>NC_060197.1:11351912-11678019 GCF_021184085.1 Oncorhynchus gorbuscha | reverse complement strand
ACGACCTGGGAGACACGGAACGGACCAATGAACCGCGGAGTCAACTTACGAGAAGCTGTCGTAAGAGGAAGGTTGCGAGTGGAAAGCCACACTCTCTGGCCGCAACAATACCTTGGACTCTTAATCCTGCGTTTATTGGCGGCTCTCACAGTCTGTGCCCTGTAACGGCAAAGTGCAGACCTCACCCTCCTCCAGGTGCGCTCACAACGTTGGACAAACGCTTGAGCGGAGGGAACGCTGGACTCGGCAAGCTGGGATGAGAACAGAGGAGGCTGGTAACCCAGACTACTCTGAAACGGAGATAACCCGGTAGCAGACGAAGGAAGCGAGTTGTGAGCGTATTCTGCCCAGGGGAGCTGTTCTGCCCAAGACGCAGGGTTTCTGAAAGAAAGGCTGCGTAGTATGCGACCAATCGTCTGATTGGCCCTCTCTGCTTGACCGTTAGACTGGGGATGAAACCCGGAAGAGAGACTGACGGACGCACCAATCAAACGACAGAACTCCCTCCAAAACTGTGACGTGAATTGCGGGCCTCTGTCTGAAACGGCGTCTAACGGGAGGCCATGAATTCTGAACACATTCTCGATGATGATTTGTGCCGTCTCCTTAGCGGAAGGAAGTTTAGCGAGGGGAATGAAATGTGCCGCCTTAGAGAACCTATCGACAACCGTAAGAATCACAGTCTTCCCCGCAGACAAAGGCAGACCGGTAATGAAGTCTAGGGCGATGTGAGACCATGGTCGAGAAGGAATGGGGAGCGGTCTGAGACGACCGGCAGGAGGAGAGTTACCCGACTTAGTCTGCGCGCAGTCCGAACAAGCAGCCACGAAACGGCGCGTGTCACGCTCCTGAGTCGGCCACCAAAAGCGCTGGCGAATAGACGCAAGAGTGCCTCGAACACCGGGATGACCAGCTAACTTGGCAGAGTGAGCCCACTGAAGAACAGCCAGACGAGTGGAAACAGGAACGAAAAGGAGGTTACTAGGACAAGCGCGCGGCGACGCAGTGTGCGTGAGTGCTTGCTTAACCTGTCTTTCAATTCCCCAGACTGTTAACCCGACAACACGCCCATAAGGAAGAATCCCCTCGGGATCAGTAGAAGCCACAGAAGAACTAAACAGACGGGATAAGGCATCAGGCTTGGTGTTTTTGCTACCCGGACGGTAAGAAATCACAAACTCGAAACGAGCGAAAAACAACGCCCAACGAGCTTGACGGGCATTAAGTCGTTTGGCAGAACGGATGTACTCAAGGTTCTTATGGTCTGTCCAAACGACAAAAGGAACGGTCGCCCCTCCAACCACTGTCGCCATTCGCCTAGGGCTAAGCGGATGGCGAGCAGTTCACGGTTACCCACATCATAGTTGCGCTCAGATGGCGACAGGCGATGAGAAAAATAAGCGCAAGGATGAACCTTATCGTCAGACTGGAAGCGCTGGGATAGAATGGCTCCCACGCCTACCTCTGAAGCGTCAACCTCGACAATGAATTGTCTAGTGACGTCAGGAGTAACGAGGATAGGAGCGGACGTAAAACGTTCTTTTAGAAGATCAAAAGCTCCCTGGGCGGAACCGGACCACTTAAAACACGTCTTGACAGAAGTAAGAGCTGTGAGAGGGGCAGCAACTTGACCGAAATTACGAATGAAACGCCGATAGAAATTAGCGAAACCTAAAAGCGCTGCAACTCGACACGTGACCTTGGAACGGGCCAATCACTGACAGCTTGGACCTTAGCGGAATCCATCTGAATGCCTTCAGCGGAAATAACGGAACCGAGAAAAGTAACGGAGGAGACATGAAAAGAGCACTTCTCAGCCTTTACGTAGAGACAATTCTCTAAAAGGCGCTGTAGAACACGTCGAACGTGCTGAACATGAATCTCGAGTGACGGTGAAAAAATCAGGATATCGTCAAGATAGACAAAAACAAAGATGTTCAGCATGTCTCTCAGAACATCATTAACTAATGCCTGAAAAACAGCTGGCGCATTGGCGAGACCAAACGGCAGAACCCGGTACTCAAAATGCCCTAACGGAGTGTTAAACGCCGTTTTCCACTCGTCCCCCTCTCTGATGCGCACGAGATGGTAAGCGTTACGAAGGTCCAACTTAGTAAAGCACCTGGCTCCCTGCAGAATCTCGAAGGCTGATGACATAAGGGGAAGCGGATAACGATTCTTAACCGTTATGTCATTCAGCCCTCGATAATCCACGCAGGGGCGCAGAGTACCGTCCTTCTTCTTAACAAAAAGAACCCCGCCCCGGCCGGAGAGGAAGAAGGCACTATGGTACCGGCGTCAAGAGACACAGATAAATAATCCTCGAGAGCCTTACGTTCGGGAGCCGACAGAGAGTATAGTCTACCCCGAGGAGGAGTGGTCCCCGGAAGGAGATCAATACTACAATCATACGACCGGTGAGGAGGAAGGGAGTTGGCTCGGGACCGACTGAAGACCGTGCGCAGATCATGATATTCCTCCGGCACTCCTGTCAAATCGCCAGGTTCCTCCTGAGAAGTGGGGACAGAAGAAATGGGAGGGATGGCAGACATTAAACACTTCACATGACAAGAAACGTTCCAGGATAGGATAGAATTACTAGACCAATTAATAGAAGGATTATGACATACTAGCCAGGGATGACCCAAAACAACAGGTGTAAAAGGTGAACGAAAAATCAAAAAGAAATAGTCTCACTGTGGTTACCAGATACTGTGAGAGTTAAAGGTAGTGTCTCAAATCTGATACTGGGAAGATGACTACCATCTAAGGCAAACATGGGCGTAGGCTTGTCTAACTGTCTGAAAGGAATGTCATGTTTCCGAGCCCATGCTTCGTCCATGAAACAACCCTCAGCCCCAGAGTCAATCAAGGCACTGCATGTAGCACCCGAACCGGTCCAGCGTAGATGGACCGACATAGTAGTACAGGATCTAGATGAAGAGACCTGAGTAGTAGCGCTCACCAGTAGCCCTCCGCTTACTGATGAGCTCTGGCCTTTACTGGGACATGAATTGACAAAAATGTCCATCAAATCCATAATAGAGGCACAGTGTCCCAGTGATCCTCCGTTCCCTCTCCTTGGTCGAGATGCGAATACCTCCCAGCTGCATGGGCTCAGTCTCTGAGCCAGAGGAGGAGATGGTTGCGATGCGGAGCAGGGAAACACCGTTGACGCGAGCTCTCTTCCACGAGCTTGGTGACGAAGATCTACCCGTCGTTCTATGCGGATGGCGAGAGCAATCAAAGAGTCCACACTGGAAGGAACCTCCCGAGAGAGAATCTCATCTTTGACCACTGCGTGGAGTCCCTCCAGAAAACGAGCGAGCAGCGCCGGCTCGTTCCAGTCACTAGAGGCAGCAAGAGTGCGAAACTCTATAGAGTAATCCGTTATGGATCGATCACCTTGGCATAGGGAAGCCAGGGCCCTAGAAGCCTCCCTACCAAAACTGAACGGTCAAAAACCCGAATCATCTCCTCTTTAAAGTTCTGGTAATTGTTAGAACAATCAGCCCTTGCCTCCCAGATAGCTGTGCCCCACTCTCGAGCCCGGCCAGTAAGGAGTGAAATGACGTAAGCAACCCGAGCTCTCTCGCTAGAGTATGTGTTGGGTTGGGAGAGAGAACACAATATCACACTGGGTGAGAAAGGAGCGGCACTCCGTGGGCTGCCCGGAGTAGCAAGGTGGGTTATTAACCCTAGGTTCCGGAGGCTCGGCAGGCCAGGAAGTAACAGGTGGCACGAGACGAAGACTCTGGAACTGTCCAGAGAGGTCGGAAACCTGAGCGGCCAGGTTCTCCATGGCATGGCGAGCAGCAGACAATTCCTGCTCGTGTCTGCCGAGCATGGCTCCTTGGATCTCGACGGCAGTGTTACGAGCATCTGTAGTCGCTGGGTCCATTCTTTGGTCGGATCCTTCTGTTATGCAGGTGAATGAGGACCCAAAAGCGACTTGGCGAAAACAGAGTCTTTAATCCAGTAAAGTAACTTTACAATCAAAAGGCATAATTCTACTCGTAATGACGAGAACAGACTGGAGACTTGATCAAGAACTGCAGGTTGCCTAGGGAAGGCACTTGAACGTAGCAGACTCAGACACCTGCTCACCACGCAGCATCTGAGGGAAACACGACACGACAGGGCGATACATAGACACAGCACGGTGAACAATAGACAAGGATCCGACAGGGCAGGAACGGAAAACAAGGAGAGAAATAGGGACTCTAATCAGGGAAAAGGATCGGGAACAGGTGTGGGAAGACTAAATGATTGATTAGGGGAATAGGAACAGCTGGGAGCAGGAACGGAACGATAGAGAGAAGAGAGAGAGGAAGGGAGAGAGAAAAAGGGGAACGAACCTAAAAAGACCAGCAGGGGGAAAATGAACAGAGGGAAAAGCAAAATGACAAGACAATCTAAGACAAAACATGACAGCATCTCCGGACCTAAACAAAAAAACAACGGGGCTATCGTGGGAAACTGATGTCATTTTGAGTTTATAACCTGTGGAAATCTGTGTATGTGGTTAGTACTCTCTGGAATTAAAACGCTCTTTAACCTGGCTTTTAAGACTGGTCTCAATCTACTTCATGCATAATTAATGAATTTACAACTCATTAAATGAATTAGAAATGAGTGCTAATTGGTATTGGCAATTAAAACATTAAAGGAATTTAGAATTCCTCTATCAGCTGGTAACTGTTTGTAATGTTGTGTGTGCTGGGCGCTGTCCTCAGATAATCGCATGGTATGCTTTTGCCGTAAAGCCTTTTTGAAATCTGACACAACGGTTGGATTAACAAGAAGTTAATCTTTAAGCCGATGTATAACACTTGTTTGTATGTTTTATGAATTTTATTATGAGTATTTCTGTTTTTGAATTTGGCGCTCTGCAATTTCACCAGATGTTGGCCAGGTAGGCCTTGGATTTATTGGCATGTATTGTGATTATTTTTCGAGGAGAATTGCGTACATTACTCATATCTGCTGTCCTGCGCCTGACTCATCTACAACAGCTACACACAGACGCATTACACCTAGAGAGGTTAAGGGAGAAATGGTTTTATTACCCTATTACTTAATCTTCCTGTCAAACCATAATAGATGTAAGGATTGGAGAGAAGGAGGAGGGCCTAAATTGGAGTATATATACTTGTGGTGGTGGAAACATGTTTTGTCTAATGCAGCTGTATTGACTCTCTGGGAAGAATTAAACTTGGTTCAGCTTTCATAGTGTCCGTTGAGTTATTTACTCTGAGAATTAGAACCTAATTCTCTTTATTATTGGAAATGTTCCAGTACTTATGTGCCCATTAAACATTTCATAGTAGTCAGCAAGATAAGTGCACTCTATATGTGTGTTTAATTTAATATTTTTTATTTCACCTTTATTTAACCAGGTAGGCCAGTTGAGAACAAGTTCTCATTTACGACTGCGTCCTGGCCAAGATAAAGCAAAGCTGTGCGACAAAAACAACAACACAGAGTTACACATGGGATAAACAAACAGTATGTGTGTCTAGGCCATTAGGCACCATTAGACATGCACCTGTCTTGAGAGTGGTCATGTCTGTTTATTTTTGTTCTATTGCTATGACATAATGTTTCTATGCCCTGATGTAAAACCAAAAGGATAACGGTGGCTAAATGCCAGAGTGGATGAATCATTAACATAAAGAGGATTTACTATGTGTGTGATATAAGGATGAAACCTGTTTAAAAAGTGTGTTCCAAGGCTGGAAAGGGAGTTACTTCATGGACCAGCTCGGCTTATATTACTTTTGTTAGGTTCTCATTTTTCAGAGTAAATAACTCACGGACACTAGAGAAGCTTAACCAAGGTTAATTCTTCCCAATGGGTCACTGTATTCAGACAAAAACATGTTTCCACCACCACAAGTATATATACTCCACTTTAGGCACTCCTCCTTCTCTCCAATCATTACATCTAAAATATGTTTCCCTGTGGAAAATGTTGCCAATATCTCATCGTAAGGAATCCACAATATTTGATCGGTGGCCTCTACTAAAAAGTTAGGTAAGACGTGATCTCATACGTCTTCCTTCACATAGAAACTGTCATCTCTATGAACTACTATCGATCGAACCAAGGCTATACAACGATATGTGACATTTCCTCTCCTGCTACTCTCGAGGATTTGTTGTTGTGTCGTGGAAAATCGGTTCAAATATAACGCTTACAAGAACTGGTGAATTCAATAATAGACTTTTAATACAACGTATTGCAAGCCGGAGTGGTCCGCGGAACACACACCTTTTTTCAGAGCACTCGTTCTGATTTATACACATACAACATATGAGTCCATCCCACATGCAAATTAAGTTACTTCCCTCAGTCCAGCTGTCCTAGGCGCCTATGTGTCGCCTTCTCTTCACGTGGTCTGTTTTTAGTGTTCTCACCTGTTCCATACTCTCATGTCCTCCTCTGGTCTCCTCTCCTATACAATAGACAATGTATTTTACCAGAATGGCAAATGCACTCTATAAGTGTATCTCTCTCTTGTGTTACAGTATTATGTTCCTTCATATATGTACATCATTCTCCCATAGTTGCCCTTTTGAAAACGATGCCAACATTTTTTCAGATTATAGCAGGCTCCATACCAACTTAACACTCCCTTTTCCAATGACCAAATAGCCCCACACCTAAAACAGGACTCTGTCTCCCTACGCTTTGATGCTTTTCCACTACATTGGTTTACCTTGGCCATTGAAGCTATAGTTAGTGATTTTTCCCTATGGCCCTATTACCCCTCGCACGTCTGCTGAAGTGAGTTATATTCCACTCTCTAAAACATCCTCTTGAATTAAATCCCAACACCCCCGCAAGTATCGTTTTGATCACAGGGTTCAAACCTGCCATCAAAGCAGAAGTGCAAATTCTTTCAATGCACTCCCATCTATAATACATACCTTCTATTAACCATTTTCCAAGGTAGCGCTACCCACTTCCCCGGTTTAATCATTAATTGGTCATGGCACTTAAAACCTTGTATTAGAACCGAAACCGTAGCGTTTGCGAATTTATTACTGGAGAATATGGATGACTTTTAATGTCTTTTTCCCGTATTGCCTCAACTATCACTATTATTGATAACACACATCACCAAAATGATTAATACTTGCTTTCCTATTTCCACATAACCTTTCATGGTTCCCCCTTATAGGGCATAAACCAACCTCTCTCCGAATTGATACTGCTACGACATGTAAATCAAACTGTGATTTTTCCATTTTGTTTTTTAACTCTCTGGATTCTAGAACTCTCGTCTTACAAAACCTCACTAGTTGCTAGAACTCTCGTCTTACAAAACCTCACTAGTTGCTAGAACTCTCGTCTTACAAAACCTCACTAGTTGCTAGAACTCGTCTTACAAAACCTCACTAGTTGCTAGAACTCTCGTCTTACAAAACCTCACTAGTTGCTAGAACTCTCGTCTTACAAAACCTCACTAGTTGCTAGAACTCTCGTCTTACAAAACCTCACTAGTTGCTAGAACTCTCGTCTTACAAAACCTCACTAGTTGCTAGAACTCTCGTCTTACAAAACCTCACTAGTTGCTAGAACTCTCGTCTTACAAAACCTCACTAGTTGCTAGAACTCTCATCTTACAAAACCTCACTAGTTGCTAGAACTCTCGTCTTACAAAACCTCACTAGTTGCTAGAACTCTCGTCTTACAAAACCTCACTAGTTGCTAGAACTCTCGTCTTACAAAACCTCACTAGTTGCTAGAACTCTCGTCTTACAAAACCTCACTAGTTGCTAGAACTCTCGTCTTACAAAACCTCACTAGTTGCTAGAACTCTTGTCGTCTGCCTGCTCCATTTTACCGCGCAGATCTTTCTTTTTTTCTTTTTCTAGTTTTATCCGCTGCTGATAAAATGCTGTGATTAGGATGCCTGTATTGTGGTTTGGACCGTTCCCTGATCTCAGTGTTCCACATTACGATTCCATCCATACACTCTTGGCTGGTTTTAGAATTTCCATCTACCGGAAAATGTGTACCAATTTTTTCCAATTTGGTACATTTTCCCAAACATTTATTTGGTTCTTAGTTTTGATCATATGCTTTTTTTGTGCCTCTAAGGCTATGGTAACATTTTACTTTTCTACTCCTCCCTCCCCAGGAGTATCCTAGCCTCTAGAAACCATTTCAGTTCTTATTAGCACGGCGTCACCACACAATGGCGTTAAGTAATAACAATGTAGCCTATTAGTAATTTAGTCACATTTTATCCTTGAACCTCCTTCTCTCTTTCCTACTACTGTTACTACAGACTATGGTTGTCCAAACATTCATACACCCACATACACCTCTGACTTCATGGCCATTGTGGCTGTGACTTTTGTCTCTCTTACAGATCTTGCAAGGGAATTCCCCCACTAGGGACCTATCCTTAATGGACCCTACCCGACACTGTAATGACACCCATGAATCTCGCAGAGAATCACGCACCCACTTGGGACCTAACCTTATGGAACCTACCCTACACCAGATGTTTATCTGGATGTCGCAGAGGAAAAGCTCTACTCGGGACCTATCCTTATGAAACCTACCCTACACCAGATATTTACGGTCATTACACAATGGGCCTACCGAATTGAACTCAGGTTCTCCAGGTCCGTATCCTATAATTGTTACCCCTGTAGGGTGGTAGGGTCCCAAAGACCCTCCCCATTATTGATTAAGGGGATCTTAAGATTCCTATGCTTGTCTCACTATGGTACTTTTGCTATTTTGTGAACTCTGCCACTATACTTTGCACAAGCTATCTTTAGTGTTAAGCCCTAATGGTGCACGAGTGTGCTTGCAGGCCAGGTGTGAGTCAGACCGAAACTATATAAAGAGAAGTAACCACTGTCTGGTTTTGACATTTTGATCTTGTGTGACAGGGGACAATGCTAATTCATTCAGAGAAGCTACTGTACTAGGTTACCTCAGCTTATTACTGCACATATACATTGAGGTGTCATGCAGGTGATAGAGGACCCAAAAGCGACTTAACAGAAACAGAGTTTATTCAAGTCCAAACAGGGAATAACAGAAATCCTCTAGTCTGTAGAGGGGAATAACAAGAGAAGCGGCCACAGACTGCAGGTCGCTCCGGGTAGGCGCAGGCCGTAGTAGACAGAGACACCTGCTCACACGCAGCATCTGATGAAGGCAAAAAACACGACAGGACAGGGCGAAACGCAATCACAGCATGGTGAATACTAAACAAGGAACCGACGGGACAGGAACGGAACACAAAGGAATAAATAGGGACTCTAATCAGGGGAAAGGATCGGGAACAGGTGTGGGAAGACTAAATGATGATTAGGGGAATAGGAACAGCTGGGAGCAGGAACGGAACGATAGAGAGAAGAGAGAGCGAGAGAGTGAGAGAGGGAGGGGGAGAGAGAGGGATAGAAAGAGGGAAAGAACCAAATAAGACCAGCAGAGGGAAACGAATAGAATGGGGAGCACAGGGACAAGACATGATAATAAATGACAAACATGACAGTACCCCCACTCACCGAGCGCCTCCTGGCGCACTCGAGGAGGAATCCTGGCGGCAACGGAGGAAATCATCGATGAGTGAACGGTCCAGCACGTCCCGAGACGGAACCCAACTCCTCTCCTCAGGACCGTAACCCTCCCAATCCACTAAGTATTGGAGACCCCGTCCCCGAGAACGCATGTCCATGATCTTATGTACCTTGTAAATAGGTGCGCTCTCGACAAGGACGGGAGGGGGAGGGAAGACGAACGGGGGTGCGAAGAAAGGGCTTAACACAGGAGACATGGAAGACAGGATGGACGCGACGAAGATGTCGCGGAAGAAGCAGTCGCACAGCGACAGGATTGACGACCTGGGAGACACGGAACGGACCAATGAACCGCGGAGTCAACTTACGAGAAGCTGTCGTAAGAGGAAGGTTGCGAGTGGAAAGCCACACTCTCTGGCCGCAACAATACCTTGGACTCTTAATCCTGCGTTTATTGGCGGCTCTCACAGTCTTCCCCGCAGACAAAGGCAGACCGGTAATGAAGTCTAAGGCGATGTGAGACCATGGTCGAGAAGGAATGGGGAGCGGTCTGAGACGACCGGCAGGAGGAGAGTTACCCGACTTAGTCTGCGCGCAGTCCGAACAAGCAGCCACGAAACGGCGCGTGTCACGCTCCTGAGTCGGCCACCAAAAGCGCTGGCGAATAGACGCAAGAGTGCCTCGAACACCGGGATGACCAGCTAACTTGGCAGAGTGAGCCCACTGAAGAACAGCCAGACGAGTGGAAACAGGAACGAAAAGGAGGTTACTAGGACAAGCGCGCGGCGACGCAGTGTGCGTGAGTGCTTGCTTAACCTGTCTTTCAATTCCCCAGACTGTTAACCCGACAACACGCCCATAAGGAAGAATCCCCTCGGGATCAGTAGAAGCCACAGAAGAACTAAACAGACGGGATAAGGCATCAGGCTTGGTGTTCTTGCTACCCGGACGGTAAGAAATCACAAACTCGAAACGAGCGAAAAACAACGCCCAACGAGCTGGACGGGCATTAAGTCGTTTGGCAGAACGGATGTACTCAAGGTTCTTATGGTCTGTCCAAACAACAAAAGGAACGGTCGCCCCTCCAACCACTGTCGCCATTCGCCTAGGGCTAAGCAGATGGCGAGCAGTTCACGGTTACCCACATCATAGTTGCGCTCAGATGGCGACAGGCGATGAGAAAATAAGCGCAAGGATGAACCTTATCGTCAGACTGGAAGCGCTGGGATAGAATGGCTCCCACGCCTACCTCTGAAGCGTCAACCTCGACAATGAATTGTCTAGTGACGTCAGGAGTAACGAGGATAGGAGCGGACGTAAAACGTTCTTTTAGAAGATCAAAAGCTCCCTGGGCGGAACCGGACCACTTAAAACACGTCTTGACAGAAGTAAGAGCTGTGAGAGGGGCAGCAACTTGACCGAAATTACGAATGAAACGCCGATAGAAATTAGCGAAACCTAAAAAGCGCTGCAACTCGACACGTGACCTTGGAACGGGCCAATCACTGACAGCTTGGACCTTAGCGGAATCCATCTGAATGCCTTCAGCGGAAATAACGGAACCGAGAAAAGTAACGGAGGAGACATGAAAAGAGCACTTCTCAGCCTTTACGTAGAGACAATTCTCTAAAAGGCGCTGTAGAACACGTCGAACGTGCTGAACATGAATCTCGAGTGACGGAGAAAAAATCAGGATATCGTCAAGATAGACAAAAACAAAGATGTTCAGCATGTCTCTCAGAACATCATTAACTAATGCCTGAAAAACAGCTGGCGCATTGGCGAGACCGAACGGCAGAACCCGGTACTCAAAATGCCCTAACGGAGTGTTAAACGCCGTTTTCCACTCGTCCCCCTCTCTGATGCGCACGAGATGGTAAGCGTTACGAAGGTCCAACTTAGTAAAGCACCTGGCTCCCTGCAGAATCTCGAAGACTGATGACATAAGGGGAAGCGGATAACGATTCTTAACCGTTATGTCATTCAGCCTCGATAATCCACGCAGGGGCGCAGAGTACCGTCCTTCTTCTTAACAAAAAGAACCCCGCCCCGGCCGGAGAAGAAGAAGGCACTATGGTACCGGCGTCAAGAGACACAGACAAATAATCCTCGAGAGCCTTACGTTCGGGAGCCGACAGAGAGTATAGTCTACCTCGAGGAGGAGTGGTCCCCGGAAGGAGATCAATACTACAATCATACGACCGGTGAGGAGGAAGGGAGTTGGCTCGGGACCGACTGAAGACCGTGCGCAGATCATGATATTCCTCCGGCACTCCTGTCAAATCGCCAGGTTCCTCCTGAGAAGTAGGGACAGAAGAAACGGGAGGGATGGCAGACATTAAACACTTCACATGACAAGAAACGTTCCAGGATAGGATAGAATTACTAGACCAATTAATAGAAGGATTATGACATACTAGCCAGGGATGACCCAAAACAACAGGTGTAAACGGTGAACGGAAAATCAAAAAGAAATAGTCTCACTGTGGTTACCAGATACTGTGAGAGTTAAAGGTAGTGTCTCAAATTTGATACTGGGAAGATGACTACCATCTAAGGCAAACATGGGCGTAGGCTTGTCTAACGGTCTGAAAGGAATGTTATGTTTCCGAACCCATGCTTCGTCCATGAAACAACCCTCAGCCCCAGAGTCAATCAAGGCACTGCATGTAGCACCCGAACCGGTCCAGCGTAGATGGACCGACATAGTAGTACAAGATCTAGATGAAGAGACCAGAGTAGTAGCGCTCACCAGTAGCCCTCCGCTTACTGATGGGCTCTGGCCTCTTACTGGACATGAATTAACAAAATGTCCAGCAACTCCGCAATAGAGGCACAGGCGGTTGGTGATCCTCCGTTCCCTCTCCTTAGTCGAGATGCGAATCCCTCCCAGCTGCATGGGCTCAGTCTCAAAGCCAGAGGAGGGAGATGGTTGCGATGCGGAGCAGGGAAACACCGTTGATGCGAGCTCTCTTCCACGAGCCCGGTGACGAATATCTACCCGTCGTTCTATGCGGATGGCGAGAGCAATCAAAGAGTCCACATCTGAAGGAACCTCCCGGGAGAGAATCTCATCCTTAACCACTGCGTGGAGTCCCTCCAGAAAACGAGCGAGCAGCGCCGGCTCGTTCCACTCACTAGAGGCAGCAAGAGTGCGAAACTCAATAGAATAATCCGTTATGGACCGTTCACCTTGGCATAAGGAAGCCAGGGCCCTAGAAGCCTCCCTACCAAAAACTGAACGGTCAAAACCCGAATCATCTCCTCTTTAAAGTTCTGGAACTTGTTAGAGCAATCAGCCCTTGCCTCCCAGATAGCTGTGCCCCATTCTCGAGCCCGGCCAGTAAGGAGTGAAATGACGTAAGCAACCCGAGCTCTCTCTCTAGAGTATGTGTTGGGTTGGAGAGAGAACACAATCTCACACTGCGTGAGAAAGGAGCGGCACTCAGTGGGCTGCCCGGAGTAGCAAGGTGGGTTATTAACCCTAGGTTCTGGAGGCTCGGCAGGCCAGGAAGTAACAGGTGGCACGAGACGTAGACTCTGGAACTGTCCAGAGAGGTCGGAAACCTGAGCGGCCAGGTTCTCCACGGCATGGCGAGCAGCAGACAATTCCTGCTCGTGTCTGCCGAGCATGGCTCCTTGGATCTTGACGGCAGTGTAACGAGCGTCTGAAGTCGCTGGGTCCATTCCTTGGTCGGTTCCTTCTGTCATGCAGGTGATAGAGGACCCAAAAGCGACTTAACAGAAACAGAGTTTATTCAAGTCCAAACAGGGAATAACAGAAATCCTCTAGTCTGTAGAGGGGAATAACAAGAGAAGCGGCCACAGACTGCAGGTCGCTTCGGGTAGGCGCAGGCCGTAGTAGACAGAGACACCTGCTCACACGCAGCATCTGATGAAGGCAAAAAACACGACAGGACAGGGCGAAACGCAATCACAGCATGGTGAATACTAAACAAGGAACCGACGGGACAGGAACGGAACACAAAGGAATAAATAGGGACTCTAATCAGGGGAAAGGATCGGGAACAGGTGTGGGAAGACTAAATGATGATTAGGGGAATAGGAACAGCTGGGAGCAGGAACGGAACGATAGAGAGAAGAGAGAGCGAGAGAGTGAGAGAGGGAGGGGGAGAGAGAGGGATAGAAAGAGGGAAAGAACCAAATAAGACCAGCAGAGGGAAACGAATAGAATGGGGAGCACAGGGACAAGACATGATAATAAATGACAAACATGACATGAGGTAGGTGATCACATGTATATAATCAGCTGTGCCCTTTGGTTGGTTGCAGAACGTACTCTGAGACATACATGCTGTGTTTCTATTGCTAACATCTGTCTGCAATTGCATTAATAACGGTTTGATATGTTTACTTTAAAAAAATATTGCCTGCCTGCTGTTTTCACCAATAAGCCAATGATTGACAAGGAACAAGGAACCTACCCCGACACCCCCAACACTGTACATAATACAGTTGTTATTGTTCTCTCTCTACTCCCATCCTCTACCTCTGTCCCTCTATCCCTTATCTCCACCTCATCTTTCTCTGCCTACCTCCTCCCTTTGTT
The DNA here is from genome assembly GCF_021184085.1 of Oncorhynchus gorbuscha. NCBI lineage: Eukaryota > Metazoa > Chordata > Actinopteri > Salmoniformes > Salmonidae > Oncorhynchus > Oncorhynchus gorbuscha. The sequence continues at coordinate 11,663,897 of NC_060197.1, read as the reverse complement.
TATTTCTCTCTCTACCTCCTTCTCACGTTTTACCTCTCCCCCTTCTCTCCTCTCTCTCAGAGGGAGTTGTTCAAGACATTTGCAGAGCTCTTCCAGGCAGCCTCGTCCCGGGCCGGCCCCCCTGAGGTGTGTGTGCCTACCCCTCCTCCCAGGCCATCTATGCTGTAGACCCAATACTCAAGTGGGGCACTGGGGACAGAGGTGAGGCCTGGGTGTATTACTGCATACGTTCGCGTGTACATTTTGTGTACCTCCCCGCGTGTGTATGTGTGAGAGCTCTACGTTCCTCACACATTCACAAGATGGGCTAACTGTATACACTGTGAGAACAGGAGGAGAGCTAGTCTGGCCTTGAACTGGCTACAGTCTCTGAAACAATAGATAGGCTAACTGTTATTGTCCACGTTCCCATCCCACTCATGGTTTACACAGATTTGTGCCTACGCTCGATTGATAAATGAGGCCTTGTAAGTAAGCATTTCATGGTGAGGTCGGTGCATGTAATTTAATCTATTGTTTCTGAGGTCAGGCCAGCTGTCTAGCTGAGGCTAGTTCAAGGTCAGACCAGCTGTCCTCCTGTTCCCACGGCGTATACATGGCAACTGTGATAGATGGTACTGCCGTTGTAAGGAAAGGAGGGGAGCAGCGGAGGACCAGCAGCAGATGAATAAAACAGTAACACGTTTGTATGCATTAGGTTGTTACTCTGTATTTTGTCCCTATATTTACAGACCTAAAACTCATGTATGGCTACTGGTCTTGTTGAGAATAATACATTTTTTCAAGGTGTGGAAAATGCTGGATAACAGGATAAAGCAAACACGTTTTTATATTTTAAAAGGTTTAATAGACTCACACGTGCATGTGGGGAGACACACGTGCCTCTGAAGGTCTGTACCAATCTACTGAAGGACAAACCACTCATTACATACTCATCTTATCTCTATTCGCTCTCCAATTGCTTCGACACTGGTTGTAACGGCGTTCGTCTGTTGAAGGAGAGTCGGACCAAAATGCAGCGTTGTTAGTTCGATACATCTTTAATAAAGGAAAAAACACGAACAATACAAAAACAACAAACGGAAAGCGAAAACCTACACAGCCTATCTGGTGATATAACTAACACAGAGACAGGAACAATCACCCACAAACTACACAGTGAAACCCAGGCTACCTAAATATGGTTCCCAATCAGAGACAACGAGAATCACCTGACTCTGATTGAGAACCGCCTCAGGCCCCTACTCAGCCGCAATCCCAATGCCTACAAAAACCCCAATATGAAACACAACAAAATAAACCCATGTCACACCCTGGCCTGACCAAATATATAACGAAAACACAAAATACTAAGACCAAGGCGTGACAGAACCCCCCCCCCCCCCCAAGGTGCGGACTCCCGGCCGCACACCTAAACCCATAGGGAAGGGTCCGGGTGGGCGTCTGTCCACGGTGGCAGCTCCGGCTCGGGACGTGGACCCCACTCCAACCAAGTCTTAGTCCCCCTGTAACGAGTCCTTTGATTGGCGACACTCGCCGCCAACCTTGGCCTAATAACCCTCACCAAGGACCCCACTGGACTGAGGGGCAGCTCGGGACTGAGGGGAAGCTCGGGACTGAGGGGGATCTCGGGACTGAGGGGGAGCTCGGGACTGAGGGGAAGCTCGGGACTGAGGAGAAGCTCGGGACTGAGGGGAAGCCTGGGACTGATGGGAAGCCCGGGACTGAGGGGAAGCCCGGGACTGAGAGGAAGCCCAGTACTGAGAGGAAGCTCAGGCAGGTAGTTGGCTCCGGCAGATCCTGGCTGGCTGGCGGATCTGGAAGAGTCTGGTTGACTGGCAGATCTGGAAGAATCTGGTTGACTGGCAGATCTGGAAGAATCTGGTTGACTGGCAGATCTGGAAGATCATGGCTGACTGGCGGATCTAGCTGCTCTGGCTGCTCCATGCAGACTGGCAGCTCTGGCTGCTCCATGCAGACTGGCAGCTCTGGCTGCTCCATGGAGACTGGCAGCTCTGGCTGCTCCATGCAGACTGGCAGCTCTGGCTGCTCCATGCAGACTGGCAGCTCTGGCTGCTCCATGCAGACTGGCAGCTCTGGCTGCTCCATGCAGTCTGACAGCTCAGGCTGCTCCATGCAGACTGGCAGCTCAGGCTGCGCTGAACAGGCAGGAGGCTCCGGCAGCGCTGTAGAGGAGGAAGGCTCTGGAAGCGCTGAACAGGCGGGAGGCTCCGACAGCGCTAGAGGGAAGGAAGGCTCTGGCTGTGCTGAACAGGCAGGAGACTCCGGCAGCGCAGGAGAGGAGAAAAGCGCTGGCTGCGCTGAACAGGCGGGAGGCTCCGACAGCGCTAGAGGGAAGGAAGGCTCTGGCTGTGCTGAACAGGCGAGGCGCACTGAAGGCCTGGTGCGTGGTGCTGGAACTGGTGGTACTGGATCGAGGACACGCACAGGAAGCCTGGTGCGGGGAGCTGCCACCGGAGGACTGGTGTGTGGAGGTGGCTCTGGATAGGCCGGACCGTGCAGGCGCACTGGAGCTCTTGAGCACCAAGCCTGCCCAATCTTACCTGGCTCGATGCCCACTCTAGCCCGGCCAATACGAAGAACTGGTATGTACCGCACTGGGCTATGCACCCGCACTGGAGACACCGTGCACTCCATAGCATAACACGGTGCCTGCCCGGTCTCTCTAGCCCCCCGGTAAGCACAGGGAGTTTGCACAGGTCTCCTACCTGGCATAGCCATACTCCCTGTGAGCCCCCTCCCCAATACATTTTTGGGGCTGACTCTCAGGCTTCCATCCGCGTCGTCGTGCTGCCTCTTCATATTAGCGCCTCTCCACTTTCCCCGCCCCCAGTTCTTCTTTGGGGCGTCGATATTCACCAGGCTGTGCCCAGGGTCCCTTTCCGTCCAATATCTCCTCCCAAGTCCAGAAGTCCTTTGATCGCTGCTCCTCACAATTAACAGGGGGCTGACTTTCTGGTTTCCTTGCCAACCGTGTTCCCTCGTATCGTCGCCTCCGCTCTCCTAAGTGCCTCCACCTGTTCCCATGGGAGGCGATCTCTTCCAGCCAGTATCTCCTCCCAAGTGTAACAACCTTCGCTGCTCCTGCTGTCGCTGCCTGTTACCACGCTGCTTGGTCCGGGTGTGGTGGGTGATTCTGTAACGCGTTCGTCTGTTGAAGGAGAGTCGGATCAAAATGCAGCGTGGTAAGTTCGATACATCTTTAATAAAGGAAAAAACACGAACAATACAAAAACAACAAATGGAAAGCGAAAACCTACACAGCCTATCTGGTGATATAACTAACACAGAGACAGGAACAATCACCCACAAACTACACAGTGAAACCCAGGCTACCTAAATATGGTTCCCAATCAGAGACAACGAGAATCACCTGACTCTGATTGAGAACCGCCTCAGGCAGCCAAGCCTACTCTAGACACCCCTACTCAGCCGCAATCCCAATGCCTACAAAAAACCCAATACGAAACACAACAAAATAAACCCATGTCACACCCTGGCCTGACCAAATATATAACGAAAACACAAAATACTAAGACCAAGGCGTGACACTGGTCAAAACATCTCCACCCTCTGGGTCAGAGTAAACTCTGATTTGAATGTGTCTATAGCTGATTACAGCTATCGGCCTTAGCTTCAAAAAGGTCAACTAGGATACCAAGTTCTATTTTATGATCTCAGGAGGGGGAGCAGCGGAGGACCAGCAGCAGCTGTATAACATTTTGTGGACATAAAAAATGTATGACCCAACATACTAGGAGGGTGAGAGTGCTGTTGGTTAGTTGTCTTCTGTTATTTCAAATGTGGTCCTGTGTGGCTCAGTTGGTAGAGCATGGCGTTTGGAATGCCAAAGGCTATGGGTTCCAACTTTGCTGGGGTCACCCATGCGTAAAAAGGTATGCACGCATCGGATAAATGTGTCTGCTAAATAGCATGTGTTACGCTCTCAAATCTGTCAGAGGTAGAGTGGATGGTTTAACACACATATGTCAGAGTCAAGGCCCGCGGGCCACATCCGGCCCGTGAGAAGGTTTTTTACGGCCCCTGGGATGATCTTGATTTGTTATTAGAACCGGCCCGCAGACCGCAGCAAGCCGGCAGCCCGCAGATCTTTTACACGCACCAATACTACATTTCCCACAATGCAACGGTGACGCACCGAGCAGTAGGCTGCTTCATTTCAATATTTATTGGCACAGCAGTTGTCAGCATCACAGTAAAATTAACTTTCAGATACCCATCAAAAATGGCAAAACGGAAGGTGGACACTGAGAACCGGGGGTTTCAAACAAGGTGGGAGTCGGAGTATTTGTTCACGGAGGTAGCTGGAAAACCTGTGTGTCTTCTGTGTGGAGAAAGTGTGGCGGTACTGAAAGAGTATAATCTGAGACGACATTATGAAACGAAACACGCGGACAAAAACAAGAATATGGACATGGAACAAAGGCTACAAAAGGCAGAGGAATTAAAACGAGGCCTCAAATCTCGACAGGCTCTGTTCAAAAAAGCCAAATCACAAGGCCAGGCTGCTGTCAAGGCCAGTTTTATTTTGGCAGAAGAGATCGCTAAATCAGCCCGGCCATTTACGGAGGGGGATTTCATCAAAAACTGCATGATTAAAGTTTGTGACGAAGTTTGCCCAGAAAAAAGGCAACTCTTTTTAAATGTGAGTCTGAGCAGAAACACCATTGCCGAGAGAGTAGACCAGTTGTCCATCAATCTAAAAGAGCAGCTTGTGAAAAAGGGAAAATATTTCATTGCATATTCCTTGGCTGTGGATGAGAGCACCGACATTTCTGACATTGCCCAGTTGTCAATTTTCATCCGCGGAGTGGACTCCAGCCTAAGCGTGACAGAGGAGTTTTGGCTTTACGTCCTATGCATGGCACAACTACGGGGCATGATTTGTATGAAGAGGTGTCAAGATGTGTAAATGAGATGGAGCTGCCTTGGGAAAAACTCGTGGGTTTGACAACCGACGGAGCACCTGCGATGTGTGGACACAGGAGCGGACTGGTGGAGAAGATACGGGAAAAGATGCAAGAGGAAAACGCGACAGGTGAGCTGACAGCTTATCATTGTATCATACACCAGGAAGCGTTGTGCGGTAAAGCCTTGAAAATGGAGCATGTAATGAGCATCATCACGCGCACAGTTAACTTTATCAGAGCCAAAGGTTTGAATCACCGCCAGTTCAAGGCATTTCTGACGGAGTTAGAAATGGAGCATGGTGATTTGCCTTATCACACAGAGGTGCGATGGCTAAGCCAGGGAAAGGTGCTTCAAAGATGTTTCGAGCTTCGTGAGGAGATTTGTCTGTTCTTGGACAGCAAAGGGAAAGACACAACACAACTCCGAGACGAAATGTTTCTGTGTGAAATGGCTTTTCTGTGTGACATTACGAGTCATCTGAATGCAATGAACTTGCAGCTGCAGGGTCGGGATCGTGTCATCTCTGATATGTACAGTACAGTGAAGGCATTTAAAACCAAGTTGAGTGGATGATAGAAAATTGCTATTATTGTTTTTTTCTTTGAAGTAAATTTAGCCCACTTTTGCTAAAATAGAAAATATAGGCTACTGATGGTGCCTTGAATACCGGTTTCTTTCATTTAATGTTCATGTTATGGGGATTTTTATATAAAGGAAATTTGTCTTTTGTGTCTGTTGAAAATTAAAGATTACTGACAGAGCCATAAGAAAATATTGCTTTATTTATCTGATCATATTGGAATATATTTGTTAGGTTTTCAGTAGGTTCAATTAGGTTCACTAGACTATATGCGTCATTTAAAAAATTTTCAATGAACATTCGAACAGTCCGGCCCTCGGCTTGTAGCTAAATTTTTTATTTGGCCCTCCGTCCATTTGACTTTGACACCCCTGGTTTAACAGGTGATTAGTGATATATAACACAGATTCCGACAGAGGTTTAGTTTCTCTAATCTGCGAACACTTCAGTGTGTAGGAAAACTACTATATACCTTATTGGGAGTTTCCTGTAGTGATAGTTTCCCCCAGGGGATGGGTATAATGGCACTGTTCATCTATGAATTGTCGTGGCTAATCATTTCAAATACGACGCTTTCACGAACCCGTGAATTCAATAGACTTTTAATACAAGAGTATCGCAAGCCGGAGTGGTCCGCAGAACACACACCTTTCCAGAGCTCTTGCTCTCATTTTATATACATACATACATCATCAGTCCATCCCCCATGCAAATGCAGGTACATCCCAATCCGTGCATCCTTCTTGTTCAGCCCAATAACGCCCACATCTGCTTTCCGTCAGATTATAATGATGACAAGACCCTTGCTTTGACCTAAAGATAATATACGTCCCTCTATCCTATGGCCTATGCTTTGACCCTGTAATTTACTTCATGTGTTCTTTTGTATGTGTGTCTTTTATCTCGGATCAGCAGACTGTGTGTCTCCTCTAGTTCTAGTGTGTCCAGCTGTCCTGGCGCCCATGTGTCACCTTCTCTTCATATGGTTGTCTAAGATCAAACAGACTTATGTGTCTCCCCTGTGATGTGATTGATGTCTGTAATCCATCAGTTGGTCATTTGGCTGACCCCCTCCTTTGTATATCCCTCTGACCTTTGTATGTCCAGCTATTCTAGGTGTCTATGTGTGTCATGTTTTGTCATTAATTATCATGTCTTGTCCCTGTGCTTCCCCTTCTATTCGTTTCCCTCTGCTGGTCTTATTAGGTTCTTTCCCTCTTTCTATCCCTCTCTCTCCCCCTCCCTCTCTCACTCTCTCGCTCTCTCTTCTCTCTATCGTTCCGTTCCTGCTCCCAGCTGTTCCTATTCCCCTAATCATCATTTAGTCTTCCCACACCTGTTCCCGATCCTTTTCCCTGATTAGAGTCCCTATTTCTCTCCTTGTTTTCCGTACCTGCCCTGTCGGATCCTCATCTATAATTCACCGTGCTGTGTCTATGTTTTGCCCTGTCGTGTCGTGTTTCCCTCAGATGCTGCGTGGTGAGCAGGTGTCTGAGTCTGCTAGGTTCAAGTGCCTTCCCGAGGCAACCTGCAGTTCTCGATCAAGTCTCCTGTCTGTTCTCGTCTTTACGAGTAGTATTATGCTTTTTGTTTTGTAAAGTTTCTTCCTGGATTAAAAACTCTGTTTTCGCCAAGTCGCTTTTGGGTCCTCATTCACCTGCAAACAGAAGGATCCGACCAAGGAATGGACCCAGCGACTACAGAGGCTCGTAACACTGCCGTCGAGATCCAAGGAGCCATGCTCGGCAGACACGAGCAGGAATTGTCTGCTGCTCGCCATGCCGTGGAGAACCTGGCCGCTCAGGTTTCCGACCTCTCTGGACAGTTCCAGAGTCTTCGTCTCGTGCCACCTGTTACTTCCTGGTCTGCCGAGCCTCCAGAACCTAGGGTTAATAACCCACCTTGCTACTCCGGGCAGCCCACTGAGTGCCGCTCCTTTCTCACCCAGTGTGAGATTGTGTTCTCTCTCCAACCCAACACATACTCTAGAGAGAGAGCTCGGGTTGCTTACGTCATTTCACTCCTTACTGGCCGGGCCCGAGAGTGGGGCACAGCTATCTGGGAGGCAAGGGCTGATTGTTCTAACAATTACCAGAACTTTAAAGAGGAGATGATTCGGGTTTTTGACTGTTCAGTTTTTGGTGGGGAGGCTTCTAGGGCCCTGGCTTCCCTATGCCAAGGTGATCGATCCATAACGGATTACTCTATAGAGTTTCGTACTCTTGCTGCCTCTAGTGACTGGAACGAGCCGGCGCTGCTCGCTCGTTTTCTGGAGGGACTCCACACAGTGGTCAAAGATGAGATTCTCTCTCGGGAGGTTCCTTCCAGTGTGGACTCTTTGATTGCTCTCGCCATCCGCATAGAACGACGGGTAGATCTTCGTCACCAGGCTCGTGGAAAAGAGTTCGCATCAACGGTGTTTCCCTGCTCCGCATCGCAACCATCTCCCTCCTCTGGCTCTGAGACTGAGCCCATGCAGCTGGGAGGGATTCGCATCTCGACTAAGGAGAGGGAACGGAGGATCACCAACCGCCTGTGCCTCTATTGCGGATTTGATGGACATTTTGTTAATTCATGTCCAGTAAGAGGCCAGAGCCCATCAGTAAGCGGAGGGCTACTGGTGAGCGCTACTACTCAGGTCTCTTCATCTAGATCCTGTACTACTATGTCGGTCCATCTACGCTGGACCGGTTCGGGTGCTACATGCAGTGCCTTGATTGACTCTGGGGCTGAGGGTTGTTTCATGGACGAAGCATGGGTTCGGAAACATAACATTCCTTTCAGAGAGTTAGACAAGCCTACGCCCATGTTTGCCTTAGATGATAGTCATCTTCCCAGTATCAGATTTGAGACACTACCTTTAACTCTCACAGTATCTGGTAACCACAGTGAGACTATTTCTTTTTTGATTTTTCGTTCACCTTTCACACCTGTTGTTTTGGGTCATCCCTGGCTAGTATGTCATAATCCTTCTATTAATTGGTCTTGTAATTCTATCCTATCCTGGAACGTATCTTGTCATGTGAAGTGCTTAATGTCTGCCATCCCTCCCATTTCTTCTGTCCCCACTTCTCAGGAGGAACCTGGCGATTTGACAGGAGTGCCGGAGGAATATCATGATCTGCGCACGGTCTTCAGTCGGTCCCGAGCCAACTCCCTTCCTCCTCACCGGTCGTATGATTGTAGTATTGATCTCCTTCCGGGGACCACTCCTCCTCGGGGTAGACTATACTCTCTGTCGGCTCCCGAACGTAAGGCTCTCGAGGATTATTTATCTGTGTCTCTTGACGCCGGTACCATAGTGCCTTCTTCCTCTCCGGCCGGGGCGGGGTTCTTTTTGTTAAGAAGAAGGACGGTACTCTGCGCCCCTGCGTGGATTATCGAGGGCTGAATGACATAACGGTTAAGAATCGTTATCCGCTTCCCCTTATGTCATCAGCCTTCGAGATTCTGCAGGGAGCCAGGTGCTTTACTAAGTTGGACCTTCGTAACGCTTACCATCTCGTGCGCATCAGAGAGGGGGGACGAGTGGAAAACGGCGTTTAACACTCCGTTAGGGCATTTTGAGTACCGGGTTCTGCCGTTTGGTCTCGCCAATGCGCCAGCTGTTTTTCAGGCATTAGTTAATGATGTTCTGAGAGACATGCTGAACATCTTTGTTTTTGTCTATCTTGACGATATCCTGATTTTTTCACCGTCACTCGAGATTCATGTTCAGCACGTTCGACGTGTTCTACAGCGCCTTTTAGAGAATTGTCTCTACGTAAAGGCTGAGAAGTGCTCTTTTCATGTCTCCTCCGTTACTTTTCTCGGTTCCGTTATTTCCGCTGAAGGCATTCAGATGGATTCCGCTAAGGTCCAAGCTGTCAGTGATTGGCCCGTTCAAGGTCACGTGTCGAGTTGCAGCGTTTTTAGGTTTCGCTAATTTCTATCGGCGTTTCATTCGTAATTTCGGTCAAGTTGCTGCCCCTCTCACAGCTCTTACTTCTGTCAAGACGTGTTTTAAGTGGTCCGGTTCCGCCCAGGGAGCTTTTGATCTTCTAAAAGAACGTTTTACGTCCGCTCCTATCCTCGTTACTCCTGACGTCACTAGACAATTCATTGTCGAGGTTGACGCTTCAGAGGTAGGCGTGGGAGCCATTCTATCCCAGCGCTTCCAGTCTGACGATAAGGTTCATCCTTGCGCTTATTTTTCTCATCGCCTGTCGCCATCTGAGCGCAACTATGATGTGGGTAACCGTGAACTGCTCGCCATCCGCTTAGCCCTAGGCGAATGGCGACAGTGGTTGGAGGGCGACCGTTCCTTTGTCGTTTGGACAGACCATAAGAACCTTGAGTACATCCGTTCTGCCAAACGACTTAATGCCCGTCAAGCTCGTTGGGCGTTGTTTTTCGCTCGTTTCGAGTTTGTGATTTCTTACCGTCCGGGTAGCAAGAACACCAAGCCTGATGCCTTATCCCGTCTGTTTAGTTCTTCTGTGGCTTCTACTGATCCCGAGGGGATTCTTCCTTATGGGCGTGTTGTCGGGTTGACAGTCTGGGGAATTGAAAGACAGGTTAAGCAAGCACTCACGCACACTGCGTCGCCGCGCGCTTGTCCTAGTAACCTCCTTTTCGTTCCTGTTTCCACTCGTCTGGCTGTTCTTCAGTGGGCTCACTCTGCCAAGTTAGCTGGTCATCCCGGTGTTCGAGGCACTCTTGCGTCTATTCGCCAGCGCTTTTGGTGGCCGACTCAGGAGCGTGACACGCGCCGTTTCGTGGCTGCTTGTTCGGACTGCGCGCAGACTAAGTCGGGTAACTCTCCTCCTGCCGGTCGTCTCAGACCGCTCCCCATTCCTTCTCGACCATGGTCTCACATCGCCTAGACTTCATTACCGGTCTGCCTTTGTCTGCGGGGAAGACTGTGATTCTTACGGTTGTCGATAGGTTCTCTAAGGCGGCACATTTCATTCCCCTCGCTAAACTTCCTTCCGCTAAGGAGACGGCACAAATCATTATCGAGAATGTGTTCAGAATTCATGGCCTCCCGTTAGACGCCGTTTCAGACAGAGGCCCGCAATTCACGTCACAGTTTTGGAGGGAGTTCTGTCGTTTGATTGGTGCGTCCGTCAGTCTCTCTTCCGGGTTTCATCCCCAGTCTAACGGTCAAGCAGAGAGGGCCAATCAGACGATTGGTCGCATACTACGCAGCCTTTCTTTCAGAAACCCTGCGTCTTGGGCAGAACAGCTCCCCTGGGCAGAATACGCTCACAACTCGCTTCCTTCGTCTTCTACCGGGTTATCTCCGTTTCAGAGTAGTCTGGGTTACCAGCCTCCTCTGTTCTCATCCCAGCTTGCCGAGTCCAGCGTTCCCTCCGCTCAAGCGTTTGTCCAACGTTGTGAGCGCACCTGGAGGAGGGTGAGGTCTGCACTTTGCCGCTACAGGGCACAGACTGTGAGAGCCGCCAATAAACGCAGGATTAAGAGTCCAAGGTATTGTTGCGGCCAGAGAGTGTGGCTTTCCACTCGCAACCTTCCTCTTACGACAGCTTCTCGTAAGTTGACTCCGCGGTTCATTGGTCCGTTCCGTGTCTCCCAGGTCGTCAATCCTGTCGCTGTGCGACTGCTTCTTCCGCGACATCTTCGTCGCGTCCATCCTGTCTTCCATGTCTCCTGTGTCAAGCCCTTTCTTCGCACCCCGTTCGTCTTCCCTCCCCCCCTCCCGTCCTTGTCGAGAGCGCACCTATTTACAAGGTACATAAGATCATGGACATGCGTTCTCGGGGACGGGGTCACCAATACTTAGTGGATTGGGAGGGTTACGGTCCTGAGGAGAGGAGTTGGGTTCCGTCTCGGGACGTGCTGGACCGTTCACTCATTGATGATTTCCTCCGTTGCCGCCAGGATTCCTCCTCGAGTGCGCCAGGAGGCGCTCGGTGAGTGGGGGTACTGTCATGTTTTGTCATTAATTATCATGTCTTGTCCCTGTGCTTCCCCTTCTATTCGTTTCCCTCTGCTGGTCTTATTAGGTTCTTTCCCTCTTTCTATCCCTCTCTCTCCCCCTCCCTCTCTCACTCTCTCGCTCTCTCTTCTCTCTATCGTTCCGTTCCTGCTCCCAGCTGTTCCTATTCCCCTAATCATCATTTAGTCTTCCCACACCTGTTCCCGATCCTTTTCCCTGATTAGAGTCCCTATTTCTCTCCTTGTTTTCCGTACCTGCCCTGTCGGATCCTCATCTATAATTCACCGTGCTGTGTCTATGTTTTGCCCTGTCGTGTCGTGTTTCCCTCAGATGCTGCGTGGTGAGCAGGTGTCTGAGTCTGCTAGGTTCAAGTGCCTTCCCGAGGCAACCTGCAGTTCTCGATCAAGTCTCCTGTCTGTTCTCGTCTTTACGAGTAGTATTATGCTTTTTGTTTTGTAAAGTTTCTTCCTGGATTAAAAACTCTGTTTTCGCCAAGTCGCTTTTGGGTCCTCATTCACCTGCATAACAATGTGTCTCCATTTTTAGTGTTTCCAGCTGTCCCATACTCTCATGGCCTTACTCTGGCTTCCTGTCCTATACAATAGATAATGCCTTTTACCAGAATGGCAAATGTACTCTATAAGTGTATCTTTCTCTTGTGTTACAATATTTATGTACATAATTTATCCCATAGAATCAATAGTGATACCATTACAGAGTATTACCAGTGTAGACCATTGTATACTAAAGCCCATATTCCTAATCAAATTTCTCACACTGAGTTTGTATTTCTTAATCTCTCATAAACCTAATTTTAGTTCTATTATTTAATATGTTCCATTTAAATGTCATCCATTATTAAGCCCTGCTAATAACATCCAGTGTACGATCTACCTTCTATGATCTGTTCCTGGATCAGGTGAACGTGTGATGAAGCTTCAGATCCTGGAGGTGAACTTCAGTCCAGACAGCGCCCGGGCCTGCTTCTACGACCACATGTTCCAAACACTCTTCCTAAATGAGGCTGATCACTGCCCTGTCACTCAGGTCTCATGATTACCTCTAACCCCGGACCTCAAACCCTTCCATATTATGCAGTTGAAAAGGTCCATTTGGAAAATGTGTATTTCCTCTTTTTAGTGGAATTTGATATTGAGTAACGGTCTGGACCAGAGGTGCCAAATACATTTTGCCCCATGGGCCGCATTCGTTCTCCACCGAGGTCTGGAGGACCGCACTTAAAATGTACTATATTTCCTCTCCATCAACATTTGCAAATAAATTGTTTTTCAATCACTTTTGGAATGTTCTATGCTCCCTAACTGTTGTTGTGGAAATATTGAATTAAATATTTCTCAGATACCGGAACTTGTGAATTAAAAAATACTTTATAACAGAGCCGAGCAACTCCATGGAAGAACTGACTTGTCTTGTTACAGACCTCTGGCTTTATAGGTTTCCATCTTCAGATAACACACACAATCACTCCCTTCTATGTAGATGGTTAACTCCCCTTGGCCTTACGCCAATATTTTCTTCCTGTCCCAATTCTTGCTTGTTAATAACGCCCACATCTGCTTCAGTTTAGATTGAATTGGTGACAGCGCTGTAGTGTTAATACAGAAAATAATAAATGTATTGCATATATTTTTTCCTAGTATGAGTGCTTTTCTAATAATACTTGATTAGTACAAACATAGGTTCTTATTAAAGATACATGGCTTTGGTGCCTATATTTATTAACTAAGGTACTCATTTTCTGCCTATGTTCTGTTTTTAACATGTCTAGTGATTAACTCCATGTTGACCCATTCTGTACACCCAGGGATTCTGCTAACGTCCTGTTTGTATATGTCAAATGTTTGTTTATCCAGCTCTTTGTCCATTCACCTGAGCTCAGCCTTTTATCTGTCTCGATACGTCTGGGAGAACAGTCTGGATACTGGAAAATCAACAATGGTCATGAGTTTTTCACCTACACTGTCTCGATTTTGTTTCGATGACTGTAAGCAAACTGGAAAGACTGAAGAGACTATAAATGTAGGTTCAATATCATTTCTACAGGTTTGATTTGGCTTTAGTCATTTTAAATGTCAAATGAGTTTTTCCCTGAATGTTTATTATTATTTTTTTACATTCAAACCTCCTGCGGTACGGTTTGAAGGGGCTCACGGGATGGATCTGGGCCACAGGCCGTAGATTTGACACGCTGGTCTGGACTGATACACACTGATCTCTCTCTCAGACACACACACACACACACACACCCAGAGTAAAGTAGGTAGGCCCAGAGTAGGGGTGGTGAGGGGAGTGGGAACTGTCATGGAAATACTTCTTAAAAATATCTCTTAGACACCGGAGCTTGTGAATTCAAAATACAGTGGGGCAAAAACGTATTTAGTCAGCCACCAATTTTGCAAGTTCTCCCACTTAAAAAGATGAGAGAGAATTTGCCATAATTTGCAAATTAATTAATTAATTAGCAAATAAATTCATTAAAACTCCTACAATGTGATTTTCTGGATTTTATTTTCTCATTTTGTCTGTTATAGTTGAAGTGTACCTATGATGAAAATTACAGGCCTCATCTTTTTAAGTGGGAGAACTTGCACAATTGGTGGCTGACTAAATACTTTTTTGCCCCACTGTACATACGCCGAGTGGTCCATGGAGCAACTGCCGGTCACAGACTACGAGATATCTTTATATACAGTTATAATTTGAAACATCATACATCACTCCACTCTACGTAAATCACCACCATCGTTTGGCATTCTGACACTATTGTTTCCTAATCTTAGTTCTAGTCCGTCTACGTAGGAAGACCACGTCAGTGACTCAACCCACTCAAGTGATGCACCGCTCCTAGGGAAGGCAAGGAGAGCACCAGTAAGCCAGTGACTCAGCCCCTGTAATAGGGTTAGAGGCAGAGAATCCCAGTGGAGAGAGGGGAACCGGCCGGGCAGAGACAGGTGTACCCATATGCTGTATATTTTTTATTTTTTTATTTCACCTTTATTTAACCAGGTAGGCTAGTTGAGAACAGGTTCTCATTTGCAACTGCGACCTGGCCAAGATAAAGCATAGCAGTGTGAACAGACAACACAGAGTTACACATGGAGTAAACAAATAACAAGTTAATAACACAGTAGAGAAAAAAGGGGTCTATATACAATGTGTGCAAAAGGCATGAGGAGGTAGGTGAATAATTACAATATTGCAGATTAACACTGGAGTGATAAATGATCAGATGATCATGTACAGGTAGAGATATTGGTGTGCAAAAGAGCAGAAAAGTAAATAAATAAAAACTGTGGGGATGAGGTAGGTGAAAATGGGTGGGCTATTTACCAATAGATTATGTACAGCTGCAGCGATCGGTTAGCTGCTCAGATAGCTGATGTTTGAAGTTGGTGAGGGAGATAAAAGTCTCCAACTTCAGCGATTTTTGATTTATGAGGCTGTAAAGCTATAAAAGCAGAGAGGTTGGTTGTTCCACGGATCAGCACGGCTTTACTACTGTTAGTGTTTCATACTGGAGAGGGAATGCAAATCAACGGCGCTGGACAGAGTGGAATCAGGTGTATCAAAAAGGCTGTTTATTGGTCAAAGATATCTTGTTTTACATCGTGCACGGATCTAGTTTTTCAGCTGGTTCCGGTTGGAGCGAGTGGTCGCATCTGCACTTCGCTCCCGCGGGTAGTATAACTTTTTCATTATATTTCATTATATCACAACGGTTTGATTTGTCTAATCTTAGCAATTTCTTCTCAGCTAGCTACATAGCCGTCTTTGTATCAAAGATAATTGCGTAATTATCGTATTTCGCCGTCCTAACGTAGTCTTCACTAGCCAGCTAGCTAACGTCCACTGATTAGCTGCACTGGAGAAACTATTACACTCAACTGAACGACTTGATTAGTGTAGTGTTAGCTAGCTACATAGCTGCCTTTGCTGTCTTCGTATCATCGTATCCAAGATAATTGTGTTGTTTAGGTTTAGAGTGTGTAGTCTTAGAGTGATTATCTTAATTTACCGAGGTTAGCTAGCCAGCTATTTGTCGTCCTTAACATAGGTGACTCTGCTAGCTAGCCAACGCTAGCCAACGTCTTCTGTATAGAACTCAACTACCCGGTCGCATTCACAGGTAGTATCACATTTTCACTTCATTTCATTACAGTACAACGGTTTGATTTGTTTGATCGTAGCTAGCTACATAGCCGTCTTTGTATCAAAGATAATTGTGTAGTCTAGAGCGATTTTCTAGGTTCGCTAGCCAGCTATTGTCGTTCTTTTAACGCAACGTAACGTAAACAACACTGCTAGCTAGCCAGCTAGCCCCCGAATAGCAACACTGCAGAAACTATTACACTCAACGGAACGACTTGATTAGTGTAGTGTCAACAACGCACCCACTGCCAGCTGGCCTACTTCAGCAGTACTGTATCATTTTAATCATTTTAGTCAATAAGATTCTTGCTACGTAGCTTAACTTTCTGAACATTCGAGACGTGTAGTCCACTTGTCATTCCAATCTCCTTTGCATTAGCGTAGCCTCTTCTGTAGCCTGTCAACTATGTGTCTGTTTATCCCTGTTCTCTCCTCTCTGCACAGACCATACAAACGCTCCTCACCGCGTGGCCGCGGCCACCCTACTCTGGTGGTCCCAGCGCGCACGACCCACGTGGAGTTCCAGGTCTCCGGTAGCCTCTGGAACTGCCAATCTGCGGTCAACAAGGCAGAGTTCATCTCAGCCTATGCCTCCCTCCAGTCCCTCGACTTCTTGGCACTGACGGAAACATGGATCACCACAGACAACACTGCTACTCCTACTGCTCTCTCTTCGTCGGCCCACGTGTTCTCGCACACCCCGAGAGCGTCTGGTCAGCGGGGTGGTGGCACCGGGATCCTCATCTCTCCCAAGTGGTCATTCTCTCTTTCTCCCCTTACCCATCTGTCTATCGCCTCCTTTGAATTCCATGCTGTCACAGTTACTAGCCCTTTCAAGCTTAACATCCTTATCATTTATCGCCCTCCAGGTTCCCTCGGAGAGTTCATCAATGAGCTTGATGCCTTGATAAGCTCCTTTCCTGAGGACGGCTCACCTCTCACAGTTCTGGGCGACTTTAACCTCCCCACGTCTACCTTTGACTCTTTCCTCTCTGCCTCCTTCTTTCCACTCCTCTCCTCTTTTGACCTCACCCTCTCACCTTCCCCCTACTCACAAGGCAGGCAATACGCTCGACCTCATCTTTACTAGATGCTGTTCCTCCACTAACCTCATTGCAACTCCCCTCCAAGTCTCCGACCACTGCCTTGTATCCTTTTCCCTCTCGCTCTCATCCAACACCTCCCACACTGCCCCTACTCGGATGGTATCGCGCCGTCCCAACCTTCGCTCTCTCTCCCCCGCTACTCTCTCCTCTTCCATCCTATCATCTCTTCCCTCCGCTCAAACCTTCTCCCACCTATCTCCTGATTCTGCCTCCTCAACCCTCCTCTCCTCCCTCTCTGCATCCCTTGACTCTCTATGTCCCCTATCCTCCAGGCCGGCTCGGTCCTCCCCTCCCGCTCCGTGGCTCGATGACTCATTGCGAGCTCACAGAACAGGGCTCCGGGCAGCCGAGCGGAAATGGAGGAAAACTCGCCTCCCTGCGGACCTGGCATCCTTTCACTCCCTCCTCTCTACATTTTCCTCCTCTGTCTCTGCTGCTAAAGCCACTTTCTACCACGCTAAATTCCAAGCATCTGCCTCTAACCCTAGGAAGCTCTTTGCCACCTTCTCCTCCCTCCTGAATCCTCCGCCCCCCTCCTCCCTCTCTGCAGATGACTTCGTCAACCATTTTGAAAAGAAGGTCGACGACATCCGATCCTCGTTTGCTAAGTCAAACGACACCGCTGGTTCTGCTCACACTGCCCTACCCTGTGCTCTGACCTCTTTCTCCCTCTCTCTCCAGATGAAATCTCGCGTCTTGTGACGGCCGGCCGCCCAACAACCTGCCCGCTTGACCCTATCCCCTCCTCTCTTCTCCAGACCATTTCCGGAGACCTTCTCCCTTACCTCACCTCGCTCATCAACTCATCCCTGACCGCTGGCTACGTCCCTTCCGTCTTCAAGAGAGCGAGAGTTGCACCCCTTCTGAAAAAACCTACACTCGATCCCTCCGATGTCAACAATTACAGACCAGTATCCCTTCTTTCTTTTCTCTCCAAAACTCTTGAACGTGCCGTCCTTGGCCAGCTCTCCCGCTATCTCTCTCTGAATGACCTTCTTGATCCAAATCAGTCAGGTTTCAAGACTAGTCATTCAACTGAGACTGCTCTCCTCTGTATCACGGAGGCGCTCCGCACTGCTAAAGCTAACTCTCTCTCCTCTGCTCTCATCCTTCTAGATCTGTCGGCTGCCTTTGATACTGTGAACCATCAGATCCTCCTCTCCACCCTCTCCGAGTTGGGCATCTCCGGCACGGCCCACGCTTGGATTGCGTCCTACCTGACAGGTCGCTCCTACCAGGTGGCGTGGCGAGAATCTGTCTCCTCACCACACGCTCTCACCACTGGTGTCCCCCAGGGCTCTGTTCTTGGCCCTCTCCTATTCTCGCTATACACCAAGTCACTTGGCTCTGTCATAACCTCACATGGTCTCTCTTATCATTGCTATGCAGACGACACACAATTAATCTTCTCCTTTCCCCCTTCTGATGACCAGGTGGCGAATCGCATCTCTGCATGTCTGGCAGACATATCAGTGTGGATGACGGATCACCACCTCAAGCTGAACCTCGGCAAGACGGAGCTGCTCTTCCTCCCGGGAAGGACTGCCCGTTCCATGATCTCGCCATCACGGTTGACAACTCCATTGTGTCCTCCTCCCAGAGCGCCAAGAACCTTGGCGTGATCCTGGACAACACCCTGTCGTTCTCAACCAACATCAAGGCGGTGGCCCGTTCCTGTAGGTTCATGCTCTACAACATCCGCAGAGTACGACCCTGCCTCACACAGGAAGCGGAGCAGGTCCTAATCCAGGCACTTGTCATGTCCCGTCTGGATTACTGCAACTCGCTGTTGGCTGGGCTCCCTGCCTGTGCCATTAAACCCCTTCAACTCATCCAGAACGCCGCAGCCCGTCTGGTGTTCAACCTTCCCAAGTTCTCTCACGTCACCCCGCTCCTCCGTTCTCTCCACTGGCTTCCAGTTGAAGCTCGCATCCGCTACAAGACCATGGTGCTTGCCTACGGAGCTGTGAGGGGAACGGCACCTCAGTACCTCCAGGCTCTGATCAGGCCCTACACCCAAACAAGGGCACTGCGTTCATCCACCTCTGGCCTGCTCGCCTCCCTACCACTGAGGAAGTACAGCTCCCGCTCAGCCCAGTCAAAACTGTTCGCTGCCCTGGCCCCCCCAATGGTGGAACAAACTCCCTCACGACGCCAGGACAGCGGAGTCAATCACCACCTTCCGGAGACACCTGAAACCCCACCTCTTTAAGGAATACCTAGGATAGGATAAGTAATCCCTCTCACCCCCCCCCCTAAGTTTTAGATGCACTATTGTTAAGTGACTGTCCCACTGGATGTCATAAGGTGAATGCACCAATTTGTAAGTCGCTCTGGATAAGAGCGTCTGCTAAATGACTTAAATGTAAATGTAAATGTAGTTCATATAACCCGATGAGGGGTCAGGTGAAAAAGAGAACTTATACAAAGGTTACATTCATTTTTATACATAGAATAAGGTAGGTAGAGTCTTGTCGTGACGCCTTCTGAATGGTCCCGTAGGGTTGGAGGCGGACCCGCTCTAGCCAGAGTAGAAGCCCCCATTGGTGCACAGCAGTCTTTTGTTCTGGGCACCCGACCAGTAAAAGAGGAGAAGACTGTCTATGTTTGTGTCAGGGGTTCGTGAGGTAGAGGGGCAGTTTACTATGGCTGGGTGTATGTGTTCATGCGATGGAATGTCTTTGTTTCCTGGGGTCGTAA
The DNA here is from genome assembly GCF_021184085.1 of Oncorhynchus gorbuscha. Lineage (NCBI taxonomy): Eukaryota > Metazoa > Chordata > Actinopteri > Salmoniformes > Salmonidae > Oncorhynchus > Oncorhynchus gorbuscha. The sequence goes on along the minus strand of NC_060197.1, from coordinate 11,644,447 downwards.
GACAACAAAGCTGAGGGGATAGTGTTAGGGGGTAGTTTTATTGATGGCTGTGTGAGCTAGTTCCTGTTTTAGCAGGGGTACATAAGATGACTTGAGTCAGGCGGTTTGGCTTGGCGCTGTATAATATATGAACTATGTATATGAATGTTTACATATATTTATATAACACTACTCTGTATTAAAGTCTATATTGAATTCACTTGTGGACCTCGCTGGTGTCAGGTGTTTGGTGGAGGGGGATTGCACTTGCTCTGGTCTGACCGCTCAACGGACCCACATGGGTGGCCTGTTTGGACTGTTTCAGGACCTGTTTAGGGATGTGCATTAACACAGCCCAATCAACCTGATCAAGCGGTTCGTGTTGGGTGCGTGATTCAGGTTGCCCCTCTCACCAGAGCATTCATCCGGGGACCTTGTGTGGTTTGTTTGCTCTCCTTGGCTAGACTGCCTGGCCTGGTGTGGGGCTGCGGCTACCTGGATATATTATCAACACAAATCAAATAAAAACCTACAATACCACTTTTAACAATTAAGAAAAGATCTGCTCTGGGTAGATTATTCACGATACCTCCCCAAGACGGGGGTCCGCTTAGGTGAATAGATAGGGCGCAGTGGAACGTCGACCCGATTTTGCGATGTTCAACTGCAAAATAAATCCTGCAAATAAAACGCTCCGTCTGGCTAAACAGGGATTTTTAATTAGTAGGTCACTTTGCGAATACCACTCCGATGATCAGAGGACTGCACGAGGCGGGTGAATAGGGAATGATGGGACTCTCGGACCCGATTTGGCAGAATTCCCATCATACCACAAAATCCTACGGAATAACTTCTTCCTGTGTTTGCGGAATTGTATCAGGCTAGGCTAAAAACTATTGGTCGTTTTGGGAAAAACATAGTATGTGTATGAGTAAATGTGAATAAAAGCTTGAATGAGTGTGAATAAAAGCCTTATTAATAAGCATAAGCTTCTCTGTGTAGCGGAACTGTATCAGAGTAAGCTAAGACTGCAGTTAAATAAGAAAGAACATTGTGTGTGTTACTGGTCTAGTGAAGGATTGCGCAAGCCTCTCTGTGACAGTTAATTGAGCGTAATTTGAGAAGGGCACATCTAGCGCTCACTGGGAAGAGGGAATAGAATCAAAAGGTATTGATTAAAAATAACTATGTAAAGATAGGACATTGGCATAATAGTGTATTAGATACTGTAACTATTCTGGGATGCATAGAAATGGTTAAATAAAACATTAAACAAGACCCATGTAGTATATACCGGTGTGTGTAGTGGAGAGATAAAACAGACAGGCATAAGCTATACTATATGGTTGAAAAAACCCAGGCTATTTAGAATAAATAGGGCAACGAATACATAGAGAATAGTATTGTGGCATAGTTCATAATGGCATTTGCTAGAAGAGAATTAAAGCATCGTGAAGGACGATAGGAGAAAACAGGGAGCGATCAAGCACTCTGTAGCAACAGAATCCCTAGGGAGACATAGCCTGAAGGGAAGGACAGGAATGTAAGGTCACAGTAACTAGAAAGAGAGAGTGGGTTGGGAGAAACTCATTGAACTAGGAACTAGTGCTTAGAATAGATAGAATAAATTAGGAATAAAGCAATAAGTAACAATCGGATAGGATAATATAAAGGAATAAATAAAAATAGATAAGGTACAGATATTATAAATAACTGAATTAGAAGGAAAAAGGTATTAAATAGGATTCAATACACTGAATAAAGTTAACCTCTCTAGGGTATGTGGGACTCTAGCGTCCCACCTGGCCAACATCCGGTGAAATTGCAGAGCGCCAAATTCAAAGTACAGAAATACACATAATAAGCATTCATAAAATATACAAGTGTTATACATCGGCTTAAAGATGAACTTTTGTTCAGTAATCCAATGGCTCCAAGGCGGTCACAACACGTAGACGAATACATACTAAAAGTACCGGTAAAGTTTGTTGAAACATGGCAAACAATGTTTATAATTAATCCTCAGGTTGTTTATTGTCTTTATAGTCAATAATATATATACCGGACAATACCGTTTTCAATAGAAAGGAAAAATAACAACCGGTGCGCGTCCAAATCAGGTCTGCATACTTCCTCTGACCAAAATAGCTTTTTACTCGTCGTTTTTCAAAATAAAAGCCTGAAACCATGTCTAAAGACTGTTGAGATCTAGTGGAAGCCATAGGAACTGCAATCTGATTCCTAACCCATTGGATTCTCTATAAGCATGGAGTTGAAAAACAGCCACATGAAAATAATTCCACTTCCTGGGTGGATTTTTCTCAGGTTTTCGCCTGTGATTGTTACGAATAACTATGAGAGGTGGATGGAATCAGGCGCAGAGAGCAGGGTTCTGTCGTTTATCAAATTTATTACACCGGTGCAACCGAAAATGATCACGCCAACACACAGGGCGTATATAGGTTGCCAGTCCAAAACAACAGGACAAAATAGACCAGAGAATAAAGATAAGAAAACAAGTCACACCATCAAACACAGAGTAACAAAAAACAAGCCCGCACAAAATACCCAGCCGGCCTAGTGCCCTTAAATACCCTACAAACAAACCCTAATACAAAACAGGTGTACCCAATTAACCACTAACCAACACAAACGGAAAAGGAATCGATGGCAGCTAATAGGCCGGTGACGACGACCGCCAAGCCCCGCCCGAACAGGAAGAGGCACCCTCTTCAGCGAGGTTCGTGACAGTGATATCAGTTCTGTTATACTCACAGACATTATTTTAACAGTTTTGGAAACTTTAGAGTGTTTTCCATCCAAATCCAATTATATGCATATCCTAGCTTCTGGGCCTGAGTAACAGGCAGTTTACTTTGGGCATGCTTTTCATCTGATTGTGAAAATACTGCCTCCTGTCACCAAGAAGTTAAGTAATGTACCAGTCTCCATTTTTACCATCGACTTTGAGAACAGGCAGCAAAGGTGTATTGCAAAGGCTTGGCATCTCTATCAATACACCTGCCCTGAGCAGTCCTTCAATTGTTGAACATATCCCTTCTTCAGCTTCAGGCTTCATACGATATTGGGCTTTCCAAGGAGGTTTAGCATCAGGTTTTACTTTGATGTTAACAGGACTTGCTGACTTCACCAACCCAACATGTGTATCATGTTGTGACCATATCTCTGATGGTATGATTTTCACTGATTTGGATAGAAAACACTCTGAAGTTTCTAAAACTGTTTGTATCATGTCTGTGAGTACAACAGAACTTATGTAGCAGGCGAAACCCTGAGGAAAAACCATTCCAATTTTTGGGGGGGAATCCAGATTTCTCAGGGACCTTCTTGCAGTTCCTACAGCTTCCACTGGATGTCACCAGTCTTTAGATATTGGTTGAGATTTTTCCTTTGTGTAATGAAGAAGTAGCCCTGTTCAAAACGAGGGTCACTTCAAGTGTACTGTTTGTTAGAGGCGCGTGACCAGAAAGGTAGCGTCAGTTTGTTTTCTTCCTGTATTGAACACAGATCATCCCGTCTTCAATTTGATCGATTATTTACTTTACAAAATACCTAAAGTTGAATTACAAAAGTAGTTTGAAATGTTTTGGCAAAGTTTACAGGTATTTTTTTTTATATTTTGTAGTCACGTTGCACAAGTTAGAACCTGTGTTTTTCTGGATCAAACGAGCCAAATATATCGACATTTTGGATATATATCGACGGAATTAATCAAACAAAAGGACCATTTTTCACCAATACCATCTCCGGCTGAGTAAGTCCAAATCCAGTCTCGCGCTGGAATGAGCCAAATACCTGGTTACAGAGGGGAGCCTCTGTTGATAGACATGGCATGTGGAGAGCACATGATGGTGCCATACTTGCTACCACTACCTTATTGTCTTTACTTATTAATGATGCACATGATCTAGATCATGGTGCAAGGGGGGAAGTAATAAGAAAAAGAAAAAAACAAGGTTTTTGGTCACCTTATCTACAGGCAACAGTAGATGAAGTGTTATCAAGATGTGAAATATGTGTGACAAATAACATACCTAAAGGTATAACAGTGCCCATAGGTCACATACCGGTTCCAGAAGGTCAGTTTCAACACATTGTGATGGACTATGTAGACATGATAAAACCGATACATGGTAAAAGGTACATGTTAGTTGTCATAGACAGGTTCAGCAGATGGATAGAAGCAATACCGTCAGGTGATCAGGGATCAAGTACAGTGGTAAAATTCCTAATAAGAGAAGTAATACCTAGGTTTGGTATTCCGTTGGAAATTACTTCAGACTATGGCTCAGCATTTACACAAAAGTTGTAAAAACAATAATACAACAATTAAGAATCTGCAATCGCAAGGTTTAGTTGAAAAAGTTAACGGCACCCTCGAAGCGAAGATAACAAAGATCTGTGTACCTTCAGGGCTTAATTGGGTGGATGCTTTACCGCTTGGTTTAATGAGTTGTCGCATGGAAACTAACAGAACCACACATCTAACACCGCATGAAATGCTTACAGGTCGACCCATGCCTACACCAACCTTAGGAGAACTCTATAAAGGTCCTTAATTAGATCTGTTGGAAAGTGAGTTGAAACTAACTGAGATACACAAAGCTATATATTTACAGGAGAAAAAGCAGGTGCCTTAGCCAGGACTGGAGGAGCCCCGCTCGGTGACACCAGGGGGTCTGGTCTACCTTTGGGTGTTCCGGAGGAAGTGGAATCAGCCGAGGAGAGAAGGACCAGGTGAAAGGGAGCAAGACGTGGTACCATCTAAACCACTGCACCAAGGTCCCATCGCAGAGGAGGAGACAACCGCCTAGATATGAGTACTCAGAGGATGCTGATTCATCCGACGGGAGCCCGGAAGGAGCAGGAGCAGCGGAGGAGATCGAGACGCCGGGGAGGAGTCAAGAAGTCAGCAGACCAGGTGGAAGCCAGGATACAACTGATGCACCGCCTCATGCACCAAGAAGAGGACAAAAGAAAGACAATGCAGGAGAAAAAAACTGCAAACAACGGATATTCTCTCCTGAAGGGCCAGAGCGTCCAGGGTTGACATGCCTGTTACTCCTGTCGATATATCTACTCTGGCAGATCTCCCTGACGGAAGCCCTCTACAGTGGGACCCCGAAATACCACCTACAGAGTGGGAGCGACTCTTCCCTGAAATGTATGCCTTTTCAGATGGAAGCCAAGTCCGACCAGAGGAGGGAACCTCCCAGGAGGGAGGAGAGGGAGAATTTCTACAGGCTGAAGAGGAGGGAGATTTCCCCACAATTGACTTTTCAGCCATTGTTTGGTCCCCTTAACAGACTGTTAAAAATAGAAAAATAGAAGGACAATGACATTGACATGACAAGAGCAACGGTAAACAAGGGGGAAGGGACAGCAAGCTCACGTACAATCAAGCAATATGTTGAAAAAAGAAAGAGAAGAGAGGAGCCTGCTGAACAACCCGAGGAGAATGATAAGGTTAGCATTTCTGTTCAGAGGTCCCTCTCAATCAGGAGAATCAGATCTCTACCTGTGGGAGAAAATATAACACATAGATAAATGCATAAGATGTATAGAATAGCTGAACACTAAAAACAGACTACATGAAGGGAAGGTGACACATAGGTGCCAGGATAGCTGGACATACCAAGGCCAGAGGGATATACAAAGGAGGGGGTCAGTCAAATGACTAACTGATGACCAATAGACATAGTTCGCATATTTTTAGGACGTAGAGATGCAGAAGGAATGACAGAGGAGACACATAGTCTGTTGCTCTGAGATAAAGACACACATACAAAGGAACATTTTGAGCTAAGTGCAGAGCCAAAGCATAGGGTTGTAAAACAGAGGAATGTATAGTATTTTTAGTATAGCTGGACATGCTAGAAACTGAGGAGACACATAGTCCGCTGATCCTAGATAATACACAAACAAAAGAATGCATTTAGCTAAGTGCAGGAACAAAGCAAGGGTCTTGTCATCATTATAATCTGACGGAAAGCAGGTATGAGCGTTATTGAGCTGAACAAGCAGGATGCACGGATTGCAATGGAACTTCATTTGCATGTGGGATGGGCTCATATGCAATATGTGGATAAATACTGGAGCCAGGGCTCTGGAAAAGCGGTGTGTTCCGCGGACCATCCCGGCTTGCTATACTCTTGTATTAAAAGCCGAATTGATTTCACAAGTTCTGTAATGCGTTGTATTTGATCCGATTCTCCACGACACACCATAAATAGCACTCTGTGGATGGACACATCATCAGACATTGGGAGAAGTCGTTTGGGACTCGAAAGGATGCAACTTGACAATAACTAAAGGAGAAGACACTTGGCTGATCACCATGTACAAACATGACCAAGAGGAAGGTGAAGAACATATAGTAGAAATGGTGAGTACTAAATGGACTGAAGAGAATAGTGTTAATTACATTTACATTTAACATTTACCAGAGCGACTTACAAATTGGTGCATTCACCTTATGACATCCAGTGGAACAACCACTTTACAATAGTGCATCTAAATATTTTAAGGGGGGGTGAGAAGGATTACTTTATCCTATCCTAGGTATTCCTTAAAGAGGTGGGGTTTCAGGTGTCTCCGGAAGGTGGTGATTGACTCCGCTGTCCTGGCGTCATGAGGGAGTTTGTTCCACCATTGGGGAGCCAGAGCAGCGAACAGTTTTGACTGAGCTGAGCGGGGAACTGTACTTCCTCAGTGGTAGGGAGGCGAGCAGGCCAGAGGTGGATGAACGCAGTGCCCTTATTTGGGTGTAGGGCCTGATCAGAGCCTGGAGGTACTGAGGTGCCGTTCCCCTCACAGCTCCGTAGGCAAGCACCATGGTCTTGTAGCGGATGCGAGCTTCAACTGGAAGCCAGTGGAAGAGCGGAGGAGCGGGGTGACGTGAGAGAGAACTTGGGAAGGTTGAACACTAGACGGGCTGCGGGCGTTCTGGATGAGTTGTAGGGGTTTAATGGCACAGGCAGGGAGCCCAGCCAACAGCGAGTTGCAGTAATCCAGACGGGAGATGACAAGTGCCTGGATTAGGACCTGCGCCGCTTCCTGTGTGAGGCAGGGTCGTACTCTGCGGATGTTGTAGAGCATGAACCTACAGGAACGGGCCACCGCCTTGATATTAGTTGAGAACGACAGTTTGTTGTCCAGGATCACGCCAAGGTTCTTAGCGCTCTGGGAGGAGGACACAATGGAGTTGTCAACCGTGATGGCGAGATCATGGAGCGGGCAGTCCTTCCCGGGAGGAAGAGCAGCTCCGTCTTGCCAGTTCAGCTTGAGGTGGTGATCCGTCATCCACACTGATATGTCTGCCAGACATGCAGAGATGCGATTCGCCACCTGGTCATCAGAAGGGGGAAAGGAGAAGATTAATTGTGTGTCGTCTGCATAGCAATGATAGGAGAGACCATGTGAGGTTATGACAGAGCCAAGTGACTTGGTGTATAGCGAGAATAGGAGAGGGCCTAGAACAGAGCCCTGGGGGACACCAGTGGTGAGAGCGCGTGGTGAGGAGACAGATTCTCGCCACGCCACCTGGTAGGAGCGACCTGTCAGGTAGGACGCAATCCAAGCGTGGGCCGCGCCGGAGATGCCCAACTCGGAGAGGGTGGAGAGGAGGATCTGATGGTTCACAGTATCGAAGGCAGCCGATAGGTCTAGAAGGATGAGAGCAGAGGAGAGAGAGTTAGCTTTAGCGGTGCGGAGCGCCTCCGTGATACAGAGAAGAGCAGTCTCAGTTGAATGACTAGTCTTGAAACCTGACTGATTTGGATCAAGAAGGTCATTCTGAGAGAGATAGCGGGAGAGCTGACCAAGGACGGCACGTTCAAGAGTTTTGGAGAGAAAAGAAAGAAGGGATACTGGTCTGTAGTTGTTGACATCGGAGGGATCGAGTGTAGGTTTTTTTCAGAAGGGGTGCAACTCTCGCTCTCTTGAAGACGGAAGGACGTAGCCAGCGGTCAGGGATAAGTTGATGAGCGAGGTGAGGTAAGGGAGAAGGTCTCCGGAAATGGTCTGGAGAAGAGAGGAGGGGATAGGGTCGAGCGGGCAGGTTGTTGGGCGGCCGGCCGTCACAAGACGCGAGATTTCATCTGGAGAGAGAGGGGAGAAAGAGGTCAGAGCACAGGGTAGGGCAGTGTGAGCAGAACCAGCGGTGTTGTTTGACTTAGCAAACGAGGATCGGATGTCGTCGATCTTCTTTTCAAAATGGTTGACGAAGTCATCTGCAGAGAGAGGAGGAGGGGGAGGGGAGGAGGATTCAGGAGGGAGGAGAATGTGGCAAAGAGCTTCCTAGGGTTAGAGGCAGATGCTTGGAATTTAGAGTGGTAGAAAGTGGCTTTAGCAGCAGAGACAGAGGAGGAAAATGTAGAGAGGAGGGAGTGAAAGGATGCCAGGTCCGCAGGGAGGCGAGTTTTCCTCCATTTCCGCTCAGCCTTCCGGAGCCCTGTTCTGTGAGCTCGCATTGAGTCGTCAAGCCACGGAGCGGGAGGGAGGACCGAGCCGGCCTGGAAGATAGGGGACATAGAGAGTCAAAGGATGCAGAAAGGGAGGAGAGGAGGGTTGAGGAGGCAGAATCAGGAGATAGGTTGGAGAAGGTTTGAGCAGAGGGAAGAGATGATAGGATGGAAGAGGAGAGAGAGTAGCGGGGGAGAGAGCGAAGGTTGGGACGGCGCGATACCATCCGAGTAGGGGCAGTGTGGGAAGTGTTGGATGAGAGCGAGAGGGAAAAGGATACAAGGTAGTGGTCGGAGACTTGGAGGGGAGTTGCAATGAGGTTAGTGGAAGAACAGCATCTAGTAAAGATGAGGTCGAGCGTATTGCCTGCCTTGTGAGTAGGGGGGAAGGTGAGAGGGTGAGGTCAAAAGAGGAGAGGAGTGGAAAGAAGGAGGCAGAGAGGAATGAGTCAAAGGTAGACGTGGGGAGGTTAAAGTCGCCCAGAACTGTGAGAGGTGAGCCGTCCTCAGGAAAGGAGCTTATCAAGGCATCAAGCTCATTGATGAACTCTCCGAGGGGACCTGGAGGGCGATAAATGATAAGGATGTTAAGCTTGAAAGGGCTGGTAACTGTGACAGCATGAAATTCAAAGGAGGCGATAGACAGATGGGTAAGGGGAGAAAGAGAGAATGACCACATGGGAGAGATAAGGATCCCTATGCCACCACCCCGCTGACCAGAAGCTCTCGGGGTGTGCGAGAACACGTGGGCGGACGAAGAGAGAGCAGTAGGAGTAGCAGTGTTATCTGTGGTGATCCATGTTTCTGTCAGTGCCAAGAAGTCGAGGGACTGGATGAGGAGGCATAGGCTGAGATGAACTCTGCCTTGTTGGCTGCAGATCGGCAGTTCCAGAGGCTACCGGAGACCTGGAACTCCACGTGGGTCGTGCGCTGGGACCACCAGGATTAAGCGCCACGCGGTGTGGTGGAGCGTTTGTATGGTCTGTGCAGAGAGGAGAGAACAGGGATAGACAGACACATAGTTGACAGGCTACAGAAGAGGCTACGCTAATGCAAGGAGATTGGAATGACAAGTGGACTACACGTCTCGAATGTTCAGAAAGAGGCTTACGTAGCAAGAATCTTATTGACTAAAATTATTAAAAATGATACAGTACTGCTGAAGTAGGCAGCTGGCAGTGGCTGCGTTGTTGACTTTGTAGGCTAGCTGACAGTGGCTGCGTTGTTGACACTACACTAATCAAGTCGTTCCGTTGAGTGTAGTAGTTTCTACAGTGCTGCTATTCGGGGGCTAGCTGGCTAGCTAGCAGTGTTGATTACGTTACGTTGCGTAAAAGAACGACAATAGCTGGCTAGCTAACCTAGAAAATCGCTCTAGACTACACAATTATCTTTGATACACAGACGCTATGTAGCTAGCTATGTAGCTAGCTACGATCAAACAAATCAAACCGTTGTGCTGTAATGAAATGAAATGAAAAATGTGATACTACCTGTGGAGCGAAGCGGAATGCGACCGGGTTGTTGAGTGCGGAAGTTCTATTCAGTAGGCGTTGGCTAGCTGTTGGCTAGCTAGCAGTGTCTCCTACGTTAAGGACGACAAATAGCTGGCTAGCTAACCGGTAAATTAAGATAATCACTCTAAGACTACACGCAGTCTAAACTACACAATTATCTTGGATACGAAGACAGCAAAGACAACTATGTGCTAGCTAACACTACACTAATCAAGTCGTTCAGTTGAGTGTAATAGTTTCTACAGTGCTGCTATTCGGTAGACGGTGGACGTTTGCTAGCTGGCTAGCTGCTGGGCAGATAGCAGTGTAGACTACGTTAGACGACGAAATACTGAAGTTGCAATAGAAGTGCTGACTGTTTCACTTTGTTGTCCTCTTTCTTTCCTTTTCTTCTGTCCTTCTTTTGTCCTTATTTTGTCTTCCTTTCTTCTGTTAACTAGATATTTTTTTGTTGTTATTCTTTGTAGCTAGCTAGCTTCTTCCAGGAGAGTCCCTAGCAACTGCTTAGCAACAAGTAAACAATTCTGCTAGCAATTCACCTAGCTAAGATAACTGTACAATTTTATGAAAAAAAATAGTTAATTTTTCAAAAGCCTGTCTTGTTTAGTTTGTTCCTTGTTTTGTCTTCTATTGAATCTTGCAGTTTTCTCTTGATTTCATAATAATATCATCCGGATTGGCCCCACGCTGGCACCAGGCCTGAAAAGGACTGTGACAATGGGTGTCGTGCTTAATGGGTGTCGTGGAATATTGCCTCAGAAATATAACACTCTTACAAGAACTTGTGAATTCAATATAGACTTTAATACAGAGTAGTAAAGCCGTGCTGATCCGTGTAACAACCAACCTTCCTGAGCACTGGCTCTGCTTTTAGACACATACAGCATATGGGTACATCCCATATGTAAACGAAGTTACTCCCCTTAGTCCTTCTGCCACCATTATCTTTTAGTCTGAGTTCTTTGCTTGTTCACGCCCAAGAACGCCCACATCTACTTCCGATTAGGTTATAATGGTGGCGGGACCCCTTATGTCATACAAAAATAATGCATTTATTGCAAGCTTATGTTTCACCTGTTGGTTGTGTTGCTACCATCCTCTTTCCTGTGTCCTTGTGACATTAGTATGTCAAATATCCGGCCTTGTCTCAGGATGGTAAGTTGGTGGTTGAAGATTTCCCTCTAGTGGTGTGGGGGCTGTATGTGTCGGGGCTAGGGTCAGTTTGTTTATCTGGAGTACTTCTCCTGTCCTATTCGGTGTCCTGTGTAAATCTAAGTGTGCGTTCTCTAATTCTCTCCTTCTCTCTTTCTTTCTCTCTCTCGGAGGACCTGAGCCCTAGAACCATGCCCCAGGACTACCTGACATGATGACTCCTTGCTGTCCCCAGTCCACCTGGCCATGCTGCTGCTCCAGTTTCAACTGGCCTGGGCCCTAGGACCATGTCCCAGGACTACCTGACATGAGGACTCCTTGCTGTCCCCAGTCCACCTGGCCATGCTCCTGCTCCAGTTTCAACTGTTCTGCCTTACTATTATTCAACCATGCTGGTCATTTATGAACATTTGAACATCTTGGCCACGTTCTGTTATAATCTCCACCTGGCACAGCCAGAAGAGGACTGGCCACCCCACATATGCTCTCTCTAATTCTCTCTTTCTTTCTCTCTCTCGGAGGACCTGAGCCCTAGGACCGTGCCCCAGGACTACCTGACATGATGGCTCCTTGCTGTCCCCAGTCCATCTGACTGTGCTGCTGCTCCAGTTTCAACTGTTCTGCCTTATTATTTGACCATGCTGGTCATTTATGAACATTTGAACATCTTGGTCATGTTCTGTTATAATCTCTACCCGGCACAGCCAGAAGAGGACTGGCCACCCCACATAGCCCGGTTCCTCTCTAGGTTTCTTCCTAGGTTTTGGCCTTTCTAGGGAGTTTTTCCTAGCCACCGTGCTTTTACACCTGCATTGTTTGCTGTTTGGGGTTTTAGGCTGGGTTTCTGTTCACATACACATGGTTAGCAGGTGTTAATGCAAGTGTAGCGAAATACTTGTGCTTCTAGTTCCGACCATGCAGTAATATCTAACAAGTAATATTACCTAACAATTTCACAACAACTACCTTATGCACACAAGTGTATAGGAATTAATACGAATATGTACATAAAAATATATAAATGAGTGATGGCCGAACGGCATAGGCAAGATGCAGTAGATGGTATAGAGTACAGTATATACATGTACATATGAGATCAGTAATGTAGGGTATGAAAACATATAAAGTGGCATTGTTTAAAGTGGCTAGTGATACATTATATCAAGATGGCAAGATGCAGTAGATGGTATAGCGTACAGTATATACATATGAGATGAGTAATGTAGAGTATGAGAACATTATATAAAGTGGCATTGTTTAAAGTGGCTAGTGATTGTTAATGTAATTTCATAATTCCAATATGTTTTTATTAATTGAATTCTCTTAGTCTATTCTATGAGAATTTGTAAGATTCTCATTTGCATAAAATAGACAGAGACCAGTCTAATCAAAATGAGATAATAGTATTTATTCTCGGAGCGCGCTCCCATGAAACCAAGAACAACCGTCTATATACAAAATATGACGTCATAGGTTATTTATTCTCCTTCCTCCTATCGACAAGGACAGAACGGGTTCAATAGTTTATTCCAACCCACTAGCTCGCTCACTCCAGACACACACTTATCTAGATTAACTTCTGGAATCTTCACCTTCATCCATCACTATTTAGAAGAAAGTTCCAGATAATGGAAAACCCAGGAAAACACTCTCTGTCTTATCGAAACATCGCAGAGCTAAGTTGAGTCGGTTCAACCATAGGTTAACGACCCTTTTTGCTTACTTCAAAACCCACAATTCCAGTCCTCTCCAACCTGGCTGGAATGGTATTTATTTTATTTCATTACCCCCTGTTTCATGCTCCACAATCCCTTCCTTATGAATGAATATTGTTTAATCAGATATAATAAAACAGAGTATAAGTTTCATTAGTTATAGTTCTAATTAAAATGTAGATATTGTTTAGTCATTATTCATAATATTCCTAACAGTGATACATTTAATTACATCAAGATGGCAAGATACAGTAGATGGTATAGCGTACAGTATATACATATGAGATGAGTAAATGTAGGGTAAGTAAACATTATATAATATAAAGTGGCTAGTGATAAATTGATTACATCAATTTTTCCATTATTAAAGTAGCTGGAGTTGAGTCAGTATGTTGGCAGCAGCCACTCAATGTTAGTGATGGCTGTTTAACAGTCTGATGGCCTTGAGATAGAAGCTGTTTTTCAGTCTCTCGGTCCACGCTTTGATGCACCCGTACTGACCTCGCCTTCTGGATGTTGTCGTGGAAAATTGTCTCAGAAATATAACACTCTTACAAGAACTTGTGAATTCAATATAGACTTTAATACAGAGTAGCAGAATCCGTGCTGATCCGCGTAACAACCGACCCTCCTCAGCACTGGCTCTGCTTTTATACACATACAGCATATGGGTACATCCCATATGTAAATGAAGTTACTCCCCTTAGTCCTTCTGCCACCATTTTCTTTTAGTCTGAGTTCTGTGCTTGTTCACGCCCAATAACGCTCATCTCTCATCTATAGACAGCGACGCTGTCTATATCGCGGCAAACCGGGCCATTTCCGTTCCACGTGTCCCGGGCTCCAGGGAAACGCTCTGTCCCGTACAGACCGGGGGGAACTGTAATGGGAAACATAACCTCCTCCCATCCGTCCAACTCCCGTCTGCTCATTCCAGTCACCCTTTCCTGGGACAACCACAAGCTTCACCTTCAAGCCTTGGTAGACTCTGGAGCCGCAGGTAACTTCATGGATGGTGTCTGGGCGAAGGAGAATGGCGTTCCCTCTGAACCTCTAAGTGACCACATGAGGGTTACTACATTGGATGGAAGCCCTTTGGGATCTGGACTTCACTCATGTCACTACCTCCTTGCGACTTTCAGTTTCACAACACCAGGAATTGATGAACTTTCATTTGATCTCCTGTTCCGAGTTCCCTCTCGTCCTTGGATACCCCTGGCTTCACAGCCATAACCCTCACATCGACTGGTCTGTGGGCACTATCAAGCAGTGGGGTCCTACGTGCCAAGCTACTTGTATTTTCCCGAATTCCCCCGAGTTCTACTCCCGAGTCTTTAGAATCCATCGACCTGACCCGAGTTCCCGAGTGTTACCATGACCTCAAACTGGTATTTAGCAAACAGAGGGCCACCATGCTACCACCCCATAGACCTTATGATTGCCCCCCCAGTGGTCGGATCTTTTCCCTATCTCCACCCGAACGAGCTGCTATGGATACGCTCTGGAAGCAGGCCTCATGCGTCCATCCACCTCCCCGGGGGGGCGGGGTTTTTCTTTGTGGCCAAGAAAGATGGTGGATTACATCCTTGCATCGACTACCGGGGACTCAATGCCATAACCGTCCGTAACCGTTACCCGCTACCCCTTATGGCCACAGCCTTCGAGCTGCTCCAGGAAGCAGTTGTTTTCACTAAGCTTGACCTGCGGAACGCATACCATCTTGTGCGGATCAGACCTGGTGACGAGTGGAAGACCGCTTTCAACACACCTACTGGTCACTATGAATACTTGGTGATGCCCTTCGGCCTGACCAACGCCCCAGCGGTGTTCCAAGCGCTCATAAACGATGTGCTTAGGGATATGCTTAACATATTTGTGTTCGTTTACTTGGATGACATCCTCATCTTTTCGAGCTCTCTTCAAGAACACACTAAGCATGTCAGACAAGTACTCAAACGCCTCCTAGACAGCCATCTGTACGTTAAGCCGGAAAAATGTGAATTCCATTCATCCCGAGTACAATTCCTGGGATTTGTAGTGGAACCCGGTCGAGTCCAAATGGACCCCAGGAAGGTAGGGCGGTAGCGGATTGGCCCACCCCAAATCCGTTAAGGAAGTTCAGCGTTTCCTGGGCTTCACTAACTTTTACCGCAAGTTCATCAAGAACTTCAGCTTGGTGGCAGCCCCTCTCTCAGCATTAACCAAGGGTGGCAATGCAAGGTTTTTGTGGGGAAGAGAAGCTGAGACGGCCTTCCAAGGACTCAAGCAGCGCGTCCTCTCTGCTCCCATCCTGATACTACCGACTACGGATGAACCGTTTGTGGTGGAGGTTGACGCCTCAGAGGTTGGTGTTGGAGCTGTCCTGTCTCAGAGGGGTGAAGACAAGAAGCTTCATCCGTGCGCTTTCTTCTCACACTGGCTTACCCCGGCTGACAGGAACTACGATGTGGGGGATCATGAACTCCTAGCGGTTAAGATGGCATTGAAGGAATGGAGACACTGGCTCGAGGGGGCTTCTCACCCGTTTCAAGTGCTTACGGACCACAAAAATCTGGAGTATATCCAGCAGGCGAAGCGGTTGAACTCTAGACAAGCTAGATGGTCTCTTTTCTTCAATCGATTCCAGTTTATCCTCACCTATTGGCCCGGGTCGAAGAATCTCAAACCGGATGCCCTGTCCCGAGTCTACGCTCCTGCCATTCGAGATGACACGGACATGCCTGTCCTTCCTGCTGCTAAGATCGTGGCTCCGATCTCGTGGCAAGTTGAGGATACCGTGAGACGAGCTCAAGCTATTGAACCGGACCCGAAAGGAGGTCCTGCCAATCGGTTGTTTGTCCCCAAGGCAGTGAGGACTCAGGTCCTTCTGTGGGGGCACTCCTCTCGCCTCACCTGTCACCCGGGCGTAGGTCGCACCTTGGAGTTCATCCAGCGTAAGTTCTGGTGGCCTACCATAAGAGAAGACGTTGCCACTTTCGTCAATGCCTGCCCCGTGTGCTGCCAGGGCAAATCTTCTCACCTCCGCCCGCAAGGACTCCTTCACCCTTTACCTGTTCCCCACAGACCCTGGTCCCATATCTCGTTGGACTTTATTACTGGCCTTCCTCAATCCCATGGCAATACTACTATCCTAGTCATTATCGACAGGTAATGACTAGGCGGCCAGGTTTCAAAGGCGGACAGATTCGTCCCTCTGACTAAGTTACCTTCTGCCAAGGAAACGGCTGAGTTGGTAATTAATCATGTGTTCCGAGTCTTCGGCATTCCTCAAGATATGGTTTCTGACAGAGGTCCCCAGTTCGCCTCTAGGTTTTGGAAGGCCTTCTGCCAACTCATGGGGGCTTCTGCCAGTCTATCTTCAGGGTACCATCCGGAGTCCAACGGCCAAACAGAGAGGATGAATCAAGAGCTGGAAACCACCCTCCGATGTATGACTTGTAACAACCCGTCCACATGGTCGTCCTTCATTGTTTGGGCCGAATACGCGCACAACACCTTGCGCTCCTCCTCCACTGGTATGTCCCCGCACGAGTGTCAGTTTGGCTATGCCCCTCCATTGTTCCCGGACCAGGAGGCAGAAGTCAGAGTGCCTTCAGCCTTGAAGTTCGTCAGACGCTGTCGGCTTATGTGGAGGAAGACCCGTCTTAATCTTATGCATTCCTCACAGAGGTACCAACAACAAGCCAACAGACGTCGCCGTCCCGGGCCTACCCTGCGCCCCGGCCAGAGAGTCTGGCTCTCCACAAGAGACTTACCACTACGGGTGGAGTCTCGCAAGCTGTCCCAAAAATACATCGGTCCCTTTAAGGTTGCCAGGAGAGTTAACCCAGTTTCTTATCGCCTACACTTACCCAGATCCCTTAAGATTAATCCCACATTTCACATTTCCTTATTAAAACCTGTTGTTTTTTCTCCCCTTGTCCCGGCAGACAGACCTCCCCCTCCGCCTCGTGTCATTGGAGGCCAGCCGGCTTATACCGTCCATCGGATACTGGATTCCCGCCGGTTGCAGCGGTACTGGCAGTATCTGGTGGACTGGGAAGGCTACGGTCCCGAGGAGCGCTCCTGGGTTCCTGCCAAAGACATACTGGACCCTGACCTCATTCGTCAGTTCAGGGCCCTCCACCCTGAGAGAGCTGGTAGGAACGTCAGGAGCCGTTCCTAGGGGGGGGATTCTGTCAGGATTTGGCCAGGTTGTTCCGGTTTTGGTCACTAGATGCCACCATTGTGCCTTTTGACTTTTTGTTTTCCCTGGATCCCCATTATTATTTGCACCTGTGCCTCGTTTCCCCTGATTGTATTTAAACCCTTTGTTTTCCTCAGTCCTTTGCTCTGTGTTTGTATGTTAGCACCCAGCCCTAGTTCTCTGTGAACTCTTGTTGATCCCGGTGGACTCTCTTGTGGAATTCTGTTTTTTTTGTTGTTCTTGTTTGTTTGTTTTTGAGTATTTTTTGAGGCTTTTTCTGCTATACCTTCCACCTTGTGGATTTACCTTTTTGTCTTGGAGGATTACCTTTGTTCTTGTGGAATTCCTTTTGAGGTTGTGGAGTTAAATGTTTTCCTGAAGAACTTCACTTTTTACTTCATTAAATACACCGTCTCAAGTACTGCTGTGTCTGCCTCATCTTCTGGGTTCTGCCAACTATTCGTGGCTCAGTTGGTTAAGTGACTGTTTCGCACTCCGGAGACCTGGGTTCGTAACTGGGTCCTGACATATGTTTCACCTGTTGGTCATCAGTCATGTTGCTACCATCCTCCTTCCTGTATCCTTCTGACCATAGTACGTCCAGCTGTCATAAATGTACGTATGGCCTTGGTTAATGTACTCTTTGGCATGTTACCCTTTCAGAAATAGAGTATGGCCTGGGTGTAGTCTTCTCTTAATGTGCATGTCCATGCTACTTCAGCATGGCAACTACACCTATTTATATTTAATGCTTAGCTCCCACAATGATAGTGGGGTTAACAGGCAGTGGCTTGGATGGTTGTTGTCCTTGATGATCTTTTTGGCATTCCTGTGACATCGTTAATGTCCTGTAGATGTCCTGGAGGGCAGATAGTTTTCCCCCGGTGATGCATTGTGCAGACCTCACTACCCTCTGAAGAGCCTTCTGGTTATGGGCGGAGCAGCTGCCGTACCAGGCGGTGATACAGCCCGACAGGATGCTCTCGATTGTGCATCTGTAAATGTTTGTGAATGTTTTTGGTGACAAGCCAAATTTCTTCAGCCTCCTGAGGTTGAAGAGGCGCTGCTGCACCTTCTTCACCACGCTGTCTGTTGTGGGTGGACCATTTCAGTTTGTCCGTGATGTGTACACCGAGGAACTTAAAACTCTCCACCCTCTCTACTACTGTCCCGTCAATGTAGATAGGGGGCTGCTCCCTCTGCTGTTTCCTGAAGTCCACGATCATCTCCTTTGTTTTGTTAACGATGAGCGTGAGGTTATTCTCCTGACACCACACTCCAAGGGCCGTCACCTCCTCCCTGTAGTCCGTCTCGTCCAGCTGTCATAAATGTACTTATGGCCTTGGCTAATGCACTCATGTTCATTTAGCTTAATGGAATCTTGGGAATGTTACCCTACTCAGAAATAGCATATGTACTGGGTGTCACCTTCTCGTCCTCTGGCCAATGTACTTATGTCCTTGCTACTTCAGCCTAGCAGCTGCACCTAATTCATATTACATTACCTCCCACATGGGGAGAACCGGTTGAAAGTTTCTGTCGGCTGAATGATCGACATCGGTTGAGCATTCCTACAGCATTTCCCTCCAGAAGCCATGAGAAAGTTGTCCAGCTGTAATGCACACATAATGCAGGTGTATTGTGTGAGGGTCATTATAATATTATGTAGGTCCTTCCTTTGAACCCATAATGGTTCTGTTTACTACTCTAAGATTTCACAATGCATGTATTGGATAATTACCCATAGAACAAGATAGAGGTTGGGAAGGTGATCTAGAATGCAAGTTTTCGACGATTCTTCACGAAACAATGGAGGAGGTTGACCACTGCAGTTCCCGCTGGAGAGGACCGCTGATCAGGCAGTCTCTGTCTCACACACACACTTAAGCCCTTCACTCCTACATATGTGTTTCCTGTAACAGGGGAGAGAGAGAGTGAAGTAAGCGCCTTGCACTGTTCTGCTCTGTGGCTTCTCTCTGTCTCGATCCTTCTCCAACTTCCAAGGAACACTGGTTTCTTTTGTACATTTTCTGATTGGTATTAAACCTCATGGAAATGTTGAATGAACTGGCAGTGTGTTGTGTTGCTATTCATTTGCATGAAGATAAATTTTTTATTTGATTTAACTCGTTCAAGTTAGTTAAGAACAAATGCTTAATTACAATGATGGCCTACCAAAATGCAAAAGACCTCCTGCGGAGACTGGGGCTGGGATTATATTTTACAGTTGACATTTTTTTAAATAAACAACTTATAAATATAGGACAAAACACACATCACAGCAAGAGAGACAACACTACACTACATAAAGAGAGACCTAAGACAACAACATAGCAAGGCAGAAACACATGACAACACAGCATGGTAGCAACACATCATGACAACAA
Source organism: Oncorhynchus gorbuscha (assembly GCF_021184085.1). Classification (NCBI taxonomy): domain Eukaryota; kingdom Metazoa; phylum Chordata; class Actinopteri; order Salmoniformes; family Salmonidae; genus Oncorhynchus; species Oncorhynchus gorbuscha. Next base: position 11,625,028 of record NC_060197.1, on the reverse strand, counting down.
CATGGTAGCAGCACAAAACATGGTACAAACATTATTGGGCACAGACAACAGCACAAAGGGCAATAAGGTAGAGACAACAATACATCACGCAAAGCAGCCACAACTGTCGTTCATAAACCGTTCATGTAAGTATGTGTGATTCATACAGACTGATGGGTTGCAGTGTTGTAGAATAAAAAGAGTTATTGTAGTCGAAAAAACTGTTAAGCATTCACCCAGGGTATATTCAGTAATGACCTGCGCAGGGGAAACCTTTTCTGGACTTTCTTGGACACCTCTATTTTAGCTTATATCGGCAAGGAACATCTGGTTTGGATCAGTATTCTCTTTTCTGCAGAGTTTTCTTGGTAAGCTTATCTATTATATATTGTCACGTTTCATACTCCCCTTCCTCAAATCCTGATTTGACTGGTTCTAGTTCAATTTGGATAATAACTAGCACACAGTACAGTTGTCTAACACAATTGTCAATACGCTTATTTATTTTCCTTCTGTGAGCATATCTTACATTGATCAACTCCAGAAATCGATGTATATGTAGATAGTGTAGGACCACACTCGCGTGGCTAGAGACAAATATGTGTATAAGTTTCCCTTTCGACAATGTCCTGCGGAGTCAACATTGTTGTTGTCAATGGATGGAATTTCACTATTGAATATGCTTTCTAAATATCTGTAGAGTCAAGAAAAGGTCACGTTTTCTATCTATAGATAATCGTTCCTCCCATATTACTAAGCATTGGTGCAGTAATACATGACACAACGAAACAACTGGCTATTTGTTTGAGCTTGCTCAACGGTCAAAGTATAGCAGGAAGAAAAAAATATAAATTATAGCAAGAACAAAACCTAAAACCGCAGAGAAATTATAACGTATTTATGTTCATTCATAATTTGTCTTGTAATATTGGTTTTAGTTTTTTGTTATTTGCTTCAATAAATTACGGGTTAGAAGGAGCAGAGAAAACTCTGGGGGCGTGGAACTTGAATCTGCTCGTACCAGCCACGCTCGCTCACCAGATACACATTTGAAGAAGTTCTAACAGAAGAAAGGAGTGTTTTTGGCAGTAATGCGCCATAACGTTGGATGCCAACCGCTGATAAACCCCACAGACGAAGAGTGTAGTTGTTGATTGCTAAATCTCGGTTGGGAATATGCATGTTTACCGTTGATCTCCGGTATATGTGAGGAGAGGAGCCGCGCGGCGCAGGCTTTCTGTAAGTATCCTGTGTCTATATTCTCTTAGGAAAATCGAATGGTTGACATTGAACAACAATGCTGTCTATGTTGATCAGTAGTTTATATTTGTGAAACAAAAGCATCGGATTTAACGTTACGCAAAGTTATCAATTCTCCAGGAGTTATCCAAGTAATATGGAGGACCGTTTAAATGTGTTTGCGCGTCACTTTGTAACACATCTTATGGCAGCAATCAGCAGTAGAAACAATAACGATGTGAATCCCTAACACTGTTTCTGTAAAAAGCTGAAGGTTGGGGCTGGAGAAATATAACCACTCTAAAATGTATATATAGCGCCATGGACTCAAGGACTGACCATCCATGATATAAAAATTATAGTTTTAACCAGGGGCGAAAATCTGATATCAACTTTGGAGGGGACAATTACATACATTTTCTCAAGAACAAGTGCTGTAACACATAGCCTACGTTGTAATATGTTAAATGTATATTGAGGAACCATAATTACTACTACTGGATAATTGATAGGTACAGTAGTTAACTGAAGGGTTGTCCCAACTTGTTCAAATGTTTAAATCATTATAATAATACTACTAGTAATAATAGTTATAGCAGTGTTCCTTATCAGTCCAATATGTATATGCAGGCATTTGTATTTACGACCAGCAATACCAGTAGGTGGCAATGGTACTGTACACTGTATGGGTGCAGTTTTCGTAAATACAATGAACATGGTGTGATCTCGTCTAAAACACTTCATTGAGAACCATCACAAAGTTGGTCTCTGTATTGAATTGACCTTTTTTTATTTGACTTTTTATGATACATTTATATAGTAATTAAATATGTGCCACTGGCCTGACTATTACAATATCTTTACAAGAACAAAATGCTCAAAATTAGTACAATTCTAAAAGCGAAATAACTACTTCAATAAATAACCCAAACAAATCAAACAAATTATCCTTCAAAAATACTTATTTATAGTTTAGTCAGTGTCTCAACTCTTCAAACAGCAGCTATGGACAAGTATGTCACCCAAAGTATGCCATTTTAAATAACATCAAACAAATCATTAGTGTACTGTCATGTACTGAAAACTACAAAAAAAGAACATACACCAGGGGTTCTCAAACAGGGATCCATGGACCCCTAGGGGTCCCTGGTGTAATTGCAAGGGGTCAGTGAAATACAAAAGTGTAAAAACCGTATTCAGCACAAGGATTCCAGTAACTTTACGAATAATAGATGGGGGTGGAGGTCCCTGAGGACCACTCAAAAACTTTGCCCGCCTTGCCTCAAAATACACAAGGGTTCCAGTACCCAAAAAAGGTTGAGAACCACTGCTATACACACTACTGAACAAAAGAACCGAACATATGTTTGCAGGTTTCAATGGATCCAACAAATTGCTGGCAGATATTTTCCCTCGAAGATCCTGCCTTTATGTACATTACAGACAACTACGCCGTTCAGTCTCTCTTGGTCCATGCTGGCCTCTAGCCAAGTCTTTAACCTGTGGAGTGCACTGAAACTCCTCTCAGCCTCACATGAAGGCACTGGCACCACAAACAAAATTCTAATCAGCACCTCAACTTGGTCAACCAACCCCCACACCTCCACTGAAAGCCTCCTGAGGACCTCTGCTGCCTCTCCACTGCTGCTACAGGGGTATTTGTTGCGAAAGAGAGGCAACTGCACTGAAAGAGAATCTATGTTTAGCTCAGGGTACTGATTTAGAGACTCATCCAACTCCCCCGTGAGAAGCACTCTTTCCAACTTTTGCAGGACGTTTAGACTGTCCTGGTCAAAACGGCCGCCAAACTGAACCTCCACACCATCCAACACTTAAAAAATTCTGCCCTATATTGATCCACTGCTTTGCCAGCAAAACACATTGAGTGTGTCTCAATGCATTTAATCAATGCTGTTGCTTTCTCATACAGTGGAAGGTAGCTTTTGTCATTTCTGCTGTTTACCCCAAGCGCTGGATAACTGGACACTGATTGGATTTAGCTGGTGTGCTGTTACAGTTACACAGTGGCGGTGGGTTTGGCAGTTTTTATGTGCTGTGAATTTTACAATGGCTTTTCTCCAGTTCCTAAATCCTGCACTAATGAAGGCAGCATCTGCTCTTTGGCCAAAAGATGGCTGGCATGAAAACCCTTGGCTACAGTGAAAACACTACACCCTTTTGTTGATGGATTATAAGGTAGCCGGGGGAAATCGCAACACCATCTCTCTTGAAACGTCAACACTCTGTTGGCCAGATTTTGCAGTCCCGTAAATTGTGGATGTGGCTGATATGGTTTTGTGCCATCACTGAGGTAACCGGACAATGCTGTGCCACTGTCCCCTATACGGGTGCTGCTGGTAACAAGGTTGACACCTGATCCTGCCGTGGCTGTGACACTGTCCTCTGAAGTCTCTCTCCCTAGCTCTTTCCCTTTCATCACCTTCACTGCCTCACAGTCTGTCTCCTAGAAAATAAATAAGGTGTTTGCCGTACTCCTAACTACCAGTACCCAAAACTACGCAATTCATCACAACAGCAACACCATTGCCTTAAACTGGTGACTGAACTAAGTTTTGTTTAATTTGAGAGTGGGGGTATCCATGGCATTTTCCAATTATGTCCCTATTTTACAAGTCTAAAAAAGAGAACCTTTCATAATGTTGCCAAACAAAGACTCAACAAACATACCTGAGACTCCCTGTCCCTGCCCATCTGTCCCCAGCTCTGCTGTCTGTGTGCCATCTGTCCCCAGCTCTGCTGTCTGTGTGCCATCTGTCCCCAGCTCTGCTGTCTGTGTGCCATCTGTCCCCAGCTCTGCTGTCCCCAGCTCTGCTGTCTGTGCCATCTGTCCCCAGCTCTGCTGTCCCCAGCTCTGCTGTCTGTGCCATCTGTCCCCAGCTCTGCTGTCTGTGTGCCATCTGTCCCCAGCTCTGCTGTCTGTGTGCCATCTGTCCCCAGCTCTGCTGTCCCCAGCTCTGCTGTCTGTGTGCCATCTGTCCCCAGCTCTGCTGTCTGTGTGCCATCTGTCCCCAGCTCTGCTGTCTGTGTGCCATCTGTCCCCAGCTCTGCTGTCTGTGTGCCATCTGTCCCCAGCTCTGCTGTCTGTGTGCCATCTGTCCCCAGCTCTGCTGTCTGTGTGCCATCTGTCCCCAGCTCTGCTGTCTGTGTGCCATCTGTCCCCAGCTCTGCTGTCTGTGTGCCATCTGTCCCCAGCTCTGCTGTCTGTGTGCCATCTGTCCCCAGCTCTGCTGTCTGTGTGCCATCTGTCCCCAGCTCTGCTGTCTGTGTGCCATCTGTCCCCAGCTCTGCTGTCTGTGTGCCATCTGTCCCCAGCTCTGCTGTCTGTGTGCCATCTGTCCCCAGCTCTGCTGTCTGTGTGCCATCTGTCCCCAGCTCTGCTGTCCCCAGCTCTGCTGTCTGTGCCATCTGTTGCCTGCTCTGCCTAATGACATCATTGTGAAACATTTCCATTAGCATTTCACTTATTTCTTATGAACATTTTACCAACTAGTCTTTGAGATATCAAATCAAATACATTTTTATTTGTCACATAAACATGGTTAGCAGATGTTAATACGAGTGTAGCGAAATGCTTGTGCTTCTAGTTCCGACAATGCAGTAATAACCAACAAGTAATCTAGCTAACAATTCCAAAACTACTACCTTATAGACACAAGTGTAAGGGGATAAAGAACATGTACATAAAGATATATGAATGAGTGATGGTACAGAGTGGCATAGGCAATATATAGTAGATGGTATTGAGTGCAGTATATACATTTGAGATGTGTATGTAAACAAAGTGGCATAGTTAAAGTGGCTAGTGATACATGTATTACATAAGGATGCAGTAGATGATATAGGGTACAGTATATATGTATACATATGAGATGAATAATGTAGGGAACATTATATTAGGTAGCATTGTTTAAAGTGGCTAGTGATATATTTTACATCATTTCCCATCAATTCCCATTATTAAAGTGGCTGGAGTTGAGTCAGTGTGTTGGCAGCAGCCACTCAATGTTAGTGGTGGCTTTTTAACAGTCTGATGGCCTTGAGATAGAAGCTGTTTTTCAGTCTCTCGGTCCCAGCTTTGATGCACCTGTACTGACCTCGCCTTCTGGATGATAGCGGGGTGAACAGGCAGTGGCTCGGGTGGTTGCTGTCCTTGATGATTTTTATGGCCTTCCTGTGACATCGGGTGGTGTAGGTGTCCTGGAGGGAAGGTAGTTTGCCCCCGGTGATGCGTTGTGCAGACCTCACTACCCTCTGGAGAGCCTTACGGTTGTGGGCGGAGCAGTTGCCGTACCAGGTGGTGATACAGCCTGACAGGATGCTCTCGATTGTGCATCTGTAGAAGTTTGTGAGTGCTTTTGGTGATAAGCCGAATTTCTTCAGCCTCCCGACGTTGAAGAGCGCTGCTGCGCCTTCTTCACGATGCTGTCTGTGTGGGTGGACCAATTCAGTTTGTCTGTGATGTGTACGCCGAGGAACTTAAAACTTACTACCCTCTCCACTACTGTTCGATCGATGTGGATAGGGGGGTGTTCCCTCTGCTGTTTCCTGAAGTCCACAATCATCTCCTTAGTTTTGTTGACGTTGAGTGTGAGGTTATTTTCCTGACACCACACTCCGAGGGCCCTCACCTCCTCCCTGTAGGCCGTCTCGTTGTTGTTGGTAATCAAGCCTACCACTGTTGTGTCGTCTGCAAACTTGATAATTGAGTTGGAGGCGTGCGTGGCCACGCAGTCGTGGGTGAACAGGGAGTACAGGAGAGGGCTCAGAACGCACCCTTATGGGGCCCCAGTGTTGATGATCAGCGGGGTGGAGATGTTGTTGCCTACCCTCACCACCTGGGGGCGGCCCGTCAGGAAGTCCAGTACCCAGTTGCACAGGGCGGGGTCGAGACCCATGGTCTCAAGCTTGATTTCTGAAAAGGAAGAACCCAGTTTATTTATTGCTCTGAGGGCGCGGCTGGGGATGCTGTCTGGGCCTGCAGCCTTGCGAGGGTTGACACGTTTAAATGTTTTCCTCACGTCGGCTGCAGTGAAGGAGAGTCCGCATGTTTTAGTTGCGGGCAGTGTCAGTGGCACTGTATTGTCCTCAAAGCGGGCAAAAAAGTTATTTAGTCTGCCTGGGAGCAAGACATCCTGGTCCGTGACGGTGCTGGTTCTCTTTTTGTAATCCGTGATTGACTGTAGACCCTGCCACATACCTCTTGTGTCTGAGCCGTTGAATTGAGATTCTACTTTGGCTCTATACTGACGCTTAGCTTGTTTGATTGCCTTGAGGAGAGAATAGTTACACTGTTTCGGTCATGTTTCCAGTCACCTTGCCCTGATTAAAAGCAGTGGTTCGCGCTTTCAGTTTCACGCGAATGCTGCCATCAATCCACGGTTTCTGGTTTGGGAATGTTTTAATCGTTGCTATGGGAATGACATCTTCAACGCACGTTCTAATGAACTCGCACACCGAATCAGCGTACTCGTCAATGTTGTCGTCTGACGCAATACGGAACATATCCCAGTCCACGTGATGGAAGCAGTCTTGGAGTGTGGAATCAGATTGGTCGGACCAGCGTTGAACAGACCTCAGCGCGGGAGCTTCTTGTTTTAGTTTCTGTCTGTAGGCAGGGATCAACAAAATGGAGTCGTGGTCAGCTTTTCCGAAAGGTGGGCGGGGCAGGGCCTTATATGCGTCGCGGAAGTTGGAATAGCAATGATCCAAGGTTTTTTCCGCCCTGGTTGCGCAATCGATATGCTGATAAAATTTAGGGAGCCTTGTTTTCAGATTAGCCTTGTTAAAATCCCCAGCTACAATGAATGCAGCCTCCGGATATATGGATTCCAGTTTGCAAAGAGTCAAATAAAGTTCGTTCAGAGCCATCAATGTGTCTGCTTGGGGGGGAATATATACGGCTGTGATTATAATCTAAGAGAATTCCATTGGTAGATAATGCGGTCTACATTTGATTGTGAGGAATTCTAAATCAGGTGAACAGAAGGACTTGAGTTCCTGTATGTTGTTTTGGCCACAACACATCACGTTAACCATAAAGCATACGCCCCCGCCCCTCTTCTTACCAGAAAGATGTTTGTTTCTGTCGGCGCGATGCGTGGAGAAACCAGTTGGCTGCACCGTCTTTCATCAACCTTGTTGTCAAGAGACTGGACATTGGCGAGGAGAATGCTAGGGAGTGGTGCACGATGTGCCCGTCTCCGGAGTCTGACCAGAAGACCGCTTAGTTTCATCACATTCCCAGTGGATCAGAAGTTTAAATACACTCAATTAGTAGTTGGTAGCATTGCCTTTTAAATTGTTTAACTTGGGTCAAACATTTTGGGTAGCCTTCCACAAGATTCCCACAATAAGTTTGGTGAATTTTGGCCCATTTCTCCTGACAGAGCTGGTGTAACTGAGTCAGGTTTGTAGGACTCCTTGCTCATAGATGCATTTTCAGTTCTGCCCACAAATTTTCTATAGGATTGAGGTCAGGGCTTTGTGATGGCCACTCCAATAACTTCACTTTGTTGTCCTTAAGCCATTTTGCCACAACTTTAGAAGTATGCTTGGGGTCATTGTCCATTTGATTGACCCATTTGTGACCAAGCTTTAACTTCCTAACTGATGTCTTGAGATTTTACTTCAATATATCCACCTAATGTTCCTTTCCCATGATGCCATCCATTTTGTGAAGTGCACCAGTCCCTCCTGCAGCAAAGCACCCCCACAACATGATGATACCACCCCCGTGCTTCACGGTTGGGATGGTGTTCTTCAGCTTGCAAGCGACCCCCTTTTTCCTCCAAACATAACGATGGTCATTATGGCCTAACTGTTCTATTTTTGTTTCATCAGACCAGAGGACATTTCTCCAAAAAGTACGGTATTTGTCCCCATGTGCAGTTGCAAACAGTACTCTGGCTTTTTTATGGCTATTTTGAGCAGTGGCTTCTTCCTTGCTGAGCGGTCTTTCAGGTCATGTCGATATAGGACTTGTTTTACTGTAGATACTTTTGTACCTGTTTCCTCCAGCATCTTCACAAGGTCCTTTCGTGTTGTACTGGAATTGATTTGCACTTTTCGCACAAGTACGTTCATCTCTAGGAGACAGATCACCTTCCTGAGCAGTATGACGGCTGCGTGGTCCCATGGTGATAATACTTGCGTACTATTGTTTGTACAGATGAACGTGGTACCTTCAGGCATTTGGACATTTTTCCCAAGGATGAACCAGACTCGTGGAGGTCTACAATTTTTTTCTGAAGTCCTGGCTGATTTGTTTTGATTTTCCCACGATGTCATGCAGAGGCACTGAGTTTGAAGGTAGGCCTTGAAACACATCCACAGGTACACCTCCAATTGACTCAAATTATGTCAATTAGCCTATCAGAAGCTTCTAACGCCATAACATAATTTTCTGGATATTTTCCAAGCTGTTTAAAGGCACAGTCAACTTAGTGTATGTAAACTTCTGACCCACTGGAATTGTGATACAGTGAAATAATCTGTCTGTAAACAATTGTTGGAAAAATGACTTGTGTCATGCACAATGTAAATGTCCTAACTGACTTGCTAAAACTATAGTTTGTTAACATTACATTTGTGGAGTGGTTGGAAAACAAGTTTTAATTACTCCAACCTAAGTGTATGTAAACTTCTGACTTCAACTGTATTCAGTACCAGTCAAAAGTTTGGACACACCTACTCATTCCAGGGTTTTTCTTTATTTTGACTATTTTCTACATTTTAGAATAATAGTGAAGACCTCAAACTGTTTAACAGATATGGAATCATGTAATATCCAAAAAAGTGTTAAACAAATAATAACAAATCTACAAAGTAGCCACCCTTTGCATTGATGCGTTCTCTTGGCATTCTCTCAACCAGCTTCACATGGAATGCTTTTCTAATCGTTTTAAAGGATTTCCCACATATGCTGAGTACTTGTCGGCTGCTTTTCCTTCACTCTGCAGTCCAACTCATCCCAAACCATCTCAATTGGGTTGAGGTTGGGTGATTGTGGAAGCCAGGTCATCTGATGCAGCACTCCATCACTCTCCTTGGTCAAATAGCCCTTACACAGCCTGGAGTTGTGCTGGGTCACTGTCCTGTTGACAAACAAATGATAGTCAGTCCCACTAAGAGCAAACCAGATGGGATGGTGTATCGCTGCAGAATGCTGTGGTAGCCATGCTGTTTAAGTGTGCCTTGAAGTCTGCCCCACCCACCCTGAATTGACGAGTTGACACTATTTAGTGTTTATTTATAGACTTTGGCGCGCAAAAGAAGCGTGTGTTTTGGGTTCTGATGGGGTACGACAGCTGAACTAAGCTCATGAGGAGATTGTTTCTTGAATATAGATACAATCAACTGACATTGAATCTATATTCTATTATTGTATCTATATTATATATATTGTATATATATCTATATTCAAGAATCAATATATCATACATTCTTTGTATACATAATTTGATGTAGCAACTGCTGAATATGGATAATAATGCCTCATATTTTGGTGGTGTTTTTAATGTTAATGTCATTGCCCCTTGTTAGGTTCTAATTCTCAGAGTAAATAACTCAACGGACACTATGAAATCTTAACCAAGTTTAATTCTTCCCAGAGAGTCAATACAGCTGCTTTAGACAAAAGCATTTTCACACAAGCACTGATATTTAACCATTTCACGTAGGCTGAGTCTTCTCCTACCCATCTGAACAAACATTATCTCTACTGCTTGGCAGGTAACGAGGTGATACGTGCCTTACACTTTTATTTCTCCCTTAACGTGACCTGACCTGATCTTGACCCCCCCTTCATCACTAATCCATGGCTCTCTCCACTTATCAATGCTTGCCACATATGATTGCATTCCCTGACCCATTTCCCTCTCTCCTTCAGTGACATGAATAAGTATATTTCATATTCTCAGAACCCAACACGCTACATTTACAACTATTATTAATTACTTCACCAGTAAGGATGTTAAGCACATTTTGTTGAGTATTATAATAGTGGTCTTCTTCATACACTTAAAGGAAATTGTATTTGTTTCATTAGTCCATTATTGATATAGTACCAACATGTTTTGCATGTCAGGAATCAAGTTTAAGATTTTATATATATACGCTATATATATAAGAATTTGTTCTTAACTGACTTGCCTACCCCATATACATATATATACACTTTTACTTGTACTTGTTGGCTGCTTTTCCTTCACTCTCTGTCATATATATATATATATATATATATATATATATAATTGACCAGCCTTTCAAAGCACTTCATGGCTACTGACGTGAGTGCCACGGGGCTGTAATCATTGAGGCAGGTTACCTTCGCTTGCTTGGGCACAGGGACTATGGTGGTCTGCTTGAAATATGCTGGTATTACAGACTTGGTCAGGGAGAGGTTGAAAATGTCAGTGAAGACACTTGACAGTTGGTCCGCCTATGCTTTGAGTACACTTCCTGATAATCTGTCTGGCCCCGTGGCTTTGTGAATGTTGACCTGTTTAAAAGTTTTTTTCACATTGGATACGGAGAGCGTTATCACAGTCATCCAGAACAGCTGGTGCTCTCGTGCATGCTTCAGTGTTGCTTGCCTCGAAGCGAGCATAAAAGGCATTTGGCTCGTCTGGTAGGTTCATGTCAATGGGCAGCTCGTGTCTGGGTTTCCCTTTGTAGTCCGTAATAGTTTTTCAAGCCCTGCCACATCCGGCGAGCGTCAGAGCCGGTATATTAATCCTGTGAGGACATAGTGTGATTTTTTATTATTTTTTATAAGTGTCTTGATTATTCTCCCCCTCCTCTAGCCTTTAGCTCGATGCGGATGTTGCTGTAATCCATGGCTTCTGGTTGGGATATGTACGTACAGTCACTGTGGCGACGACATCATCTATGCACGTACTGATGATGCCAATGACTGATGTGGTGTATTCCTCAATGCCATTGGCTGAATCCCGGGACATATTCCAGTCTGTGCTAGCAAAACAGTCCTGTAGTGTAGCATCCGCATCTGACCACTTCAGTATTGAGCGAGTCACTAGTACTTCCTGCTTTAATTTTGGCTTGTAAGCAGGAATCAGGAGGATATAATGGTGGTCAGATTTTCCAAATGGAGTGCGGGGGAGAGCTTTGTATGCATCTCTGTGTGTGGAGTAAAGGTGGTCTAGGATTTTTCTTCCCTGGTTGTACTTGTGACATGCTGGTAAAAATTTGGTAAAACTGATTTAAGTTTCCCTGCATTAAGTCCCCGGACACTAGGAGCGCCGCTTGTGTCAGCATTTTCTTCTTTGCATATGGCCTTTATAGAGTTTATTGAGAGTGGTCTTAGTGTCAGCTTCGCTTTGTTGTGGTAAATAGACTGCTACGAATAATATAGATGAGAATAGTGTGGTCGACAACTTATCATAAGGTGCTCTACCTCAGGCGAGCAATACCTCGAGACTTCTTTAATATTAGACATCGCGCACCAGCTGTTATTGACAAAAACACTCACACCCCCACCCCTCGTCTTACCAGAGGTACCGTCTCTGTTCTGCCGGTGCATGGAAAATCCCGCCAGCTCTATATTGTCAGTTTCTTCGTTCAGCCACGTCTTGATGAAACATAGGATGTTACAGTTTGTAATGTCCCGTTGGTAGGATAGTCTTAATAATAGGTCATCAATGTTATTTTCTAACGATTGCACTTTAGCAAGGAGAATGTAAGGCATTGGGAGTTTACTCGCTCGCCACCGGCTTCTTAGAAGGGTCCCCAAGCTGCGTCCCCTATTCCGGCGTCTTTTCTTCACGCCAAAGGTGTGGATCTGGGCCTGTTCCAGTTAACCTCTTGCTCCTACCCGACATGCAGGCATCCCATCTAGACATCTGGAAATGCAAATGCGCTACGCTAAATGCTAATAGCACTCGTTAAAACTCAAACGTTCATTAAAATACACATGCAGGGTACTGAATTAAAGCTACAATCATTGTGAATCCGGGCAACAAGTCTGATTTTGAAAATGCTTTTCGGCGAAAGCATGAGAAGCTATTATCTGATAGCATGTAACACTCCAAAAGACCCACAGGGGACGTAAACAAAATAATTAGCATAGTCGGCGCTACACAAAACGCACAAATAAAATATAAAACATTCATTACCTTTGACCATCTTCTTTGTTGGCACTCCTAGATGTCCCATAAACATCACTATTGGGTCTTTTTTTATTTATTAAATTGGTCCATATATAGCCTAGATATCGATCTATGAAGACTGTGTTCAAGGAAAAAAATAGCGTTTTATAACGTAACGTCTTTTTTTTTAATTAAAAAAGTCGACGATAAACTTTCACAAAACACTTCGAAATACTTTTGTAATGCAACTTTAGGTATTAGTAAACGTTAATAAGCGATCAAATTGATCACGAGGCGATGTATATTCTATAGCTGTACGTCTGGAAATAATGTCCGGGTAAATCTCAACCAAAATATCCGGTCGGAGACTGGAAGAACTGCGCTGCCTCGTGTCTGTTTGACCAAGAAACAAATCGTAGGCAAATGACAAGAGTGTTGACATCGTGTGGAAGCTGTAGGTATTGCAACCTCGGCCCCATTTAATGTGGTTCACGTTTAACAATGGGTTGAAGTGGCGCATGGATACATTTTCAGTGATCAGATTTTCCTGCACTTTTCGATGAAACGCACGTTCTGTTATAGTCACAGCCGTGATTTAACCAGTTTTATAAACATCTGAGTGTTCTCTATCCACACATACTAATCATATGCATATACTATATTCCTGGCATGAGTAGCAGGGCGCTGAAATGTTGCGCGATTTTTAACAGAATGTTCGAAAAAGTAGGGGGTAGGAGTAACAGGTTAAAGCAGGATATCCTTATCGTCGGACTTGTTAAAGGAAAACGTTTCTTCCAGTACTTGGTTATTTTTGGTCATATCAGAAGGTAGCAGCAACATTATGTACACAATAAGGTTTAAAAAAATAAGTTCCAAAAATGACAAAATTTTACAATTGGTTGGGAGAATGTAAAACATCAGCCATGTTCTTCGGCTCCATCTTGTCATTTATGTAAAAAAAAAAACATCCTACTGGCTGCATGGCATGGTGGAACAATATGATGGAATATGCAGAATGGTTGGCCTGTCAGTCTCAAGATTCTCCTCTCCAGAGCTGATGGCCTTTATACCTACCTACCTTAGACAGGAAACCCAGTTTCTCCTCTACATCCTAACCCCCTGTGACTCCACACCACTGGATTACCTCATCCCTCATCAGTCAGTCCCTCTCACGGTTCCAATCAGTGTTTCCTGCTTATGACTACTAATGTTATTGTCCTCAAAATGTTTTTCTTTACTGTAACACCAGTGTTACACTAGTGTATACATCCTGATGGTATACTAGGGAAAGTGTGTTTTGAGTGAGAATCAACAATCAACAACCAACAAGAATCAACAACCTCTACATAATTAAGACAGTTGCTCTGTGAGAAGGTGTACACCCATGTTCTCATTTAGCCATTGTTATGTAAATGCTGGCTGGAAAGTACAAGTGGCCTAACCTTGGCTCTAAGTCGGAGCAGGTTCACTGGAGGCCTAGCGAGACACGGGTGCCATCTTGGGTAGACGGATAGAGAAAAGTTAGAGCCTTTTGGGTAAAACACTGGGGTAAAAAATCAATGGAAATGCGCCATCATGTCCTTTTTTTTCAGGCCTATCGCCAGGCTATCAGACTGTTATCAGACTGTTGGCTATCAGCCATCACTAACCGTCTACCAAGTGATGCTCACTCACACAAAACACACACGCTATCAAACACACACTAACACACACACACACAACCAATGCTGTTGTCCCATTTTATAGAAACATTAAACCACTGGACTCTTCCCGTTTCAGCTTGTGTATTTAAATACTGTATTCTTCATAAGAGAATTATGTTCTCCAGGTACATAACCCAATTTAATTATATTACTCTGTCTGCAGACCAGAATGTGTAAGATCCTGGTCGAATGAAACAGACGGAGGCCCAGCTAAATAGTCAAAGGTTTATTCACAGGAACGTTCCAAAGTCAAGAATACAAAATAATTCATTTTATACTGACTTCTCACGCCCACACATACGCACACACATTCACACAAACATACGCACACACATACACACAAACATACGCACACACATGTCCTGCTACGCACACACTGTCTGTCTCACTACCCAGCCGACAGAGATGGTGACCTTGTCCTTGAGACGTACTCCCCCGTTCGCTCACAAATCTCTAGTCAGTTCGGCACCAAGCTCAGACAGTCTGTGTTTAAAATACATTACATTACATTTAAGTCATTTAGCAGACGCTCTTATCCAGAGCGACTTACAAATTGGTCTCCACTCTAGTTCTCTGCAGCTAATCTAGGTGTATGGTCACTAGAGATGGCTTGAGCTGACAAATGAGTTGAAGACTGCATTGCATAGACAAGATGTGGTGGGTGTAACCGAGAGATAGCCAGGAGGAGTTTAGAGCAATTCCTCATTGTCTCTAAATCGCTCTTGCATCTGGGAAACTAAGCCAGGGTGGGGTTAAGACAACAACCCACGTGCAGATAACAGAATGAACCCAGAGTGGCTTATAATGCTCCCTGGTCTGCATGGGGGGGTGAACCAACCATGACTGAGCATTGATATGTCAGATATAAATTCAGCAAAAAAAACATCCTCTCACTGTCAACTGCATTTACTTTCAGCAAACTTAACATTTGTAAATATTTTTATGAACACAAGATTCAGACATGTGACCACCAGATTTGTCCGTTCTTTGCTGTGAAATGTTACCCCCACACTTCCACCAAGGCACCTGCAAGTTGCCGGACATTTCTGGGGGGGGGGGGTGGCCCTAGCCCTCACCCTCCGATCCAACAGGTCCCAGACGTGCTCAGTGGGATTGAGATCCGGGCTCTTCACTGGCCAAGGCAGAACACAGACATTCCTGTCTTGCAGAGAACGAGCAGTATGGCTGGTGGCATTGTCATGCTGGAGGCTCATGTCAGGATTAGCCTGCAGGAAAGGAAGCACATGGGCGAGGAGGATGTCTTCCCTGTAACGCACAGCGTTGAGATTGCCTGCAATGACAACAAGCTCTGTCCGATGATGCTGTGACACACCGCCCCAGACCATGACAGACCCTCCACCTCCAAAAAATCGATCCCACTCCAGAGCACAGGCCTCGGTGTAACGCTCATTCCTTCGACGATAAACGCAAATCCGACCATCACCCCTGGTGAGACTCGTCAGTGAAGATAACTTTTTTGCCAGTCCTGTCTGGTCCAGCAACGGTAGGTTTATGCCCATAGGCGACATTGTTGCCGGTGATGCCTGGTGAGTACCTGCCTAACAGGCCTACAAGCCTCCAGTCCAGCCTCTCAGCCGATTGCGGACAGTGTGAGCACTGATGGTGGTATTGTGCGTTCCTGGTGATACTCGGGCAGTTGTTGCCATCCTCTACCTGTTCCGCAGGTGTGTTCGGATGTACCGATCCTGTGCAGGCGTTGTTACACGTGGTCTGCCACTGCGAGGACAATCAGCTGTCTGTCCTGTAGCGCTGTCTTAGGCATCTCACAGTACGGACATAGCAATTTATTGCCCTGGCCCCATCTGCAGTCCTCATGCCTCCTTGCAGCATGCCTAAGGCACATTCACGCAGATGAGCAGAGACCCTGGCATCTTTCTTTTGGTGTTTTTCAGAGTCAGTAGAAAGGCCTCTTTAGTGTCCCAAGGTTTCATAACTGTGACCTTAATTGCCCACCGTCTGTAACCTGTGAGTGTCTTAAAGACTGTTCCACAGGTGCATGTTCATTAATAGTTTATGGTTCATTGAACAGAACAAGCATGGGAAACCGTGTTTAAACCCTTTACAATGAAGAGCTGTGAAGTTAGATTCTTACTAATTATCTTTGAAAGACAGGGTCTTGAAAAAGGGGACGTTTCTTTTTTTGCTGATAGATCTAGATAAGTACTCTGCATTTGTGTAAAGGTTAGAGGGGGGGGGCAGCCTCATTATCGCAGTAATGAACTTATATTAAATAGAGATAATTGTTTGAAGATATTGGCAAATCTCTCTCAGTACTGAATTCCCATGACACTAGCACTAGCTAACACTACCTAGCAACAACGATACTGGGGTCAAAGTATTGATATGATCCACAATACTCTTGGGATATGTAACGATCGATTTTCCCCCATCGCTAGTTAAGAAAGTGAAACCATAAAGACATATTGTTTTACCCTAATTCTGACTAGGTCTACACATTTATTGATTATGATTTTATACATTGTAATCAATTCCATACAATTATATGTTTCAGGGCGAAATATTCTAATCATTCAATTAACAGGCAATTCTCACCTATCAATTCTCGATATGGCTCATTCTAACATCTCTACCACTTTACATCACATTTTAGTTCCACTGTTTATACTGTTAGGTTCTGAACAAACAGACTAAAAACTCAAACGGAAGACTAGAAAAAGCTCAAAGCAAGTTTAATCACCCACTGGGTCAAACGGCTGCAAAAGACCAGGCCGCAGGTATTTAGACAAGCCGCAGGTATTTATACCCTCCACCTAGGCGGAGTCAACTCCTTGCACATCTAGACAGCCAATGCATCTCCGTTGCTAGGCAGGAACTTAATTGGTTCTTCTCCCTGGTGTCATTATGGCCCTGCCTGATGCTAGAACCTTTGTGGGCGTGGAAGGATATGTGTGTGGGAAAAGACTGTGTTTCTTCTCACTTCATCTGTTTATTTGACCTCGGGCCGAATTCCTCGATCCTTCCTGTCCTGTCATTATCAGGAACTAAAACCAGATAGTTTTCCTTTGCCGTTCTCCTTAGGAGCGTTGATATTCAACAATGGTTTACATTCTGTAGCAAATGTTATCTGCACTCGTCTCACTCCTTAACGTTCCATACACCATGTTCCTATTACCCCCTTCATTGACCCCAACCTTCCTTATACATCCAAAGTAATCAATAAGATATGGTAACATCAAGAAGTAGATTTTAAGCTAGAATCAAACAATACACACTTATTTATATGCTGGGGTAGCAGGTAGGCAAGAGTGTTGGGCCAGTAACTGAAAGGTCACTGGTTTGAATCACTGAGAAAAATCTGTCAATTGAGCAAGGCAGTTAACCCTAATTTATGTTAACCCTAATTTATGTTAACCCTAAGTCTCTCTGGATAAGAGTGTCTGCTAAAAGGCAAATATAATATATTCTTGCCATAGCTCGCTCTAATATTGAATTCTTATTATATCTTATGTAAATTCATCCGTGTGTGTATATATACATATAGATTACATTTAGACTGCTGTTACAGTCCTGTTTGGGTTGTTAATTGGATTCATTACGACATGATTTTATGTTGTCGTTTTTTACAATACTTGTTTGATATTTTACTGCATTCTCAGGAGCTAGTAACAAGCATTTCGCTGCACCCGCTATAACAATCTAAACTGTGTACGTGACCAATAAACTTTCATTAGAATGTATTATTTTTTCCTGTGCAGCCCAGAGGGTTAAACTACAAAGCAGGAAAAAGGAGTTAGTCAGCTAACTTGCCTAAATATGATTTAACTTTATTTTTTTAGAAAGCTACTCTTGAAATGGGCATGGTCGACAAACGAAAACCCATATTTAAGTTTAGCTTATTTTTTTCCTTTTTTTTAATGAACCAGAAAATCAATAGTTGTATCTGGTTGCTTATTGAAGTTAGCTGGCTTAATTAATCGTGACTGTAGTGTTCCACTCTAGTCCAACCTTAGATTGGGCTCCCGGGTGGTGAAGTGGTCTAAGACACTGCATCTCAGTACCTGGTTCGAGTCCGGGCTGCATCACATCCAGCCGTGATTGGGAGTAGCATAAGGCGGCGCACAATTGGCCCAGTGTCATTCGGATTTGGCTGGGGTAGACTCTCATTGTAAATAAGAATGTGTCCTTACCTGACTTGCCTATAAAGGTCAAATAAAACCTGGTGTGACTCGAGGGAAGTTGTCTACATAGCTAGGAATGAAGCCTCTGTTGTTTGTTAACTGTTTAACATTCACTTCAGGTTGCATCACCTCACGGTTGGAGACAGTTGTTGTGTGGTCAATTGTCAGAATATTGATTCCTCAGGTTTAATCCTGAGAAAGGGCATTGGATATCAACAATGCCATATTATACACCAAATAGATGTGGAGGGTCAACTTGACCTGAGGTGGAACTCTCCTCCTGCCCAGGCTGCTATTTCTGGGGCACAGGCTCCTCCTAATGAGTGTGTACAATGTTGATGGTGTCAGTTGGTTGTGAATTGTGCGCAGCTCTCTAAATTTCAACCCATAATGTCTGAACTGGCAGTCACATGTCCTAGACATGTTTCAGAGATGCAGTGTATGTTAGAAAAATCAACACCTTGGTTGATGGATAACCATTGCAGAGTTTTCACAACTGTTTTTCTCTTCTTTTTTTTCTCTAGAATTAAACTCTTCAATTCAACTTTTGAGGATGGTGCCCCATAATGCTTGAAATGCTACTCGGCTCAATGTGCTGGGACAGATCGAGCTGACACAACATGTATAATGCTTGTGAAAATGCCAGATCAAGAGAATGGAGCGACGGTGACGGGTACAGCTGCCATAGTATGGCTCACTGGGCAAGTGATCCCCCAGCTGGAGAAAGACAGTACCTCACCCAACAGGCAAGGGAACACCAGTGGCTGAACCGTGAGGATGAAGCTGCCGTGCGGGCCCACTACAACTCCCATCAACAAAACTCTCAGATGGACTTCCATGGACATCGGACACAAGAGACCCAGCCGCCTCCTCCGTATCATCAGGACCATCACAGAAGTCAGAACATAAGGGATAGGCCCAATCTCTATGGACCCTTGAGAGAACCGGCACCTCCTAATGTAACCTTACACTGCAGTGGAGAGAGAACAGTAACGTGGGCTAACCATGAACCCCACTTCCCCAGCAATGACTTTTTACCCCCACTCAACTTCGAAAGAGGGCATGAGGATATTTCCCATCACCATAACACCGACCAGGATTATCTGGTTGGTCGTGGAGTGAATCATAACAATCTCCATTACTTGGAAAGCAAATGGCAGATGTTCGATCCCACCCATTCCAATGGACATGCTAGAGGACATTGCCATGTACATTCAAGGGGACATTTTACTGAATGCTCAAGGGGACATTCTAGGGGTGGTTCCTGTGGAAATTCTAGGGGTGGTTCTAGTGTATGTTCTTGGGATGGTTCCAGGGGTCGGTCTAGTGGACGTTCTCGGGGTGGTTCCAGGGGTCAGTCTAGTGGACGTTCTTGGGGTGGTTCCAGGGGTCAGTCTAGTGGACGTTCTCGGGGTGGTTCCAGGGGTCAGTCTAGTGGACGTTCGAGGGCCCATTCCAAAGCAGCCAGCCATGGTATACTAGGACCTAGTGTTCCTTCCCAAGCTTTAACACAAAAAACAGATAATCTTCCTGGCAATGTTGCTCTTGTTTCTCACACCCAGACCTCTGTCACCACTGACCAGCAATATGCTCCCTCTCCTCCCAAACCTCTCACTGAGACACTTCAGGAAAAACCTCCTCATAAACATAAGATCTCACTCAATGAAATACAGGACTGGCTCCACAGTGTTTTAAGATCTAAAAATGGACCCATAAATGGGAACAACTCAACACAAGACCCCTCGCAGGCACAACAATTCAGCACAGAGAAGATGGATATTTTACAAGCAGGCAAAAGGCACCTACATAGTAACACCAAAGACAACCAGGCGAGCCCCCCTGAGAGGTTTAGTCCTGGGGACTCCACTATACGGCTGGAGATTAAGTCCACCCCCAGGTGCATGACCCTGACGGCAGTCGCCACCACTCCGCCCCCTGTGGCTATTGTCCCTCCAATGGGTCCACAGCAGTCCCCAGAGCCAATGGAGACAGAGAATACATGCAATGAGCTGCCATTTAAGATTTTACGGGCCTGGTCCATCAACGAACAACAAGTGGAAAGCCTGTGGGAAAGAGCTAAAGATGATGCAAGTTCTCTCTCTGTCCGAAATGAGCCGGTTCAAGTTGAGAGTTTTATGGAGTATGATAAGCCTGTAGATGCATCTGCAACAAGTTCACTGGCATCTACTGGAGAGGACAATGATGAGGTCCTTCAGGTCATCACACAGACAGACAAGAGTTCACCTTCACCATATGTCCACACCATCCCTCAGGCAACTGATGTTGTACGCACCGGAGGTACCCAGACAATCGTGGAAGTTAGCTCCAACGGCGCAGATGAGAGATCTCTTGTTTTGTCCACAATTGCTGAAGTTCAGTTCAAGTTACGTACGCTGCAGCAACTGGTTAGTTATCGGGAGAAGGCAGCAACAATCACAGAGGCAAAGGATGGTTGTCTAGAAGCCATATTGGAGCAGTATTGGGGCGGGGAAACCTCTAACCTGGTAGAAGCTTTAAAAGATAAAAGGGATAAGGAAATCATGCGAGATGTGTCTGCCTGGGCCGCAGAGGATGAGGAAGCAGTGGTTCTCTTTGCAGTCAGTGGTATATCACTGGGGGAAGTGGTCGAGAAGTTTCCCATTCAAGCGCATGTTGACAGCTCTTCCCAAGTGGGTTACAGGTCATCCTGGTTAAATGTCAACGAGAAGCTGAATGACATTGACAAAGAATCTGGAAGAGCTTGGTCTCTCTGGTTCATACCAGATAAAGCAGAGGAGAGTTCCAAAGTTGTTGGGGGAGTCAAAATGGATGACACCTTCCACAGCAAGATGGAGACTGTGGAATTTCCTGCACGACAACCTGTTGAAGCAACAGACTCAGACCTCAAAACAAACATAGACCTCATGGTGGTTGCAGACTCCTCAACAGGCACAGACCTCCCAACAGATGCAGACTCAGAGACCGAATCCCTTTTCCCAATGATTTTGACCGTCCTCACACCAGAGGATGCTGTGAAACTGCTT
Organism: Oncorhynchus gorbuscha; assembly: GCF_021184085.1. NCBI lineage: Eukaryota > Metazoa > Chordata > Actinopteri > Salmoniformes > Salmonidae > Oncorhynchus > Oncorhynchus gorbuscha. Next base: position 11,603,798 of record NC_060197.1, on the reverse strand, counting down.
GCTGAAACAGAGGCACCAGGCGCAGACCTCACAACAGACTCAAACTGCCCAACAAATGCAGACCTCACAACCGACTCAGACACAGACCCCCTTTCCCCAATGCATTTGACCGTCCTGACATCTGAGGATGCCATGAGACTGTTTTGCCAGATTGAAAATGGCTCTGACCTCCAACTCGGGTCCCATGAACCATGCTCTGAAGACAAAGACGAGATAAAGACAAAGCAACCAGAGAATATAGAAAGTGGCAGCTTAGATAAGTCCTGCTACTGTCCTTGTATTATTGAAACTGACAATGGGTTTGAAAGTGGCCTATGCTCCAGTTGTCAGAGGGAGAGAGGACTGCAGCAAGGTACAAGATGCTTAACAATCGCTCAATGCTTTACCCTGTTAGATACAAGCGACAATTCAGATCAGGAGACAGAAGAGGTCCCTAAGGACTCTGGGGGGAAGGCGACTGGGGACAATCAATGCAGGGACAAGAAGCAGACACAATCAACTGAAGAAGAGGGTGATGACAATCAATCCTGTGACAATAAGACGGAGGGAGAAATGCAGCAATGTACAGGTGTCATACCGATCACTGACTTTTTTTTCTGGTCAGATACAATTGAGGATTCAGATCAGGAGACGGAGGAGAACCCTAATGAACAACATGCTCAGATTGAGGCTCATGCTTCTAATGTTAAAAGGACAGAGCCTGAAACTGATGCCAAAGCACCCTGTGAGTCAGCCCAAGAACATACTACCCAAAGCAAAGTCAGTCCTGGTTCTGAGGATCGGGAAATGCCGCAAGAGAAGGACCAAGACTGTAGGACGAGTACATTACCAATTCCCAAGTTTGAAAACCCCTCTAAGTTAAGAGCTAACATCATAGCAGACAAGTGGTGTTCACCTGTAGAGGACTGTGGTTCACCTGCAGAGAAGTATGACAAAGTTGCTGACTTTGTCACTCAATACAAAACCTGCAACTCAAAGAAAAAAGTAAAAGAAAAAATGGAAAAGGAGAAAACCCTCCATCCAACATCATCTGACAGACAAAAGCCCAAGAAACGCCATGGGAGAGCAGAGAGGGGACAGTCACCATCCCAACCCCCTAAGAGCTCTGGGGTGAAGGCAACTTTGAATAATCAACGCAGGGACAAGAAGCCACATGCGTCACACAAGAGGAGACATTTGACTGAGAGCGATGAAAGTCGATGCAAAGACGAGAAGAGGGGATCATCAACCGAGAAAGAGCGTGAGGGCAGTCAATCCAGGGACAATAAGCCACCGAAGAGGAGACATTCAACTGAGAAAGAGAGTGAGGACAATCAAAGTAGAGGCAAGAAGGGGAGACTTTCAATGGAACAACTGGGTGAGGCCAGTCAATCTAGGGACAAGACGTCACAGAAGGGGAGAAATTCAACTAAAACTGAAAGCAGGAACTCCAAAGAGTTCCAGTGCCAGTTGGTGGAAAGCGAGAGTGACAGAGGCAGTAAGATGTCACCGCCGTGCCCTGGGGTGAAAACCCTCCATGTGCTGGGATCCTCATCTACCACTGATCCTCTCAAACTCTCCCTAAACATCCGCAAAAAGCCTTCCACAAATGGCTCACCCTCAACACATACTGAGGAAGTCCCCAAAAGGCCAAAGACTAAAACCACATACAAAACTAGCAGACACCACTCCCCTGCAATGTCGGTGTCTCCTGTTGTCAAAGAGAGGCAGAGGAACGGTGTGAAACACAAGCAAAAAATTAAACCCCTAAAAGTCAGATTGAAAAAGCTGTCCTTACCCAAACAGATTGTCAGGAAAGTTTCCCCACCAAGGCAGAAGAGGGTGGAGGACAGAGGAGACCCTCCGAGTTTAGGGGTAATGGTCTCTAAGAATCCTGACTCGTGCAAGAAACTAAAACATAAGGCAGAGAGTGACTTGGCATCCCAACAGATGTTGTCAAAGATTCCGAAGGTGTTGAATAGGAATGAGACAGGAAAGTTGTCAAAAAGCAAGCGTGAGCGCGACTCGCTGCCCCACAAGCCAAAGCTGCCAAGGATTCTGAAGCTTCTAAGAACTCCAGAGGTTTCAAAGGATGGGAATGAGAGAGCGAACAGAGAAGAGACATCTCCCAGTGCTTCACCTGAATCACAAATGCTGAACAAACCTGCAAGAGTGGCACACAAGCCCAAACCTTGTATCAAGCCTGCCAGTCCCAATGGTTATAGCCCAGGTAGTCATGCTTGCTCTAATCCGGCTAGGATATCACAGCAACATGGCAATGGACATTTTGGGGCAAAAGTTACTGCGAGGCAGCAGGTGTTCTCAGATTGGGAGAGCAGCTTTGTCCCGACTCCAACCCCCCGGACTCGTAGACGATCAGGGTGTCCTCCAGAGGAAGTGGAAGGTCCACAGGCCAGTCCCAGGTGCAGCTCGGAGACCAGGATCATTCCATCCATTCTAAAACGTGTCGATTCTCTGCCGAAACCCAAGCGGAATGTCAGCTTTCCCTTGGATCCAATGAACGTGCACTACTACAATCCCTGTGAATATGAAAATCACGTAATGTTCAACCGGTCTTACACAGATCCGGAAGATGCACAGCCTTCTGACGATGAAGAGGAAGATGCTTCTGTGAACTGCCAGAATCTGAAGGAACAGTCCCCTCTTAGGGAAGAGAAGCAGCAAGATGTTGGGGAGCTGAAGCCTGGACCAAGCGCTGCATGTGAAAAGAGCTTCAAAAGGAAGCGGGAAATGCAGGAGCCTGCTGCCATTTTGATGAAGAAGAGCATTGTTCAGGCAAAGCATTTGACAAAGTCTCTCCATCATGAACCTCCAAAAGACTCCAGACACTCGGGTAAGGACACTAATCACAAGCCACTGGCAAAAGAAAATGGCATGTATTCTCTCTAAGTTTTTGTGTAATATGTATAGCTAGCATTGGAATTCAAAACAACCACACAGAATAACACACGACAAGTCAATATTTAGATGCATTTGATTGGATTTCCAGTTATTGACCATTTCTTCTGGTTACAGCAAGAAAAACTGGAGTTGGTTACAAGTGGTCAGAGAAGCAGAGGAAGAGGGCCAATGAAACTGAAGGTACGTCGCAGGCTATACCAGCCTCACGTGGTAGGCTACTTTTACAATTACACCAATGATTTCCCAGTATTTCAAACAGTTGAATATGTATTTTTACTTTTAGAAAAGTGTCAGATGTAGACCGTTTCATGTTGTGTTCTGATTGGGAATCATCTAGATGAAAGGATATTATGTTATTTATAGGAGCTGGGTAGTGAACTCAAGTGTATTATGCAATTGTACACAGGCCTGTGAGCCTGGTTCAATATTTTTATTTATTTTATTTTATTTCACCTTTATTTAACCAGGTAGGCAAGTTGAGAACAAGTTCTCATTTACAATTGCGACCTGGCCAAGATAAAGCAAAGCAGTTCGACAGATACAACGACACAGAGTTACACATGGAGTAAAACAAACATACAGTCAATAATACAGTATAAACAAGTCTATATACAATGTGAGCAAATGAGGTGAGAAGGGAGGTAAAGGCAAAAAAGGCCATGGTGGCAAAGTAAATACAATATAGCAAGTAAAACACTGGAATGGTAGTTTTGCAATGGAAGAATGTGCAAAGTAGACATAAAAATAATGGGGTGCAAAGGAGCAAAATAAATAAATTAATTAAATACAGTTGGGAAAGAGGTAGTTGTTTGGGCTAAATTATAGGTGGGCTATGTACAGGTGCAGTAATCTGTAAGATGCTCTGACAGTTGGTGCTTAAAGCTAGTGAGGGAGATAAGTGTTTCCAGTTTCAGAGATTTTTGCAGTTTGTTCCAGTCACTGGCAGCAGAGAACTGGAAGGAGAGGCGGCCAAAGAAAGAATTGGTTTTGGGGGTGACCAGAGAGATATACCTGCTGGAGCGTGTGCTACAGGTGGGAGATGCTATGGTGACCAGCGAGCTGAGATAAGGGGGGACTTTACCGAGCAGGGTCTTGTAGATGACATGGAGCCAGTGGGTTTAGCGACGAGTATGAAGCGAGGGCCAGCCAACGAGAGCGTACAGGTCGCAATGGTGGGTAGTATATGGGGCTTTGGTGACAAAACGGATTGCACTGTGATAGACTGCATCCAATTAGTTGAGTAGGGTATTGGAGGCTATTTTGTAAATGACATCGCCAAAGTCGAGGATTGGTAGGATGGTCAGTTTTACAAGGGTATGTTTGGCAGCATGAGTGAAGGATGCTTTGTTGCGAAATAGGAAGCCAATTCTAGATTTAACTTTGGATTGGAGATGTTTGATATGGGTCTGGAAGGAGAGTTTACAGTCTAACCAGACACCTAAGTATTTGTAGTTGTCCACGTATTCTACACCAATATGACCTAAGTAAAATTGGGTGGACAGACAGGTGTATTTTGAAACTCTCACAGAATGGGACTTAATTCGTTACCATATGTAATTGATAATTCCATTTTATTTCCATCACATTTTGACCACACCCCTTTTGATTTGAACAGAACGTCCCGTACATATTTGCCCATGGTATTTGATGTCAGAAAGTGACTTTTTGGACCAAAATGCCAAAACATTCAGGAGATAGAGGTGCCCAAAGTTGACAATTTTGCATACCCTACCATACATCCATGTCTTCATCACTGGAAAGGTAAACGGTTGAGTTTGATATCATTTAAAAGCAAAAAAGTATTGGCAAGAGTATGCTGTGTCTCAACCGATGGTGGTCACAACATATTCACCTCAGATTATGTAAATTAGGGTTTAAGATACAGTGGATGAAAAAAAACAAGAGTTTGCATTTTTTTGGATAATTGATGTTAAAAGTAAAACAAATAATAAAGAGTTTAAAGTTTTTGCATAAACTGAATGGGATATGCAAAATTGATCAACATTGAGCACTTTTGTCTCCTAAATGTTTTGGCATTTGGGTCAAAAACGCCACTTTTCTGACCACTTCTACCATGGACAAATATGTATGGAAAGTTTCATTCAAATCAAAAGGGGTGCAGTCAAAAAGTGATTCTAATCAAATGGTTACGACCCATAAAGTATAGAATGAGCTTGGGGAAAATGTTGATGTACTTGTTCAGAGTGTACAAAACCTTTTATTGGAAATCAGCCTGATTGATGAGAACGTCAATACCAACGTGTTGGGTAACTGAAACCCATGTAAGTGTGACTTGTGTTGACTGGGCTGGAATGTGTTCTAGCCACGTTTTTAAGTATATGCTGAGGCAGTGTTCCCAGGATCCTGTGCACATTGAATAGACTTTTGAACTGAAAAGTTGCCTTACTGATCCTTCATCTCCACTTGGAAAGCCACTTGCTGAGGGGACGGCTACTTCCTACAGTGCTAATGTGAATATTTATCACCTGCTTTCTTATGCTTGCCTCTTTAGGTACCCCTCAGAATGCAAGCCTCCCTCACGGTCACCATCCAGGTTCCTCTCGGAATGCAAGCCCCCATCGTGGTTACCATTCATCCTCCAGCCAAGGGAGAAGAGTTGAGCCAATGGCCAGTCACCATAGCTCTCCTGTCGGCGAATGGAACGAGCGGTGGTCAGGAGATTTGTAAGCATATCAGTCGGCCCTGACAGGATGCACGAGACGGGAACAGTAGTTGATGGCAACTGGCAAAGATAATACTTTTACCTCAAACATGACATTATTCATATGCTGTTCTTTTTTTAAAAACTTAACATTACAGACAGCCATATTTAGGCTACATTATGCAGTTGACTTTTCTACATGTTTTTATCTGTTTTTAAATGAATAGACAACTGATTTCTCTCCCTATAATAGGTTCGGTTAGCTGTGGTTGAAACCGTCAGACGTACGTTTTATATACCATGTGTTACTGTTACTCTTGACACCTGAGGGTGATTGGTGTTCGGTTACTCGTACTCTCTTATAGTATTGTTTGCCTACATTGTTAGAGCGTCATAGTGATGGAATCATCATAGTGATGGTATTGTACATTGTATTAAGTTTGTTTACAGTCTTTTTTTAAATTGACTATTTGTTTTATTGCAGCCAGAACCAAAGCTAAAGGGGAGAAACCAGACTGTGCTTATTGTTTGATGAGATTCTGCCGTCTCATACAAAGATATGGGTCAATTGTAACATGTTTTTTTAACACTGGTGATAAAAATGAATCGTAGATATCCGTCATCAAATGATATTTGAAGCCATTGTCACTTTGTTTGATGTGGTTCCTTGCACTGGGTTTATAGTTATCTGTGGCAGTAGATGTTGCTTGTAGTTAAATTCAACTACTGCTAATGTTTTGGGTATTGTGGAATGGTGTGTACTTTACAGGTCACTGGTTTTATACTTCGTCTTAAACATTGGTCGAAATGCCATGTTTGTTTTTCAGTTTTTGTCCGTTTTGATATTGTACAGTTTTATTTCACCTCTGCTGTTTACTGTGTTTTTATGGCACTGAACTAATATAAAAATACAGAAAATATGTTTTTGTTGGTACCTGTCCTCTCAAGACTACACAGCATCCAAGGAAGAGAATTGTAGTATTATTTACCTTCACCACCAGCCAAAGACCACATTTGAGAGCACACACAGTTACGCCACCAGAGGGAAGCAAAGTACAATGTTAATGTTCCTTTCATTTCAGTCACTCGCTTGTGCAATGCTTCTCCCTTCTCCTATGTGTTGAGACTTGAGAGACTCACATAGGTGCGTGGATCAGAACAGATAACAGAATCTTCAGTCATGTTTTCTGTTTCTACACAACACTTATTGTGCATTTATTGAAGAAAGCCAAGCGGAAACTGCTGCCTACAAGGACCAAGGGTGGTGGAGGCCTGTTGAGAATGTCTAGAATATATAAGGCATGAGGGTGTGTGGTATATGGCCCGCGTTGTGTTATGCCTAAGAACAGCTCTTAGCTGTGGTATATAAAATAAAAATCCTTTATTTAACTAGGCAAGTCATTTAAGAACAAATTCTTATTTACAATGACAGCCTACACCGACCAAACCTGGGCCAATTGTGCACCGCCCTATGGGACTCCCAATCACGGCCAGTTATGATACAGCATGGATTCGAACCAGGGTGTCTGTAGTGACGCCTCTAGCACTGCGATGCAGTGCATTAGACCGCTGCTCCATTCAGGAGCCACAAAATTGGCCATATACCACAAACCCCCGAGGTGCCTGATTGCAATTATAAACTCGTTACCAAAGTAATTAGAGCAGTACAAATAACTTTTTGTCATACCTGTGATATACGGTCTGATATAACAGCCCATCAACATTCAGCCCATCAACATTCAGGGCTCAATCCACCCAGTTTATAATAAAATATCTCTTCACGAGTTGAAAAGTCCTAAACTTACATACTTGATGTCAGCTTGCTTTTGTTTCTGTTTTCCTCAACCCCCATTATTTTACTTAATAGGCTACAGGATTCTGTACATGGCTGACCTTGCCTGGGGGATCGTAGGGTTCAAATTCAGCCAATGTAATGGTAGCCTTTCTCTTCTATTCTCCCTGTTCTCCCCTTTCATTTCTCAGACTCTGTGACAGGAAGACAGGTTCTCAGCAAGGGGTCAAAATATCACACTGTCCTCTGACTGGCTGTAAATGAGCTGTGTGTGTTTTGATCTCAGCTGCGCAGGTGTCAGAGGAGAGGCACTGGGCTGTGGAGGAAAAGGCCCTTCCCAGCACAGTGCTAAAACTCTCATGGTCATTAACCTCACCTCGCCAGTCATTAACCTGAGGAAGTCCATTGTGTTTGTTGCATGGGATAGGAATATTGGGGAAATAACAGGCTTAATACTGTATGTTAGGCCCATCTCATGAGATAATGTCCATTATAAATAATTGAATTAACCTTAATCAATTCTGAGAATTAAACATAGCCTGCAGAATATTGATTAACATGTAGACAACATACAGTGCACATTATCCACCTAATGTATGCATCAGATTTGATTTGAATGTCCCGCCCTGCCACGCGTCGAGCCTCCACCCTCGCGAGGCATGAAAGCCAGCACTCACACTCCGAGCTCATCCCATTCGGTTCGATCAGTATTGTCTGTGCGACCGAGAACCAGCAAGTGTTCTCTTCGATATTTCAATCAATTTAAATATATATATTTGACGAAGAGTAAACTAATTTAATCTTGCGTCGGAGCACTATTATTCTGCCATTTACAAAGACTAAAGGATCGTTTTAAAACCAGACTAATTATCGCTATGTAGATGTCTCGGTTGGAGTACTAGGAACGGGAGGACACTGATCTGTGTTCCAAGATGAGTGGGACCAACGCGGCGTCTGGAGCGGCGCCCTGCCGCTTCGCTCACTACTTTGCGATATGCGGAATAGACACCGAAACTGGGCTGGAACCGGACGAATTAGCCGGTAAGATTACTTACTTATTGAAATGAACCTTTTCCCTATGAGGTAACTATACAAAAACAACTGTTGTTGTTTTTTTTTACACGGACTATTTCAATTTAAACTAATACACATGAATGTTAGTGACATTATCAGTGCATATCATTTATTTGGAACAAAGTTTACAGTCTCTGAAGGTCATAAATGATGTGCTGTGTTTTAAAAACAACATCATTAGGACAATGGCTACAGTTGCAGCCTGACTTCACCTTGTTTACATTATTGTAGTCTCTAGTAAACTGGGTTAAAGGTATTGGGGACATTTCTCCACTTGTTTGTCAGACCTGTCCTTGCTGATTGTGTGGACTAAAAAGAGAGTGAGAAAGCAATGGCTATAATGTCGTCATTTCAAAGATAAAACGCCAACACTTCTCATGAGGCTGGTGTTTCAGTGCAGAACATTGGAGGCTTTTATGATGTTTTTGTTTACAAAGGCTGCTACTAAGGATAATCATTGTTATTTGAATAATAAAATAGTTAACACCCCCCATTAACCCGTCCTCCGTCAAGAAGAGCTGAAATTCAACATCTGCACATATTCAAGGTTCAATCAGCTTTGGACTCAGGTCCTTTCTCTGTTTAGTGAGGCTGTGTGTTTGTTCAGCGCAATTGCAAGCTCTCAGTACTCCCTGTTAACCATGCAGGTCCAGTATTGATTTCAGGGTCGCCCCCTTCAGTTTTGCATCAGTGACTGAACAAAGTGCACAGCCCCCTAAGCACAAAGTAGAGACCCTCCATCGATCCTCAGCCAGCCCCCCACTGGGCTGCGTTCAGGGGCCAACTGGGCTGCGTTCAGGGGCCAACTGGGCTGCGTTCAGGGGCCAACTGGGCTGCGTTCAGAGTCGCTGGAACACTGCCAAATTGCAGTGCTCTGGTGATGCAGCATGTTTTTAATTTGTTTGCAGCCTGTTCATATTGAATTACCCGGCAGATTCCGACTCTTATTCTCCTGTTGAATATGAACCTTTCCTCTGTGACATAATACGTCTATAGGAAAGGGAGCTTTCTTTGACATTGAGAGCTTTGCACATGTGGTTCTGTTGGATGAGTAGACTGTGTTACCGTGTGGTCGCGTCATACTGTTGTTGCATATGCATACTTGACGGTCTGTGTGCGTGTTCATGGAACAGCCTTACCTGAAGTGAGTGAGCTGTGATTGCTTCTGATTTGAATCCTTTGTCCTTCGGGAAACAGCTCTTCTTGTACTTTCCAAGCACAAGACTCTAGAATGGGAGGATTCAGGATTCCTTTAGTTGCGTGTTTAATCAGACCCTCTATGGGGGCAGGATGTTAGGACAGTCAAAGAGTGCTGTCAGGGTGTTATTTTGTGGCTAATCGTTTGATTCTGTGAGGATTAGTTTATGACACTGTGGGATGTTCCTGTCTCGTCTCTATAAATGTGTGTGTGTGTGTGTGTGTGTGTGTGTGTGTGTGTGTGTGTGTGTGTGTGTGTGTTGTGTGTTGTCTCTGTGATTAAGTTCATGTTTCTCTTTATCTGCTTGTGGTTAGGTCTGCATCGGAACCATTTGTTGCCAGTGTGTGTGTTGCTCTCAGGCTGTGGAGCGTCGTTGATCCTCAGATGTGACACTGCTGAGCATCCACCACACTGAGCCCATATGCCTCCCTGTCTGCTGCCCTCACACTGATCACCCCAACCCTCTGAGCATCTGCCTGTGTGTCTGTGTGAAACTGGGGCACAAGTTAACAGTCGGAGGAGTTGAGCCATCGGCTGTTAGGAAAGGAGAGGAAAGGACTGGGTGAGAGAAAGAGATGGCGTGTCGGAGTGATACGGTAGAAGAGTGGACAGAGTGATGATGCCAGTGTTGCTGTGGATTTTGATCATTCAGAGACTGTGTCTCTGGTGTGGTGACTAACAAAGCATTGTGGGACCGAGTTTTAGTTTCTTTAGGGGATTTGCCAAATCTGTCTCCAGACATTAGTTGAGACGCCACCATCTGTCAAAACTTTACTGTTCTTATTCCTACATACTACTACTACTCAGCGAAGTCTCAGGAAGTACTATACCTGTACTTGGGCATTATGGTACAGTGTGTCTACGCGTCTCTGTGATTAGGTTGTGTGTTTGAGGAGTATGGTAGTCTGCTACAACATTTTCTCCGTTGATCTTCTAGTAATTGATCGTGTGCTGTTGTGGTGGTCCGTTAACGTAGCGCTGTTTATCCACAGACGCGGCGGGAAAGGGTCTAGTAGAATCCATTACAGGAGCCATTTGTAGACCGTTATCTCCTCCCCCTCTCCCTCGCCTCTTTCCCCCTCCTCAGCATCCCAATCTCTCCCCAGGGCTTTGTCATCTGCCCCAGTGAACAACTGAACATCCCACACTGACATTAATATGCAATTCAGATTAGGCTGCTCGGTCGCCCATCACTCTCCTCCCCCACGACACTCCTCAGATGGCCGTGATGGATATCATTGACGTCAACATGTCGCCACTCGCTATGGGCTTCTTCTTTCTTATCTGTCGCTATAGCAGCCCACGCCTGACTTGTATCCTGTTTTACAGTGGCTGGTTAGGTCTGGGCTGGTTTCGGTCTGATCCACATTAGGCTCGTGCTCGGCCTTTCTTATATTGGGCTATGAATGTGGCTATGATTCCCCTCCTTCCATCCCCCTTCCAGTCCCTTTGTGCGGCAGTAGGCCAGTTTCCCCAGGCCCATTGTTCTAGGCACCCGGGCCAGACTTCCTCTGGATTTGAATGCATGCGTGTGTGTGTGTGGGTGGGGGGGTGTAACTTTCCCAGTGGATGCCATCTATTTCCCTAGGTGTGTGTAGTATTTTTACATTCAGTGAGCATGTTAGTACCACACTTTTCATTGGGTTTGACCTCCATGCTTGTCCTTCAGAGATTAAACATTTCCAAAGTGGAGGAGAGTTGAAGTGGGTGTCACTCCAATTAAAGAGATAGTTTGGGATTTTGGCTATGAAGCCCTTTATCTACTATCCCTTAGTCAGATGAACTCATGGATACCATTGTTGTGTCTCTGTGTCCAGTATGAAGGAAGTTAAGAGGTACTTTTGCCATCCAATGATAACTAGCGTTAGCACAATGACTGGAAGTCTATGGGAACAGCTAGCATGTTACAAGTGCATCTGATTCTTGGGAGGTAGATAAAAGGCTCCATTGCCAAAATCCCGAAGTATCGCTTTAATCGAGGCACTATAATAGAAGTCTCACTCACTGACGTCAGAGTCTTGAAGTGGTTTATATATATCCTGGCTGGTGACTAGAGCGACAGAAATAGTTCCACTCTTACAGAGGCCCGCCACCAATGTGTTGTTCATTCCCTGTATTCTAGGACCAGGTGCATTGTGGTCCGGGGGGGCGCTGAAAAGTGAGAAGGGGTGTGTGCTATTCTGGGAGGCAGGGTTGGCTCCAGCTGTAGAGGGAAAGCTATTATGTCCGTGCTCCTTCCTTGTGAGCCTCCCCTCTCCTCACCCCTTCCTCACCTCGCACCCCTCACTCTAACCCCCCACTGATGGGAAAGACATCCAGGAAAGCATCCATAAATATGAAATGAAGTAGTCTTACCGACAAACATCACAAACACACTTAAGATACAGCCTGTACCAGTACACAACAGATTAACAACAGATGTTTAGGTTCGGCTTTCAGTCAGCAATCCTGCAATGATGCTATGTACTCCGTCAGGTGAGAATGTTCATTTGTAGTCGATCCGGTCTCTTTGGAAGGGGTGTGGAAAGGGGAGAGTCTCTCCATCGGCTCCAGGGTCCCAGACCTCCTCTTTCTGCCCTATCTTTTATCCCTGTCCATTCATCCTTCCTCCCTGTCTTCCTCTTTCATACCTCAGACTCCTCACACCTGTCTGTTATCCTAACTCTCCCACACTAATCTTTCTCCCAGTCACACTCAATTGCACATGGACAAGTGTCTTCCCACTTCTATTCACTGCATATTATCCTGTTATTACCTATAGGATCATGAATGCCATATTTGACACTGACGGATTAAGATGGTGGCAGGTAGCCTAGTGGTTAGAGCGTTGGGCCAGTAACCGAAAGGTTGCTGGATCGAATCTCTGAGCTGACAAGGTACAAATCTGTCGTTCTGCCCCTGAACAAGGCAGTGGTTCAGTGGTTACCGCCATTGTTCCCCGGAAGGCCGTCATTGTTCTCAACTGACTTGCCAAGTTAAATAAAGGTTTAAAAAAAGAAGGGAAAAAAAGGTTGTCTGAGTGAAATCTTAAGTAATTCAACCCCATTCATAAACTGTGTTGCCTAATACATGCACATATTTAGTAGTGTCTGTCTCTAGAACTCTATACGTGTCCCTGGAGAGCAGGGGTGTACTAGTGTTTCTGGTGTAATGACCTACACGTTGATAACGGAATGTAGGCCTGTAGGGACTAGCTAAACTGGGCTGAGGTGGGACAGGGAGTGTCAGAAAGCCCAGTGAAGGAGCCTCACAAAGAGATTTGATGGGCTTTACTGCTGTCCTTGGCCATCTGTCCTCCAGGGGCCAGTCTGGAAGTCGGCACAATGCAGCCCTTGGATAATGCTAATACAACACTGGCATATGCTAATGATGACACAGGCCAGCGCTGACGCATGCCCTTGTTGACATATGCTAATGGACATGTAGGAATCTGATAACATAAACCCATAGGCTAACACTTATGCTAATTCATATTAATAGGTCAACATTGTGGCTAACACCTTCTGTTCTCTGGTCATGTGACCAAGGGGGTTTCTCTAGACAAAGAGGAGGGGAAGCTAAATGTCCTCTATAGCTTTTAATGGTCACACATTGAATTATTTCTTCTTCCCACTCTCTCTCGTATGAGTTTTTCTTTCTCTCTTTCTTTCTCTATATATCTATCTCTCTCTCTCTCTCTCTCTCATCCTACTCCCCCCCCCCCCCCCTCTCTCTGTCTCTCTCTCTCCACTGTGTAGCGATTTCCTCCATCTCTCTATGCCATCGTCTCCTGTGTGTAGTAGTGTGATCTGTAGTCAGGCCAGTGAGCTAGGCAGTAGGTAGAGCTGTCTATCGGTAGGCTGGGTTAAGCCTGTTAGTTTAATCCATTCAGACAGCTCCTCCAGGCTACACTGAGCAGTGCTCCACGCTTCAACACTAATAACATTTATGCCAAAAAGCAGTGACAATGTCCAGACGCTGAAGTCGACGCGGACTGGAATTCAATGGAGAAAAAAACTATTTGTTTGTTTGGTATAACGCAGGCTACTCTGTCCTTACAGCATAGTCTGGCAAGAAGCTCATTAGATCCATGTCAGGGACACTGTCACCATCGTTACCGACATGGATCACTGTCGACCTGTCAAGTGTTTTAAGTTAAAGGTCAGAGGTTAAAAGGTGTAACCGACCCACCTGATCTTGATGGATACCCAGCCTCGGGGAGGAGTGGGCGATAGGTGGGGCTGCTGTTGCTGGGAGCCTGTTGCCACGGTAGCACCATCGGTCCCCCAAACCCTGCTCCAATCACACAAATACCCCACGACCAGTCTCAAAACGAGCAGTTGATCACTGAGGACTGTGCGCCCTATTTCACACCACTCCCTGTTTGACCCTTGACCCGGTCTCCCATATGCTCCCTCTCTCCCTGGGCTCAGCAACAGCAGACGTGGGAGAATGGGGTTTAGTGGGTGAGGGACGAAGAAATGAAAGGAAAAGGATACCTAATCAGTTGCACAACTGAATGCATTCAACCAAAATGTCTTCAATCAATCAAATATATTTATAAAGCCCTTTCTACATCAGTCGATGTCACAAAGTGCTGTACAGAAACCCAGCCTAGATGGGACAGGGAGTTGTTGTTTTGGTAAGGCCAGCCAGAGGCTTAACGTTATTTATAGTGGTGGCCTAGGAGCCTTGTTTAGATAGTGGTGTTCAGTGTTAGTAGGCTATTGAGGAAATCACATTTCTGTGGCTATATGCTTCTAGCAGATTCTCTTACAGCTTTTGTAGATTGATTGTTCTGAAGTGACACTGACTGTGTTGCTGCTTTTCTGTCTCGTTTTATTCCACTTTGTCTTTTTCTTCTACACTAAAATGACTCTCAGTCCACAATGGGTACTAGGTAAAGACATATTAATGGTGATCGGAAGGTAATGTGTGTGTTGTCGTCGGTTATTATTGAAGTGCCACCGTTTGTCAGTTACGGATCATGTTTACTGTTTAATACCTCCTGAGGTTTGTGGTGTTCCGTATAACGCAGCTCTTTGTATGAGCGGGCCTGTCTTCATCCTGGGGTTAAAAACTATGTTTCTACATCTCTGGAGGTTAAGCAACATACAGTGCCAGTCAAAAGCTTGGACACACTTACTCATTTTTCTTTCTTTTTTATATTTTCTACATTGTAGAATAATAGTAAAGTCATCAGAACTATTAAATGACAGATATGGGAATCATGTAGTAACCAAAAAAAAGTGTTAAACAAATCAACATACCCTTCGCCTTGATAGCGTTTGCACACTCTTGGCGTTATCTCAACCAGATTAGTGAGGTAGTCACCTGGAACGCATTTCAATTAACAGGCGGGCCTTGTTAAAAGTTACTTTGAGGAATATCTTTCCTTATTGCGTTGGAGCCGATCAGTTGTGTTTTGCCAAGGTAGGGGTGGTATACAGAAGATAGCCCTATTTGGTAAAAGACCAAGTCCATATTATGGCAAGAACAGCTTAAATAAGCCAAGAGATAGGACAGCCATCATTACTTTAAGACATGAAGGTCAGTCAATCTGGAAAATTTCAAGAACTTTGAAAGTTTATTCAAGTGCAGTCGCACAAACCATCCAAGCGCTATGATGAAACTGGCTCTCTTGAGGACCGTCACAGGAAAGGAAGACCCAGTGTTACCTCTGCTGCAGAGGCATGTACTATGTACTATGGTGCATTGTGCAGCGTGTACTATGGTGCATTGTGCAGCGTGTACTATGGTGCATTGTGCAGCGTGTACTATGGTGCATTGTGTTGGTTGGAACCTCTCCAGCGCGCTGACAAATAGACAATGATTCATTTAAGATTGACTTTGAGTGTTCCTGTGTTAGGATTTCCACGACAATGGTTTGGGTTGAGTGCTCAGTATATGTGGGAACTCCTTCAAGACTGTTGGAAAATCATTCCTCGGCTACCTGGGGCAGCAGGAAAGGTTGCTAGATCAAATCCCTGAGCCGACAAGGTAAAAATCTGTTGTTCTGCCCCTTAACAAGGCTGTTAACCCACTGTTCCAAGGCTGTCATTATACATAAGAATTTGTTCATAACTGACTTGCCTAGTTAAATAAAGGTTAAATATTTTTTAAAGCTGGTTGAGAGTGCCAAGAGCGTGTGTGCAAAGCTGTCATCAAGGCAAATGGTGGCTATTTGAAGAAATATAAAATATATTCTGTTTTGTTGAACACTGCTTTTGGTTCTACAATGTAGAAAATAGTTTTAAAAAATAAAGAAAAATCCTTGAATGACTGGTACTGTATGTTTGTGAGGCGGTCAGCATATGGAGATGTCACTATCTGACATTTCACTCTCTCTGTTTCCATCAGTTATTATTCTGCCGTGATCTGTGTCCAAACAGTACTGGCAGAGAAGCCTATTGACCAGGAACAAATGATCTGCCATAATAGAAGTGAGAGCCACAGGAATGTGCTGTCAATCACCGTAACCAAATATTGTAGCTTTACACTTTGAGGAGAAGAGGCTAGTGGAATAACTATGCCTCAATAATCCTCATCTGACAGTCAAATGACTGGAGTGTTGTGTGACACTCTTCTCTTGTTGGACAAGACATGGATGCTCTTAAAAGCCACTATGGCTGTGATTGTTCTAGGAATATGTCCCCTTTTGGAAGGGATTGAAGCTGGACTTGAACAGACACTGTAGAGTGCCATTGTTGTATTGTCAATCTCAAGAGCACTTGAAGACTTCCTGTGGTTTTCTACAATGAGTCAGTCTGTACACTCTGCTCAACTATGAGAATCCTGGATGTATGTTACATACAAGCCCACGTCGGTTAAGCCACAATATATGACAATCCGTGGTAGCCTATCCTAGCCTGACTCCTCACTCGCGACAGACTTTAGTCTGAATCTGGCATATTTAAAGTTGTTTGGGTGACGTGGTTTGTGGTGAAAACAAGTTGGTCAACGATTGGATCGTCTATAACCAATCAAAGTATCAAATCCAATTTTGTACTTCGAAAACGCCACTTCACCCCGTGTGTTTGGTCTCTGGCCCAACCCATTGGTTTCTGGGACCAATCGGATGGCCCGAATGTGTTCATATTCGGTGAAGGGTTGGGGAGTATGGTAATATCCAGACTATGGTAATATCCCAAAACAATCGTCAGTGAACGTGGCATAGTGTTTGAACGGAGAAAGGAGTCTGGGTAGCCAGGCAAAGCCTACCCGGTACATGTAGGCTCCCGAATGGCGCAGCGTAGTGCCAGAGGCGTCACTACAGACCTTGGTTCAATCCCGGGCTGTATCACAACTGGCCGTGATCGGGAGTACCATAGGGTAAATAGATATGCCATAGGGAGAGATTAATAGATATGCCATAGGGAGAAAGAATGAGAGGATTGCAGACGGTGAAGGGAGGTGGGGACTCGGGGAGACGGGCAAGAGAAAGTCATCTCTTGGGAGAATCATCAAATGAGGAAGAACAGAGAAGAGGTGGAGATAATTTATAAAGGGCAAGAGAGGGATAGAAATGCAGAAGAAGAAAGATGCTTCTGGATGAAAGCGACGGGGAAAGTCCCTGTCAGATGAAGAGCTGTGTGTGATTTAATGCACGCTGGTTCATTTCCATCAATCACAGGATGATAATAATACTACACCGCCCAGCGTCCCTAGCAACACGGGTCACACCGTCAGCAGAACAGCACCCGGCCTCCTCCTCATAATAACGTTGCGCTGTTATATCAGGGGCGCCGGCTGTAAATCTCCTTATGTAACTAACACCCGATAGCCATCACCACGGCAGCCATCCAGGGCCGTCTCCCATGATAGATTACAGCCCAGGGTGGTGCCTTGCGACAGGGCCATCGCAAGTGTAAGGACCTGCTACTGGACAGTCAGGGATTATTCATGTTGCGCAAATCAGAACATTTAAGAGCTGAAATGTATTTCTTACATAATTTATGTGTGCCAGCCAGACAAGTTGATGAATGAGAAGAGAAGCATGTTTTTATAGAGATTGCTAGAGTGTGTTAAGTTCACAGACATGCAATATCTGTGGGTTTTAGTGTGGCAGATGTGGTTTTCGAGCCCTTTTCTCATTTGTGAATCTGTCCAACAAGCATTTTTATATCATGTGTTAAAAGGGAAAATGCTATTGCAACCTCTTTGCAATAAGGAATTGAGACCAAAAGCTCAAGAGAAGTTTCAAGTGTTTAATACCAAGGAGACAGTTAGCTGAGTGCATACATTTAGAAAGTTCACAAAGCATCTTCTACTCTTCCCTCCTTTTGGTCAACCCCCCCTGGTGTAGGTGTCACCTCCCCAGCTATAGACTTTATGACCCCAATGAGTTTCCCTCCTTTAGCCTGTGGAATGTCCATGCTTCTCTCTTTGTTTAGCCAGATGTCAGAATCACACCTCGTCCATCTTCTGTTCTGGGCCTGACCCTGCTATTTGATCCTAGGCAATTTCCTCTTATCTGATTTGTTCAGCCTTTCTAAATGAGTATACACACAGTTTCATGGCCTGAACTCCATTCATACTCCACAGTAATCATTCACTCAACGACAGTTTAACTCGAAAAACGTTACATTTTATTAGAATCCGTCAAATGTCTGAATCTCTATTTTAATATTGGTTTTAAATGTACTTAGATACATTTGAGAGAATTTGTGAATATATTTGAAGAGCTCCAGTGTAGCCGACAGTAAAGTTGATTCAACGTCTTGATGGAGACTAAAGCCGAGTCACATTGGCTGTCCAGTCCAGAAGTCCAGTAGGAAAACGACAACCTCCAACAAACAAGCAGGCCCTCGGAACATTCCAGAACATCTATTCGCCATGACAACCCCCAGAATATGAATCTAATTGGTTGACAGTATGGTCTGCTAGGGATCACTTGGAAGGCTTTCTCTGTTGTGGCTGCTGGGATTCGATCTTTCAACATGATGTGTGCCTTCGACAGAGTGTGGGTGTGTTCATGTCTGTCTGGTGACGCTTAGCTGGCCGGTCATGTTGACTTTGTTCTTTGACCGAGCTCCAACTCATCCAGCGACCTGTGCCCTGTGATGAACCCGCTGGGTAAACAATATGTGATCGCAATCAGATAGGACACATTGATCTCTCTCTGTTTCTCCTTCCCTCTCTCTGTCTCGCTCTCTCTTTCCGTGTCTTGCACAGGACATTGACACGCGCGTGCTCACACACACGGTCCCCAGGCTGTCCCTACAAGTCTCATGTTGGCGGCCTCTGCTGCTCTCTCTAAGGGCTCCTCAGTGGCCTACAGATACACCCCCATGACAAAGACATGTAATAGGTATCTCCGGGGGGCGGTGTCACGGCAGTCATAAAGACTGTGGGTAATCATTGGCTAGGACTGTCTCTTCCCCGTCACATGCTGGTGATTCATACAGAGCGGCGATTATGGAAAAGGATGGCACAGAGAGGGACAATGGGCTGGCAGGACTAGCGCTAACAAATAACCCTGTCTGTTCTAGCCATTCTGTTTCTATGTAAAACATACATTATACCTCTGCTGTCTGCTCCATGGAAATATAATTAATGATCTGCTGACAGTAGTGATGTGGTGGATTGTCCTTGTGTAGGCTACCTGTACAATGAAGTGGCAAGCACTGAGCATTGCAAATTTGTGAGTGTCTACAATGAATGAAATTCAATCAGATGTTCTATTTTATTGGTGTTTGTATTGTCTGATGAGGATAAATAGTAGGACTCTTGGTGTTTATATTGTCTGATGATGATAAATAGTAGGACTCTTGGTGTTTATATTGTCTGATGATGATAAATAGTAGGACTCTTGGTGTTTATATTGTCTGATGATGATAAATAGTAGGACTCTTGGTGTTTGTATTGTCTGATGATGAGGATAAATAGTAGGACTCTTGGTGTTTGTATTGTCTGATGATGAGGATAAATAGTAGGACTCTTGGTGTTTGTATTGTCTGATGATGAGGATAAATAGTAGGACTCTTGGTGTTTGTATTGTCTGATGATGAGGATAAATAGTAGGACTCTTGGTGTTTGTATTGTCTGATGATGAGGATAAATAGTAGGACTCTTGGTGTTTGTATTGTCTGATGATGAGGATAAATAGTAGGACTCTTGGTGTTTGTATTGTCTGATGATGAGGATAGGAGAGAGAGATGAGGGGGAGGGAGAGATGGGGAGGGGGAGGGAGAGAGATGGGGAGGGGGAGGGAGAGAGATGGGGGGGGGAGGGAGAGAGAGATGGGGAGGGGGAGGGAGAGAGAGATGGAGAGATGGGGAGGGAGAGAGAGATGGAGAGATGGGGAGGGGAGAGAGAGATGGGGGAGAGGGGGGGGGGGGGATGGAGAGATGGAGGGGGATGGGGAGGGGGGGGAGAGAGAGATGGGGGGGGGGAGAGAGAGAGATGGGGGGAGGGGGGAGGGAGAGAGATGGGGGGGGGAGGGGGAGGGAGAGAGATGGGGAGGGAGGGGGGAGGGGAGAGAGATGGGGAGGGGGGAGATGGGGGGAGAGAGAGATGGGGAGGAGGGAGAGAGAGATGGGGAGGAGGGAGGGAGAGAGAGATGGGGAGGAGGGAGGGAGAGAGAGATGGGGAGGGAGAGAGAGATGGGGAGGGAGGAGGGGAGGAGAGGGGATGGGGAGGGGAGAGATGGGGAGGGAGGATGGAGAGGGGGAGGGAGAGAGATGGGGAGGGAGGAAGGGAGAGAGAGATGGGGGGGAGGGAGGGAGGGAGAGAGAGATGGGGAGGGTGGAGAGAGATGGGGAGGGGGAGGGAGGGAGGGAGTGAGAGAGAGATATGGGGAGGGAGGGAGAGAGAGAGATGGGAAGGGGGAGGGAGGAGAGAGAGAGAGAGAGAGATGGGAGAGGGGGAGAGAGAGAGAGAGATGGGGAGGGAGAGAGAGATGGGGGGGAGAGAGAGGGGGGAGGGAGAGAGAGATATGGGGAGGGAGGGAGAGAGAGATATGGGGAGGGAGGGAGAGAGAGATATGGGGAGGGAGGGAGAGAGAGATATGGGGAGGGAGGGAGGGAGGGGAGAGAGATGGGGAGAGAGAGATGGGGGAGAGAGAGCGAGAAAGAGATATGTGGGAGATGGGGAGGGAGGGAGGAAAATAGAGATGGGGAGGAAGGGAGGGAGAGAGACTGGGAGGGAGAGAAAGAGAGATGGGGGGGAGCGATGGGGAGAGAGAAAGAGATAGGGAGGAAAAGAGAGATGGGGAGGGAGGAAAAGAGAGATGGGGCGGGAGGGAGGAAAAGAGAGATGGGGAGGGAGTGGGAGAGCGAGAGATTGGGGAGGGAGGGAGAGAAAGATGGGGAGATGGAAAGTGAGAGAATCTGACAAATGTACTGGACAAAATCTGACGGAGACATTCTGCGTTCAGTTCAGTTGAAATATCTCGCTTCTCTTGGCTCTCCGAACCACCTGCTCTCCATTGAGAGGGAATTGGCTGGAGTCTGTAATACTCCGCTGTTAAAATGAGAATGGATTGGAGTGTCGAGATTGTGAATGAACAGTAGTAGCTACTTTATATGTGGATGGGCGTAATCTCCCTCCAGCTGTTAAACATTTATCAGGGCAAACGCCAATGTCATTGTGTGTTGTCCTGGATGAAACAAAAAGTGTAAATCTCTGTTCTCTGAAAGCCTCATTTCCCCACCCAGGGAAATAATCTCTTTTGTTGTACCTAACTCTGCTCTTCTTTGCTTAATTTGTGTCCGTCTGTTGGCCGCACTGACCGAGCTTGTTACAAAAGGCACTATGCGTTAGG
The DNA here is from genome assembly GCF_021184085.1 of Oncorhynchus gorbuscha. Taxonomy (NCBI): domain Eukaryota; kingdom Metazoa; phylum Chordata; class Actinopteri; order Salmoniformes; family Salmonidae; genus Oncorhynchus; species Oncorhynchus gorbuscha. The sequence continues at coordinate 11,582,428 of NC_060197.1, read as the reverse complement.
TACCCAGGTTGCATCTGTGCTGATCAAGACCGTAAACGTCAGACTGACTACCTAGCGGCAGTCTGTCCATGTTCTCTGTGGTGTTAGGTTCTTAATTATCAGAGTAAATGACTCACGGACACTAGAGAAGCTCAACCGAGTTGAATTCTTCCCAAAGGGTCGGCACAGCTGTAAGTCAGACACAGACCTGGCTGCCCCCGTGGTGGTATTCGTACCCCACTTCGGATGGAGTCTCCTCCTCATCTCTAAACATTGCATCATTCTTGCTAGGCAGGGAGCTAAGTGAAATGATCCTTCAGCGGTTTCTCCCCTTATCAGTACTGCTACATGCGACCGTGATCCCCTTATCAGTACTGCTACATGCGACCGTGTTCCCCTTATCAGTACTGCTACATGCGACCGTGTTCCCCTTATCAGTACTGCTACATGCGACCGTGTTCCCCTTATCAGTACTGCTACATGCGACCGTGTTCCCCTTATCAGTACTGCTACATGCGACCGTGTTCCCCTTATCAGTACTGCTACATGCGACCGTGTTCCCCTTATCAGTACTGCTACATGCGACCGTGTTCCCCTTATCAGTACTGCTACATGCGACCGTGTTCCCCTTATCAGTACTGCTACATGCGACCGTGTTCCCCTTATCAGTACTGCTACATGCGACCGTGTTCCCCTTATCAGTACTGCTACATGCGACCGTGTTCCCCTTATCAGTACTGCTACATGCGACCGTGTTCCCCTTATCAGTACTGCTACATGCGACCGTGTTCCCCTTATCAGTACTTATCAGTACTGCTACATGCGACCGTGTTCCCCTTATCAGTACGGCTACATGCGACCGTGTTCCCCTTATCAGTACGGCTACATGCGACCGTGTTCCCCTTATCAGTACGGCTACATGCGACCGTGTTCCCCTTATCAGTACGGCTACATGCGACCGTGTTCCCCTTATCAGTACGGCTACATGCGACCGTGTTCCCCTTATCAGTACGGCTACATGCGACCGTCTTCCCCTTATCAGTACTGCTACATGCGACCGTGTTCCCCTTATCAGTACTGCTACATGCGACCGTGTTCCCCTTATCAGTACTGCTACATGCGACCGTGTTCCCCTTATCAGTACGGCTACATGCGACCGTGTTCCCCTTATCAGTACGGCTACATGCGACCGTGTTCCCCTTATCAGTACTGCTACATGCGACCGTGTTCCCCTTATCAGTACTGCTACATGCGACCGTGTTCCCCTTATCAGTACTGCTACATGCGACCGTGTTCCCTGCACTCAACACATTCCAAGCTTAGTTGCACCCGCTATATACCTTCCTCCTTACAACCCTTAACTTCTGGTGTAGACCTTCTGAACCTTAGCACTCCATCAGTGACGTGAATACGTATATTTTTATGTGTGTTTCAGTTCATCTTTGTGATGGCCTTGTTTTTTATGTGTTATATGCTGTAGGTTACATGAAGATGAATGTTACAGTAGACCATAGCAAAGGGCTGTACTGAACTATTCCGAGTAAACATAGAGTATTCCCATACGTTAAGGTTAGGGTTAGGGGTGGTGCTGTCTGTTATCCTTTGATAGTATTCATTGTAGTGCTTGTGTAACATGGATCAAGTCAACCCTTGACCCTCAATGGATCAGCAACACTAACCACTACTCCAAATGACTCCCCTCATAGGATGGCCAGTAGTGCTGAGCGATTAACCAACATACCATTTTTTTTTTGGGGGGGGGGGGGGGTATTAAACAACCATTTGACTGACGTCTGTTCAATTACTTGAATTCCATTTAGTTCAGGTTTTTCTGGGCCCACCGCGTCATTTCTCTAGGGAGAAATGAAATCATTCACGAGAGAGTGGGATGCTGAGCAAATATACTCAGTCAAGTTCAGCACAGAAACGTGGTATTAACTCCTATGACCATAATCCATTGCGCCTGTTTTTTTTCTGTCTCTGACAGAGATGGATACACTTGTGGATACACTCGCCGACTACATTAGGTTAAATTCACACCGACCGCTACATTAGGTTAAATTCACACCGACCGCTACATTAGGTTAAATTCACACCGACCGCTACATTAGGTTAAATTCACACCGACCGCTACATTAGGTTAAATTCACACCGACCGCTACATTAGGTTAAATTCACACCGACCGCTACATTAGGTTAAATTCACACCGACCGCTACATTAGGTTAAATTCACACCGACCGCTACATTAGGTTAAATTCACACCGACCGCTACATTAGGTTAAATTCACACCGGAGTCAATCACCACCGGAGCTGAAACCCCACATTAGGTTAAATTCACCCCACCTAAGTTTTAGATGCACCGCTGTACATTAGGTTAAATTCACACTAAATGACTTAAATGTAAATGTAAATGATAGAGACAGTTCGTGAAAGTATGCCTTAGCTACTTTGAAAAACTAGCAAAATGATGGTTGGGCAGCTCTGCAGCATGCTTAGGCAGGCTAGCCCAGCTAAATAGGATGACTAGACAGTGAAGTATGGGGAGCAGGGAGAATGTTGGCTGGCTGGCTGGCTGCTGCCTGAGTAGAGATGAGATGATGATGGAATAAAAAAATAATCAAGTTATTAAATAAAAACAAAATATTTAATTAATTCTTAGTAATTTCCTATTTTTCGATTGCTGTCTACTCGATGTGGACCTGACCGAGACAATGGAATATTTTCAATGTTTTGGCAGTTGATTGTAATGTATTGCAATTGAACTATTTTTAGCATTGGAATTTCCATTAATTTGTCATTATTTAATAATGCATTTAATGTTTTTTTAAAATTTATTATCGAAACAGAAAAATGTGCTTTAAAAAAAAAATGATCGAACCAAAAACAAATTGACTTTTTAAAGAGCACTAATCAATGGAGGTTAGATGAAAAAAGTGGTAGAAAATTCTGAATCCACAGGACATAAAACGATATAGAGGGAAGATGGAGACGTAGTATTTTCATATACAAGTTTCATATTAATTCTAAAGATTTTTCACAAAAGATACCTTAACTCTGTGAAGCATTTTGCGACCCTTGGAAACAACTTCGAAGACGACGACCTCTAAATGTAAAATCCTCAAAAGTTGTTTACGAGAAACCGGCACTGCTATATCAACAGAGCTCGGTGCTTATTATCGGATGTATTAGGTTACGGAATAATCAAATTTATTTTATAACATAAAGTACATTTTTGTCACCAATGCGCGTTTTCACAACCTGCTTGTAATGGAGACAGATGGACTGTTGTATGAGATCTGACGGGGCCTTGGTGAACGCAGAGCTCCACGCCATGGTGATTGATGAAAGGTGTCAGTGGCGGTATGATGGGGGAAGTCCAGCTGTATTATCTTACAGCTCTATCTGATGTGAAGGAAGGTGATGGTGCCTTGTGGCTCGTGGAGGATGATGTGCTGAATTACAACTGGTTTTGATTTCTGAAAGCCTTAATCCATCCACCATTATTTAATCTCTTTTCTCATATATTTTCTCTTTCTTCTCTCAGCTTTCCTTCACATTTTATCCATCTGTAGTCAAGTTGTACGGTGGATGTGGTCTTTATACTCCACTGTTGAGGCCTCAGTCTGTGAGCTGCTTTATGTAAAGTGGCATGCTATTTCAGCTTGTTTCAGGATGCTGCAATCCGTGCCAACAGATGAACACACAAATTGGTAATTTGCATGTTGCCTTAGAGAGAGACACACATACACACACACACAGTTGCTCAGGTGTCGTCAGGGCTCAGTGATCTGTTTCCTGTCTGGCCACCTGTAGCAGTAAGCATCACCAGGTAGTTGTGGACTGTTGACATTAAACAAGGGATTCTTTGTCTGTTTGTATAAACATTTAGGGGTGAACAAATGATTTACCCTAAGATGTCGCTGGAGAAGAATTCAGCAAATTGTGTTTTTTTGTTCGTTGATTTGCGTTGTTTGTAACTTATTTTATTATTTTACTTTGTACATAATGTTGCCGCTACCGTCTCTTATGACCAAAAATAACTTCTAGACATCAGGACTGCGATTCCTCACCACGGACGAGCAGAATCCTTTTTTTCTGACGAGTCCAACGCGAAAGGAGGCACTTCTTCCTCGGGAAAGGCCCCGATCCCCGTGATCTGTGTGATCAGGCCCCGATCCCTGTGATTTGCCTAAAATGGACGAGTTATGCGGAAGACGAATCTACCAACGGGACATTAAAAACTGTAACATCTTATGCTTCACGGAGTCGTGGCTGAACGACGACAACATCAACATACAGCTGGATGGTTATACGATGTACCGGCAGGATAGAACGTCTAGTAAGACGAGGTGTGGCGGCCTATGTATTTTTGTAAATAACAGCTTGTGCATGATATCTAAGGAAGTATCAAGCTATTACTCACCTGAGGTAGAGTATCTCATGATAAGCTGTAGACCACACTACCTACCGAGTGAGTTTTCATCTCTATTCTTTGTAGCTGTTTTACATACCACCACAGTCAGAGGCTGGCACTAAGACAGCATTGAATAAGCTGTATTCCACCATTAGCAAAGAAGAAAACGCTCACCCAGAGGCGGCGCTCCTAGTACTTCAGGGCCTTTAATGCAGGGAAACTTATATCCGTTTTACCAAATTTCTATTAGCATGTTAAATGTGCAACCAGAGGAAAAAGAACTCTGGACCACCTATACTCCACACACAGAGACTCATACAAAGCTCTCCCTTGCCCTCCATTTGGAAAATCTGACCATAATTCTATCTTCCTGATTCCTGCTTACAAGCAAAAATCAAATCAAGAAGCACTAGATCAATAAAAAAAGTGATCAGATGAAGCAGATACTAAGCTACAGGACTGCTTTGTTAGCACAGACTGGAATATGTTCCGGAATTCCTCACTGTGACCATACGTACATTCCCCAGCCAAAAGCCATGGATTACAGGCAGCATGCGCTCTGAGCTAAAGGCTAGAGCTACCGCTTTCAAGCAGCGGGACTCTAACCCGGAAGCTTGTAAGAAATCCCACTATGCCCTCCAACAAACCATAAAACAGGCAAAGCATCAATACAGGACTAAGATCGAATCGTACTACACCAGCTCTGATGCTCGTCGGATGTGGCAGTGCTTGCAAACCTTTACAGACTACAAAGGGAAGCACAGCCGAGAGCTGCCCAGTGACACAAGCCTACCAGACGAGCTAAACTACTTCTATGCTCGCTTCGAGGCAAATAACAGTGGAGCAGGTTGAGAGTTCAAGTTCCTTGGTGTCCACATCACCAACAAACTAACATGGTCCAAGCATACCAAGATAGTTGTGAAGAGGGCACGACAAAACCTATTCCCCCTCAGGAGACTGAAAAGATTTGGCATGTGTCCTCAGAAAGTTATATAGCTGTACCATCGAGAGCATCCTGACTGGTTGCATCACTGCCTGGTATGGCAACTGCTCGGCCTCTGATCGCAAGGCACTACAGAGGGTAGTGCAAATGGCCCAGTACATCACTGGGGTCAAGCTTCCTGCCATACAGGACCTTTATACTAGGGAATGCACTAAAAATTGCCAAAGACTCCAGCCACCCTAGTCAGACTGTTCTCTCTGTATTAAGTAAGCATTTCCCGGTAAGGTCTACTACATCTGTTGTATTCGGTGCATGTGACAAATAGAATTTGATTTGATTTTACCCTACCCACCACCCACACACTTGTCTCTCTCTCTCTGTCACTCTCTATCTCTAAACTTTTCCCCTTCACTTTTCATTCTTCCATTTGAAGGCCACAGTATGAGGCCTAGGGCTTGAGGGCCTTATGCAACTGTCCATATTCACCCTCCCTTCACCCTCCCTCCTTCATCAAGGGCATTTCAATCACACTCTCTCTCTCTCTCCTTTCTCACTCATACCACATCTACCCTTTTTCACTCTCTGTAATAAAAGTGACCCCTCTATCGCTCTCCTTTGATGTGAAATTACCTTAGCATTGTCTGTTGGTTGTCAATCAACTCATGTGTCCACTCCTCTCAACATACAGGTACCCCTCTCCGAGGTGGCCATGGGGCTTCTATGGTGGTGATGCAATTAAAATGCGTTTATAGGGTTGAAATGAGATGATATAACCTCACTTCATCCAGGGCCATTAGTCTCTTCACAGAGCGTCGGGATGCGTAACGGGTTGCCATGGTAACCAACGGCTTTTAAGCAAAACATATTATGCCGTAGGGGTGGATGGGTTGTTCGGTAGAGGGAGACCCCACCCCCTCCACCACTACAGTCCCATTCTCACTCTGCCTAGGCCTAATTATATTTAGTTCATTTATGTTGGCTGTCAGTTGATTGCCTTTTGGAAGCATCGAGGCAGCAACATATTTGACCCTTTATGCACACACACATTCACGCGCGCACACAGCCACTCAAAGAAAACACATATTTCTCAATGCACAAGTATAGTCATGTTAAGAATTGGTTTCCTTTCTTCAGAGCCCTCACTGACACTACGGACAGCTCTTAGAGACGAATGGATCAAACACTGCCATTCAATGTGCCTGTTTGTGTGATCTCAGCTCTTGGTGGGCTGATAGGGGCTCTTAAAAAGCTACAGAAGGCTCTTACATGGTCGTGCTGCATGGATGTGTGTACAGCACTGTGGGGAGGAACTAGTCTACAGAATGCTCCGTAATACTACCGTAATTAGTCTGAGGGCCAACAACGCCTTATCTGTGGATATCAAAGGAGACTGAGAGAGAGTTTCAGATGTTTAGTTCCTCTCGCTCTTCTACCCCCCCCCCCCCCCGCGCTCCCTCGGTCTTCCTCCCCCTCTCTCATTTTCTCCCCCACCTCTAACTGATGACAGTTCCCTCTCCTCAAGTGCCGAGGGCCAATCTGCCTCTGAGGAATTGAAATGTGCTGCCAGCATCAGTTTTACCACCGTTATGTTTGTTATTTGAGTTAAATAAAGTGATCATGAACAATCTACCATGTGATTACTGGTGTAGAAATATAGGAATCCTTTACACCTGATTCAAAACCTCCCGTCTGCCATTATACTGTATATCCTGTTTTTTTGACAGAAAGGCTGTTTATTTTGCAGGAACGGCATTGCTAGGCTTTTCGTGGGCAAGATAATGACAAAGATAAACTGAAGGGAAGGGAAATGTTTATGTGGAATGTGGCTGGCTGGTTGTGGCTGGTTATTTTGGGATGGTGGAAACGTCAGGCAGGCTGGCAGAGTTTGCCCCTGGAGGTTTGAGAGCTGGCACTTCTCCCTAGTGTACACTACACTGAACTCTACAGCTGTTTTCTCACTTCCTGCTTTATCTCCCTCTTTCACTCGCTCTCCTTTGTTCTCCCTACGTCTATCCCTCTCTTTGACATTTTCATCCACACACTCCCTCATTCTGGTCTCCTTTTGCTCTGTGCTCGTCCTCTAAGGCTCTCTCGCTCCCCCCTTCTTTTTTTTCCCCCTTCACACATTCCCTCTGCCATTTCACTTGCTTGCTCTCTGTATTTCTCAGTCCAACAATTCCGCCCTCCCTCTTCAGTGTTCTCTCCTCCTGGCAGGCTCTCTCCTTTCACCCCGCTCTGTCTTTCGACAGGAGGCTGGGTCAGTCAGGCTGCACTCTACTGCAGCTGGCTTCTACCCCTGTGGAAATAAACATTTGGATGAACCTACATGAACCTTTTCTATAAACCCGACATGAACCTAGATGGCTCTTCTAGAGGAACACCTGGCCACCTGAATACACTCCGCTTGGTGGACACTTGAGTCAGTTCAGGCCAGTCGTCATCGTCACCATCACCTTGTTATTGCACTGCTACCATGAAAACAGCCATCTGTACTGCCCTCATTCAATGGCTTAATTATATGTTGCTCCTGCCCTCATAACATAATTAGGACAGGTAGCTAATAGGCGCCCAACTACAGTTTCCTCCACAGGTCAGTCTGTTTCCCCCTTTCATCAGGTCCCACTTCCAGGATGGGTAGATGTTTTCTGTCCGTCTCCTGCTTCATGTTCTCTCCCCAGTGCACCACTGACAAACACAGGACTGCGTGTGTGTGTGTGTGTGTGTGTGTGTGTGTGTGTGTGTGTGTGTGTGTGTGTGTGTGTGTGTGTGTGTGTGTGTGTGTGTGTGTGTGTGTGCGCGTCTCAGACTCCAGTGATGTTGCCCCGCAGTACTAAACCCCTCCTGGAGTGTCTTACTTTTGTTTATATCCGTTTATCACTCCCGAAACAGCCTGTACCGCCCCTTTGCACGGTGTTACAGCCGCCAGCATGCACGCACACCCCCTGCACAGCATGCTGGGAAATCCTAATCCCAGTTGCATATACCTGCCATCTGGGGCATGATGCAAGAGTCACATGCCTGTCATTATGCAAAATAGTCTCGTAACTTTGTTTATACGGGAAGAATCGGTGTCTGAAACTGTGTGCTGCCACCACCATGAATTACAATGGTGGAGCTATGGAGTATTAACTTCAAGGTTTCTCTGTTCTGTATCTCCCTTTACAGTAGGGCTGGAATTGCCAGGGGCCTCACAATACAGTATTATCACATTAACTTAGGTGCCAATTCTATATGTATTGCGATTCAATACTGTGATTTTTGTGTTAAACATATTGCTCACCATGTCTGTTGCAGGGAGCCTTGAGAAAACGAGTTTTGATCAGTCATGGAAATAAGTGCTGAAAATTGAATTGGGAATGGGGGAGACCTAGTCAGATGGGCAATTGAATGTCTGAAATGAGTCTTCGGCATTTAACCCAACTCCTCTGAATCAGAGAGGTGCGGGGGTGCTGCCGTAATCAACATCCACGTCTTCGGCGCCCAGGGAACAGTGGGTTAACTGCCTTGCTCAGGACCCTATTTAAAAAGATGGAGAACAAGCTAGTTTTGGTGCAGCTACAGTAAACTAGCGCAAAATAATATTGTGGCGTTGTCAAGACGATACGATATATCGTCAAAAATAATATACAGATTTGTAACTGTATCTATCTTTTTTTTTTTCTCCAACACTTTAAAGCTCCATCTTTCTCTCCCTCCCCTCCCCTTTCTCTCCCTCCCTCTCCCCCCTCCCTCCCTCCCCCTCCCTCTCTCTCTCTCCCTCCCTCTCTCTCTCTCCCTCCCCCCCCTCTCTCTCCCTCCCCTCTCTCTCCCTCCCCTCCCCTCTCTCTCTCTCCCTCCCCTCCCCTCTCTCTCCTAAACAAACGGGGCTGGTGATGCCGTTGTGTCACGGGGAAAGAATGTTGGACAGGTTCCACTGTGGTGAACCCAGCTTAGCAGGGATAGATCTGTTGCGGATGCCTTTTCCCCCTCCTAAATCCCACATCACAAACACGTGTGCCATATTTTCCCCTCTGTTTTGTTCAGAGCCATCGGTTATTCCCGGGTGTAGAAATGTGTCTTGTGTTGATTAATGGGTTGTTCTTTCCTTTGTTTTGTGATGATTGTTATATCTATAGTCTAAACAGTCTTTATTAAGTGGCACCTGTACTCACTCCCTTCCTCAGCTACACCTCCACATTAAGCATATGGCTCAGCAACACCTTCTAATTGACCTGTCATAGGATCATGTTACAGTGAGTCACTGAGCTGGGATAACTCAACCTGGCTCAACGAAGGACCCCTGGGAGAGTGGTGCATGTGCCTGAATAAAAATGAGTCATCCACACACCAGCTCCTTTCCCCCTTCCTTTCTTTTCTCTCGCGTTCTCCTCACCCTCCTCCCACTAACCCGGGCTCGCATTTCTCTTTCCCTCTGTTTTACCCCTGTCCTCCCTCCCTGCCTCTTCTCTCCCCCCCCCCATGGAGAGAGGGGACAAAGCAGTGGCTGAGAGAATGACAGAGTGGTGACAGCACTGTACTCAGATCAATAGAGGGCTGAATAGGGCCATCAGAGCCAGGCTAATCTGGGCTGTGACACATAACCATTGTGACAACACACACATGCTGCCACTGACAAACAAGCAAGCAGAAAGCAGATGTGCACTCACACCAACGTTTTCATGCACACACTGTTCTTCCGTCTCACACTCTCCCACACACACATCCTGCCCGGCACATCAAGACCCCTCATGTTTAGATCATTCATGATAATTAAGAGACTACAAGGTGGCGACTCTGCCCTCTACCCGTTTATCTTGTTGCCAGGAAACAGATGTGGTGCTGCTCTATTGCTGGTTTCACTGAAGCACTGACAGTCTTGGTTGGGTGGGTCCTGCACTGTAGCACTGACAGTCTTGGTTGGGTGGGTCCTGCACTGTAGCACTGACAGTCTTGGTTGGGTGGGTTCAGCACTGTAGCACTGACAGTCTTGGTTGGGTGGGTCCTGCACTGTAGCACTGACAGTCTTGGTTGGGTGGGTTCAGCACTATAGCACTGACAGTCTTGATTGGGTGGGTCCAGCACTGTAGCACTGACAGTCTTGATTGGGTGGGTTCAGCACTGTAGCACTGACAGTCTTGATTGGGTGGGTCCAGCACTGTAGCACTGACAGTCTTGGTTGGGTGGGTTCAGCACTGTAGCACTGACAGTCTTGATTGGGTGGGTTCAGCACTGTAGCACTGACAGTCTTGATTGGGTGGGTTCAGCACTGTAGCACTGACAGTCTTGGTTGGGTGGGTCCAGCACTGTAGCACTGACAGTCTTGGTTGGGTGGGTCCAGCACTGTAGCACTGACAGTCTTGGTTGGGTGGGTCCAGCACTGTAGCACTGATAGTCTTGATTGGGTGGGTTCAGCACTGTAGCACTGACAGTCTTGATTGGGTGGGTTCAGCACTGTAGCACTGACAGTCTTGGTTGGGTGGGTCCAGCACTGTGGTTGGAGGTTATGGGGGAAGAGTTGTACATGATCATGTATGAGAAAGTGTGGCTTCATTCGCCTGTCTTTGTATCTCTGTATGTATGTGTGTGTACATGACTGTGTATGTGTGTGTGTGTCCTGACTAGGCCCAGTGCCCAGCCTGAACAGGTGCTGGTCTGGTGCATACTGGAATGTGTTCAGAAGCCCAATGGGAACAGGGCCAGCACTGCAGGAGGCAGCACAGCTAACTTTTAACACTGAGCTACTGTTCCTAGCTGGGGAAGGAAAATATTTGTCAAATCATGAAATGTTACTAGCTATAATAATACCATTTTATTAGTCTTGCAATTGTATTAGTCTTAAATCATGACTTAAAGCTTTATCTTTTTCATTTTACAACATGTACATGTCTCATATATTTTCCTCTGAATTCTTTGTTCCTAATCTGTCATTTCACTGGCTTCATTCACTGCATAATGTATTCGGGAGACACTCCGATATGGAGATGCTTTTTGAAGTTAAAGTCTAGAAGCCAATGGGATTGTCTGTCATGATGGACCCTACTGCAGAATGTCACATCTATCCATTCATAGTGCTGGCTCCCGTCTCTGTCAAGGCTGGGTGACGAAAGGGACAGACTGTTGTCAACCACTGTCTGCTACGATCCCACAGAGCTGATTCAACCCAATGACACACATGCATGCATGCATGCATATACAGACATTGCCATACACACACAGAGACAGACACACACACACACACTATGGCTACAGCCACACACACACACACACACACACACACACACACACACACACACACACACACTGGCTACAGCCACATCTAACAGACGCCAACTCTGTCATGGCAACAAAGCCTCTCAGTCATTCTCTGTGGCTGCCATTCCCAGCTGCATGTATTGTCTACTATAGTCTCCCTCAGTATAGCACGTATGAACACCCTGCAGCCCAGCCTGCTGAATACAACACATGTATTATACATCACCGTGTGTGTGTGTGTGTGTGTGTGTGTGTGTGTGTGTGTGTGTGTGTGTGTGTGTGTGTGTGTGTGTGTGTGTGTGTGTGTGTGTGTGGTGATGGGTGTGAATGAGACTGTCTGATTGTATAGGTGAGCTGATTGCTGCTGTAATTGGCCAGTGTTTTGGGTGCTGATGCTGAAGGGGGAGATGGGGGTCTCCCTCATAATGAGGGAGAATATGTGTGTGCGCGTGTGTGTGGCTTTAGTTGTTTATGTATGGAAATAATTACCGCAAATGATAATGTGTGTCATGAAGGGACAATGTGAGAGGTAGAGGTTGGGAGAAAGAGGAGGGAAGGAATAGAGAGGGGGAGAGAGAGCGAGGGGGAGAGAGAGCGAGGGGGGAGAGAGAGCGGGGGGGAGAGAGAGCGAGGGGGAGAGAGAGCGAGGGGGAGACAGGTAGGTAGGAAAGAGAAGGAATGAGAGGGTGTTGGAGAGAGAGAGAGAGAGAGAGAGAGAGAGAGAGGTAGGTAGGTAGGTAGGTAGGTAGGTAGGTAGGAAAGAGAAGGAATGAGAGGGTGTTGAGAGGGTGAGAGAGAGAGAGAGAGAGAGAGAGAGAGAGAGGTAGGTAGGTAGGAAAGAGAAGGAATGAGAGGGTGTTGGAGAGAGAATGGCTTTTTCCGCCTTTGATAGGCCATGAAAGGAATGAGCACATTGGATAGAGTTCCATGACTACATACCTGTCAATGGATTTCAGCTCATCACAATTACCGGTAGATAGATGTGAAAATGACACTTTCAGAAGTGTCAGAATAAGGGAGGCTACTTGTCTTGTTTTAAAGGTGTTGTCACTTATGAGTGTTGTGAGAGTGTTTGAGATGGTAACCTGTGTGCGCTCCTCTGCACTACTCCATCCAAATCCTTGATCTGTGGTCAGCTCACGTTCTGTCTGTCAGATGTTCATGTCTGGCTCTGACTAGGGCTGTTGCGGTGACCGTATTACCACCGCACCAGCAGTCATGACCACAGACAAATTCCCTGTGACCGTTGGTCACGGTAATCCCAATCCAAAACTGTGCAAATGAATGGCGCTGATGGGTAGCCTACCAATCTGGCTAACGGCCCACGTTAATGACCCGGTACCAAGCGCTCTAGTGTCCCTATAATCATTCTCTAAACACTTCATGATTGAATTTGAATATTCTGAATGAGGACAAATGGTGAGGGGAGTTAGAGGTCCTGTTTCAAAAGGCAAAGAGCGAGCAGCTGTTAGGGTGTAGAGGACACCCCCGTGTGTGTGTGTGTCTGTGTGTGTCTGTGTGTGAAAAACACACAGGATGGAGGGAGAGACTGCAACTTCTGTTGACTCGCGCTAGACTAACTTCTTGCCCGTTATTTGTCATCCCATCTGATTAGAGTACCTGTCTTGACTGAATCAAACCGAGAGAAGCTATCTAACTAGGCTAATTGAGGCTAGCCATAATGACGTCTCACCATTCTATAGTTATCCTACACATAACTACAACTCCATTCAGATTATAGTGTAAATAGCACATCATGCAGTACTTACGTTTTTCTAAGTGATTTCTAAGACATTCCCAGGTTTATAGGCCTTTCACGACAAAATAAATAATAGGTTTTATTGTGATGGTCAATGCTACTTTGATGTTAATTAACGGTCAATTACCATGAGTCCTAGGTTGGGTTGCTTTGATCACTGTCCTGTCATTGACCAAAATATCAAATATCGTACACACACATTGTCAAACACACACACACACGTTGTCAAACACACACAGAGTAGAAGGCTTGGTTTTGGCTCGCGCTGACTGACCATGTCTCTTTTGTTGTGCTCCTGAATTATACATCCATGCATCTCTGCTACACATCAAAGTGTAGTAGATTATCATGATTGTGTTTTATAATACATGCACAGCTCCCCCTGTTGTGTGCTATGCAGAGACAAAGCACAGGCTGTCCTCTGGAATGTTGTGGAACATCCACTGTCTTTAGCCGCCCCCTTTGACCTCTCACCTCTGAACTTCAGTCGACCTGTCACACTGACAGCAGGGGGAACACAATGATGAATCTCAGGTTTTTTCCTTTCTTATTACTCTGTGTCAAAGGTCATACTGTCACTTATTGTCCTCCACTTTTCCGTGTGTGTGTGTGTGTGTGTGTGTGTGTGTGTGTGTGTGTGTGTGTGTGTGTGTGTGTGTGTGTGTGTGTGTGTGTGTGTGTGTGTGTGTGTGTGTGTGTGTGTGTGTGTGTGTGTGTGTGTGTGTGTGTGTGTGTGCGCGCTTCATTTAACAGTAGCAATCTTCCTCCTCAACTGGTTGCTCTTTGAGGTAGCAGGTTCCCAACAGACACACACACATACACTTTTACGGTTATTGTTTTACAGGCCTTGTGCTGTGATGTAATGGTCTCCCATCCATAATGTCCCAGGTTTATGGACCATAGTGAGATCTGATGAACACTGCCCAGCCCTGGATCAGAGCAGTTGATGAGCTGCCTGACATTAAAGAGATGGACAGCTCTAGACTGCCAACCACTACAGTATAATAACCAGTAAGAGACTGGGGGATGGAGGGAGATGGGGGGGGGGGGGGGTGTTATCTTAGGGTCTATATAAGGCAGATATGAATTGTGATTGTATTGTATTGATGCTCATGCAAGGTTACTCATCGTGCGAGGTTAGCTTGCTGAGCTAGCTTCACTTCATGTCCCAAGCGTCAATTTCTATGAGCAATAGGAGCACAGGAAGAGAGAGAAATGTAACTTTCAGTGACTCCACATGGCATGAAGGTTATTGTGGAAAACAAGGTGGCTCAACGTAAACAACAACAGGGAAAAACACTGGTGAACAGGTGTGTGATTAAATCTGCACTGTGTCCTTTGTGTCTGAGAGAGTGGAAGAACAAAGGGGAGCGCGAGAGAGAAAGAACAAGAACAATTGGGTGTGAGAGAGAACAAGAGACAGAGAGAGAGGGAGGAGAGAGGGAGGGAATGACAGAGAGAGAGTGCAATATAGAAACCCAAATCAAAATCGAAGTTCATTGGTCGCGTACACCATTTTGCAGATGTTATCGCAGGTGCTCATTTTATGCCTCTAGCTCCAACAGTGCAGCAATAGCTAGCAATACAATAACTGTACACACAAAATCCGAAAGTATAAAAAGAACAAGAAATTAAGACATCACACACAAGCTGTGGCCTCCTCTGATTAAAAAAATAATAATAATTTAAAAAATAATAATAATAATTTTTTTTTAAATGTGGAATGAGCAGACCGTTTGGCAGTGTGCTGGGAGGGTTTTCCTCACAGAGGTAATGTAGCCTTGGCGTTGTACTATGTATCTAGACGGCTGCTCTTCACTTAATGGGACTGCTCTGGTGGGGCTATTTGCTTTCCCTGTTCTAGGGGTTGACATGGCAACCAGGCACTGTCTGGACTACGGGAGAGGAGAGGGGATGCCCCTGCTCTCCTCCCTCTGACTTTGAAGACGAAAATGAAGAGGGGAATTAAACTGTGAAAACATGTAGTTGATGTGAAGTTGAATACGTGTTGCTGCTATTTTGAAATGAAATAAGCTCTTCCTTCCCAGGAGTAAGTGTACGTGCGAGTGACGGCAGGCTGAGTGTGATTATGGGATAGTCTGTGTTATTGCTTCAGTCACAGACGGACAGGTTTCTGAGGCTTTCTCCTCAGTTTATTCATTTGTGTTTGTCTGCGTGTGTGACTATTGTCAGTGTAGTGGACGACTGAGCTGTTATCTGGTGTGTGAGTCTAAATGAATCTGCATGTGGTGTTTAATCCTGTTAACTGTGGTCACGGTTCCACTTCTCACGTGAAGCAACAGGACACACACACACACACACACAATATTACACACATATGTGTGTGCTAGGGCTGTCCAGACTAAAAAAAATCTTGGTCGACCAAAAGCCGTCTGTTCTTTTGACCAATCGATTGATTGACATGTTTAAACGTGTATTCTTTTCATATATACACACCCTATGTGTTTTTTATTAAAATCAACTATATGCTAACCTTAACCTGACCCAACTATTCTCCTCCGGCTCCTAATGGCTGGTAATAGGCTACACAAGGAGTTGGCAACATTTCTCATGTGGAATGCTAATCTGCATGCCAGTTATGGTTTTCATATGCACATTTTTATGAAACCGTTTCATTTAATTTAGAATAATGTCTTTATCTCAAAATCATTGTCATGTGGTTTTATAAAAAAAAAAAATCTAAATGAAAATGATATACAAACCTAAAAAGTAACTTCCATTGCCAACTATGTGAAAATAGCCTATCTAAAGTGAACAAATAAAAACATTGCAGCCTGCAGGTAGAAAATATCCGGATTAGAAATGAATATGCTATAAATCGCACGCTGAGTGGTTATCGAAAGGGAGAGGGATCGGAAGATGTTTAAAATAGATTGAGGAACTATTGTAAATCTCAATGGATGTAAAACAGACTTAGTTTGCTTGCCGTTTGAGGTGAAGAAAACTACTCTGAGAAGCTCCACAGGTCGTTAGTGGTGGTGCGTTAAGCCAATCAGAAAAACTATCAGATCCCGAAATGAGCACATCTCTATGCCTACATTTCTGCACAGGCCAGGTAGCCTATAGGCCTACTTCTATGTACAATCAGGCCAGGTAGCCTATAGGCCTACTTCTATGTACAATCAGGCCAGGTAGCCTATAGGCCTACTTCTATGTACAATCAGGCCAGGTAGCCTATAGGCCTACTTCTATGTACAATCAGGCCAGGTAGCCTATAGGCCTCCAAACAAGACAATGACTAAATAACCAAAACTCTATGTACAATAAATGGAATGACAATAAACCAAGGTGTAGCAAACAAGACAATGACTAAATTGTAAATGGAATGAAATAAACCCCCGCGAACAATGTGTCCACTCTGACAATGAGAATGCGTAGAAAGGAATAATAATATTGAATGCCTTAAAATAAATTACCGTAACCCAAGTAACAAACGTTGTGGATTAGAAATGACATGTAAATGTAATAAATGTACGACTGGTGATATATGTAATGGGGGAATTGACATACACTGACAATCAAATGCGAACAATTCACTCAAGGAAGTTGTGGAACGGTGGATGTGCACCCATTGGCAGGAGAGAGCGCATTCTGGAGAGAGAAGTGCATTGTGCATCTGGGCGCATGGTCAATCTGACGTCTGCATTGGCCATGCAGAATTCAGGGTGACTATGGCCTCAGCAGAAGTCAGGGCGTTCATACTTCTTGCGCTTTGCAGAGCTGTTGTCAAGGACGTGAGTTTGTGTACCGCCCCCCACCTAAGGACGTGAGGATGTACCGCCCCCCACCTACCGTCAACAAATCATGTCCATGTGGAGCTATACAGAGCCCTCCACATTGTTACAACATTCTGCGTGCCTCTGTGGGCTCCGCATTTACGTCACACCCTCCATGTGGCGCCTCCTACCACATTTTTGGATCAAACATATTGGCTTTTTCTAGGCCTCCGCAATGGATTAGTTCACTGAGATGGGAGCATATATTTGTTACTGCTCGGCTTAATCTCTGTCGAACAACAGCCTAACGACAAAACAGTCAACTAATTGGGATTGGTTTTCGTTGAGCCTGGTCTCCCAGTAGAATCCCAAAAGGACCCCGTAACCCATTCCAGCCTGATGGGTAATCCGCTTTATACCGCTGCACATTGATCCTCATGTCATTACTAATCATTACAATCACTCACAACTAGCTTTTTATTGGGGACAACAGATCCATTTTGTTTGCGCACGTTTCCTGCAAGTGTGTATCCATGTGAGCGAGCATCTCTGTCTGCGTATATGCGTGTACGTTTCTGTGAGTGTGTATCCATGTGAGCGAGCATCTCTGTCTGCGTATATGCGTGTACGTTTCTGTGAGTGTGTATCCATGAGCCCTGCCCCATGTAACACCACACAGTGTGGTGCTGACTGACACACACAGTGGCCTTGCAGACACACACACCTGAAGGTCACCATCAGTTACAGACAGCCCTCCCCTTTGTTTTTTTTGTGTGTGTGTGTGTGTGTGTCACAGTGTGTGTCACAGTGTGTGTCACAGTGTGTGTCACAGTGTGTGTCACAGTGTGTGTCACAGTGTGTGTGTCACAGTGTGTGTGTCACAGTGTGTGTGTCACAGTGTGTGTGTCACAGTGTGTGTGTCACAGTGTGTGTGTCACAGTGTGTGTGTGTGTCACAGTGTGTGTGTCACAGTGTGTGTGTGTGTCACAGTGTGTGTGTGTGTGTCACAGTGTGTGTGTCACAGTGTGTGTGTGTGTGTCACAGTGTGTGTGTGTGTCACAGTGTGTGTGTGTGTCACAGTGTGTGTGTGTGTCACAGTGTGTGTGTGTGTGTGTCACAGTGTGTGTGTGTGTCACAGTGTGTGTGTGTGTCACAGTGTGTGTGTGTGTGTGTCACAGTGTGTGTGTGTGTGTGTCACAGTGTGTGTGTGTGTGTGTGTGTGTCACAGTGTGTGTGTGTGTGTGTCACAGTGTGTGTGTGTGTCACAGTGTGTGTGTGTGTGTGTCACAGTGTGTGTGTGTGTTTGTCACAGTGTGTGTGTGTGTGTGTCACATGAGTGACTCTTATGTCTTATTCCAGTTCATCAGTAAATCATCTTCCAGTGTGTGTTCAGTTTCAACAGTGTGTGTTGTTTCTCACCCCACCCCCTAAGTTTTAGATGCACTATTGTTGTGACGATTCCACTGGATGTCATAAGGTGACTCTTATCAATTTGTTATTCCAGTTCATCAGCATCATTCTATATAAATCATCTTCCAGTTCAGTTACAACAGACATATCAAAACAACAGATTTGAAGCTGTTTACAAAGCAGACTAGTCTGTAAATAGAGACTGGGATAAAGAATGTGTCTGCAGCAGAGAAGGACAAGGAGGGGGAGAGGGAGGGAGAGGGAGAAAGTGCATAGATTGCAGCCTACAAATATGATAAATGCTATGGCATTATATTACCTAGATATAGAGGTATTCAGTTGGCGTGTGCCTGCCTGTATGCGTACACGCTGTAGTGTGTGTGCGATCTCCATGTCAGGGTTGGAGTAATGATAGTGACCTCTGTAATGACTTGACAGAGCCCTGTGCTGCTGTTGTAAAGCTGTACAACAGGGAGGAGTATGGTTCAGAAAGTGCTAACCTCAGGGTCTGTCATTACACAGCCCCCGCACACACACACCTGGCCAGCGGACACAATGTGCTGCTGTATTGCTGTGCTATAATCCAAGTCTGGCAGAGAGAGAGCGAGACGCTGTGTCATAATGACCCCATATTGACCCTTCAGTCACCTGGGCTTGTGTGTTTGTAGAGCTCGGTTTTCAGGGCCGATCCCTTCAGTGAGAGACAACACACACGCGCACAAACACACACCGGTGGCTCCACTCTGCTCATTGACCTGTTTAGTCATCAGAGACAGTCAGAGGTCTGTGGCTTAGTCAGTCAGTCGTCTGGGAGAAGCTTAATGACTTAGCAAGGGCCTTTAATCTGCAGACCGATGACTCTGAATGACTCCGCTTGGAATAGGAGAGACTGGGCTGTGCAGTGTGCATGCATGATTTGGGCTGTGCAGTGTGCATGCATGATTTAGGCATGTTTGTGTGAGAGAATGTTTGCTAGTTTGAGATTCAAGATGGTGCCGTTTCTGGCTTGTGAGTGTGTGCACTGAGTATACCAAACAGGAACACCTTCCTAGTATTGAGTTGCACCCCTCTCTTTGCCCTCAGAACAGCCTGAATTCACCGGGGCATGGACTCTACAAGGTGTCAAAGGCATTCCACAGGGATGCTGGCCCATGTTGACTCTAATGCTTCCCACGGTTGTGTCAAGTTGGCTGGATGTTCTTTGGGTGGTGGACCATTCTTGATACACACGGAAAACTGTTGAGCATGAAATATCCAGCAGCATTGCAGTTCTTGACACAAACCGGTGCGCCTGGCACCTACTACCATACCCTGTTCAAAGTCATTTAAATATTTTGTCTTGCCCACTCACCCTCTGAATGGCACACATACACAATCCATGTCTCAGTTGTCTCAAAGGTTAACGAAGGATTTTTTAAGCCATTAAATTCACTACATCTACACGGATGGAAGTGGATTTAACAAGTGACATCAATAAAGGATCAAATCTTTCGCCTGGATTCACCTGGACAGTCTGTCATGGTATATTCAGGAAATCTACAGGAAACAAAATGTATCGTGGTGCTTGACTGAAGCTGTGAGTTCTGCTACACCACAGGTCCGGGGTTTGGGCAGGCTGCTTCTGCTTTGACTTTGCCAGGGAATGTCATCCTAATGACATGGTCCAGTCTGCAGCCTGCAGCCAGACAGCCTGCTGCTCACTAACTAACGATAAGCCATAAGCCACTGCACCCTCTGCGCCATCATGTCACACTGTCACTGCAACATGCTAATACATTTACTCTGTCTGTCCCCAGTACTCTCACACTCCTGCCTCTCCAGTGTGTCTCTTCTCCTTCACTACCACTGATACATATAAGATCTGGATAGATTGATAATGTATTGCTTATACCTATCAAATGTTGTCGGATCAGTGGTCGTGAAGGAAAGGAAGCGGTTTGAGACTATTGGGACTTGCCATGTTTATTTCCCATGTTGCTATGTTCTGTTTTGATGTGTCAGACTTACGTTTCATGTTCATGCTTGTCTCATTCATCGTGCTTTAATCATTGATTCATTTTGCTTTTGTGTGCTTTGTTTGCGTTTGTTTTGACATGGGCTGTTTTTTTGTTTGTTTCCTCTGTCCCTTTTCTGCATGTGCCTCCACCATAGCTTTGTACCAATGGCTAGAGGCTGACCGCCAAGGCAGGGACCCCGATACAGCAGCCGCAGGTAAACTCCACCAACTGAATCCCATGTAGGGGTGTACAACTCTCTCTCCCTTCAGATACTAACTTGCATAGTGTCCACTCTCTCCCTTCGGATACTAACTTGCATCGTGTCCACTCTCTCCCTTCGGATACTAACTTGCATAGTGTCCCCTCTCTCCCTTCAGATACTAACTTGCATAGTGTCCCCTCTCTCCCCTCAGATACTAACTTGCATAGTGTCCCCTCTCTCCCCTCAGATACTAACTTGCATAGTGTCCCCTCTCTCCCTTCGGATACTAACTTGCATAGTGTCCCCTCTCTCCCTTCAGATACTAACTTGCATAGTGTCCCCTCTCTCCCCTCAGATACTAACTTGCATAGTGTCCCCTCTCTCCTTTCAGATACTAACTTGCATAGTGTCCCCCCTCTCCCTTCAGATACTAACTTGCATAGTGTCCCCTCTCTCCCCTCAGATACTAACTTGCATAGTGTCCCCTCTCTCCCTTCAGATACTAACTTGCATAGTGTCCCCTCTCTCCCTTCAGATACTAACTTGCATAGTGTCCACTCTCTCCCTTCAGATACTAACTTGCATAGTGTCCCCTCTCTCCCCTCAGATACTAACTTGCATAGTGTCCCCTCTCTCCCTTCAGATACTAACTTGCATAGTGTCCACTCTCTCCCCTCAGATACTAACTTGCATAGTGTCCCCTCTCTCCCCTCAGATACTAACTTGCATAGTGTCCCCTCTCTCCCTTCAGATACTAACTTGCATAGTGTCCCCTCTCTCCCCTCAGATACTAACTTGCATAGTGTCTCCTCTTCCTTCATCTCGCCCTCCTCTTTTTTTCAGACCCTCCTTCTCTCCATATCTATCTTTCCATATATATCTCGCTCTCTCTTCCGGTCGACCCTTCCCCGGTCATTTGTATGTGGGTCAGATTCTCAGAGCTTGTTATTTGAATCAGTCACTCTCCTCTGAAGTGGGCTATTTTTACCTTCATCCTCCTCCTCTTTCTCTTATGAAAGAGTTTTACCAGGCTATTTCTCTCTTCTCTCACTGTTGTTTTTGAGAGTGGAGGTTTGGCTTTCTCCTCTCTCTCTCTCTCTCTCTCTCTCTCTCTCTCTTCTCTCTCTTTCTCTCTCCCTTATTTCATGTGTGTGTCCTAGTTTAACTTTGAGAGACAGAGTGAGTAAGCGAGATGGAGAGAATGAGTGAGAGAGAGAGAGTGTGTCATTAGACAGGAAAGAGGCTTAGGCCCTCTCCTCTCTGTCCTGTCCACTCCTGTTTGTCTCAACTAAGGGCCTCAAGAGAGTTTAGTCATCCTTCATTTGCCAGTTCAGATTACTGCACCTCCACACAGACACAGAAACCAGGAGCTAACCCACTGGCACTGCAACCCACAAGTCACCACGGCAAGAGATGGCAGGATAGTGTGCGTATTTCGAGAGAAAAGCAGATGCAGAGTGCTTAACAGCAGATGAACGTCTTGGCGTTGTGTTTACATGCTAAAGTCATGCCATCCATTTAGCATAGGATATCTGGAAAGTCTAGTGTTGGAAATTCAACGACACACACACACACACACACACACACACACACACACACACACACACACACACACACACACACACACACACACACACACACACACACACACACACACACACACACACACACACACACACACACACACACACACACACACACACACACACACAGAGAGACATCCCTCTGGAGGACTGAGATTATCCAGCTGTAACCTTTGTTTTTTCTCTAGTCTCTACATGACAGAGTGGGAGAGTGTTCACCAACGCTGCCAAAATGTCAACTTCCCAAGGCATTATTCATCTCTTATCACGCACACACACACCCACACACACTGATACAATAACACTAATGCCTAAAGCGTTAACCAAAGCCCTGGCTCACGTCAGCCATCAGTATCCGCCAAAGCAGTGCAGGTTAAGGCTTGTCTAACATCTCTACTCTTCCATCTCCTTACATTAACTCAGCAGTGTGTCCCCATCTCGCATCATTCCTCCCCCACACAGCCCTCACACTCCAGAGACGAACCATTTGTGTGTGTATGTCATTTCCTTGTTTACTAGTATAGGAGAAGAAGATTGCAATGGTAACTGTCCACGAGATTGTCCCACTACGACAGCAAACTAAATCAACAACATGTACATCTTGTGTTGTAAACACTGTAACCTTCCAATCGTTCTTACTGATGGTGATCGACTATTCATCTTACGATCTCTGCAAAACACATTACATTGATCTGAGATAGTTGCATTCGCCATGGAGACCACTCATTGTGTCACATTTAAAACAATCACTCTGCTCCTCCCTCCGTTCTCCTCATCCTTCCACGACCCTCTGACCTCGCGCCTATCATCAAAAGGCGCGGAAACGGTCATCATGATCGATACGACCCGGCCCATCTAACGGTTCTTTTCACTTGTCTGAAATCAGTGGGGGTTGGTCTCCCTTTTGTTGCTGTAGTATTGGAGACCTAGTCACCCACAGTTAAATAATGTGCCTGGATTAGCACTAAGATTTAACGGCCGACTGAGACTTCTTTGTAAACGGAGTTGATTGGAAGCAACAGTCAACAGTTGGACAATCATGATTATGGCTTGTTAGTTTTGGTATTGAACCCCAACAAAGAGACAATGTCTGTAGTAACTAGGTCATCTGATTCCATGCTGGGAAGCTTCAGAGAAGGCACACAGTAGTGAAGGAAATGGATACGACTCGATTGCACACATCTTATTACTGCTTAGCTAAACTAAGCTAATGACACGGTCCCAGCTGCTCCTTGCTCAGTGGACCTGATGTTGTCGTCAGTGCAGCTGTCTGACACATGAGCCAACATGGTCCTGCTTATACTCCATTAGACACACTGCTGCCCCATTAAAGCATTGAAGCACTGAAGCTTTTAGCAGCCTAGCATAAAGGCTGGGGATTAATGATGTAGATGTGGTGTTCACTACACCTTGCTGTTTTACACATGAGGCTGGCAAAGTGAGGGGAACCAGAACAAGAAAGGCCGGCAAGGGGAAATATTTATTGTTGTGTGTGTGGGAAGGGGAAGTGGAAAGCTTCGTAGCACATCTGTTGACAGCATTCTGAGATGTCCCAGAATGCTGTGCAACATACAGCTGTGCTCATTCTTGTTTTCTTCCTCCTTGTATTCCCTTATGATGATCTTTGATCCCCCTCTTATGCACACACACACACACACACTTTGACACACACCAATATCTTTAGTTAGTCAACTTGGTTGTCCAGTGACTTTACCTCTCTCTCTCTTTCTCTCTCCCTCTCTAGGGGAGAACTTTGAGCAGAGCCCCCTGAAGAGGACGTTTAAGTCTAAAGTCCTGGCCCACTACCCTGAGAACGTTGAGTGGAGCCCTTTCGACCAGGATGCTGTCAACATGGTGGGTGAACCATCGCTGAGCTCTGAGCCAAACTGAGTGGTGAATGGATGGATGGAGGGACCATATTGGAGAAATGAGGGCAGGTTTGGGGGGTAGCTGATAACTTATAATCAGTTACATGTAATCTGATTACGGAAAAACTGTAACTGGCAAAAAAAATGTAATCAGATTAGATACTTTTGAAAAACTAGATTACTTATTGGATTACTTTTTAATTCAGAAAGGATGTTTGTGAAAAAATACATTGATACTTTTCTGTTTTCTCAGTGACGTTCAATTCAGCATTGAAAAACAGGACGTGTTTTAGTTTGTTCCACATGAGCCAGTCTGACCACAAGTCAGAGACCACTATGATGACACACAACATGTGTCTGATGGATCCTTTTTGTCTTCATCTAATGCCTCTCAAGGGGAAAGTAATCCAAAAGTGAAAGTAATCAGATTACTTTACTGAGTTTGGGTAATCCAAAAGTTACTTTACTTATTACAATTTTGGACAGGCAACTAGTAACCGTAACGGATTACATTTAGAAAGTAACCTACTTAACTGTGAATGAGGGGAGTAGAAGGACAATAAACAGGCTCTATTCTATCTAATGAGTGGGCAGCAGGGAACCAAACTGGGTTGGAGGAAGGAATGGATGGAGAGACCTTATTGGGGAACAGGTGGAGGATAAACGGGAGGTATTGACTAACAATACCCCAACTAGGCATTGAAAGGCCTTTTAGATTGTTTACAGGGGAAAGGAAGGGCATGCTAGGATTATTCCAACCAATGCTTTAGGAAATAATAACGCACACACACACCATTGGAGTAGAGAGGCCCATGATTAAGACAATGCGGTGCCTTCTCTCGAGGGTATCCTGGGTAATGGGGCGAAGGCACCAAATCCCTTCGGTCTCTATGGATTTACCCAGGGGGGGTTGCAGGCTGCGCTACATGGACTGTGGCTGCTTTGCTGCAGTTTTTCTTTGGGGGGGGAATTTACCCCGTTTTCTCCCCAATTTCATGGTATCCAATTGTTAGTAGCTACTATCTTGTCTCATCGCTACAACTCCCGTACAGTCTCATGCGGGCTCATGGGCTCATGCGTCCTCCGATACACAACCCAACCAAGCCGCACTGCTTCTTAACACAGTGCGCCTCTAACCCGAAAGCCAGCCGCACCAATGTGTCGGAAGAAACACCGTGCACCTGGCAACCTTGGTTAGCGCGCACTGCGCCCGGCCCGCCACAGGAGTCGCTGGTGCGCAATGAGACAAGGATATCCCTACCCGCTAAACCCTCCCTAACCCGGACGACGCTAGGCCAATTGTGCGAACCAGGAGGCGCAGTTTAAATTGAGTAGTTTCGTGTTGACGGGATGAGGGGAGGGGAAGCGTGCCAGGGTGGAAAGTAACTTTAGTGGAGGGAATATCTGATAAGACAAAGCTTTATATTGTCAAATATCTGCATTCATGAGAAAAAAGGGAAAAGTTAAGATGGTGATGATGAAATTGTATTTGTGCTTTATTGGATTTTATAAACTGGGTGGTTTGAGCCCTGAATTATGATTTGGCTAAAAGCCATGATATATCAGACCGTATACCACGGGCATGACAAAACATGTATTTTTACTGCTCTAATTACATTGGTAACCAGTTTATAATAACAATAAGTCTCCTCTGGGGTTTGTGATATATGGCCAATATACCGTGCCTAAGAACGTTGTGCCTAAGAACAGCCTACAGCCGTGGTATATTGGCCATATACCACACCACCTGATTGCTTAAATAACCCACACACTGCAGGAAATGACAAACCAGAAGACTACGTTAGTCATGTATTGAATCACTCAAGGCCTGTCATGGGAGTGCCAAAGGTCCCGCTGACTTGTCACTCAATGATCTGAGTCCACTGACGTGTATGTGGTTGAGGGATCATGTGTGTGTGTGTGTGTGTGTGTGTGTGTGTGTGTGTGCCTAGCCCAGCATATTGAGCCCCAGTAGAGGTAGCTGACCTCGATACCTGTCCCTCAAATCCCTATAGAGGAGGCTCAGGAAGCGCTGGGTGTCGGCTGACCGCTGCCTCTCGTGATGCAAGGTCACTATTTTTCCGTTGGTGCTGTCCATTACGTCACACACTGGCGTCAGAACCGCTGAATTATTAACACCGGGTTCTCCGCTTACGTCGGCGTGGAAACGACGGCCCATTGTGCGGTGCGTTCCAAGCAGGTCCAGGACTGAAATGAAACGAGCATGTCCAGGTCTGAAGTGCACCGATGAAGGCTTCGATGGCAGAACCATTATGAATCTCAGCCCTCTCCCTGCTTGCCTCAACATAACCCCCTTTATTCATACCTATAGTATCTCCATCCCGCTCACCATCCTTATCCCCTTTCCCACTCTCCCTTCATTCCCCTCCTCTCTCATCTCTACTCTCTACCCATAGGGTGACCTTAGTGTAATCATGCTTCCTGCCCCTTTGGGCCGAGCAACAAAGCCCTTCTGATGATTGCTTCTCATATCACAATCCTTTTCTCATAAATCCCCCCTCGATTATTATTTATTTATCTCTCCCTCTATTTATTTATCTTTCTGTCTCTCCGTCTGTCCATCTGTCCATCGGTCCGTCCGTCGCCCTGTCCGTCGCTCTGTCCGTCGCTCTGTCTGTCTGATGTTGGCACTAATTAGATTTTCTTGTTAATCGGGCCCTGAGTCAGGTGTGTGTGTGAATAAGGAGAGCTGTGTGTATGAGAGAGTGCCCAAGGATATGCATGAGTGTGTGTGTGTGAATAAGGAGAGCTGTGTGTATGAGAGAGTGCCCAAGGATATGCATGAGTGTGTGTGTGTGTGAATAAGGAGAGCTGTGTGAGAAAGTGGCCAAGGATATGCATGAGTGTGTGTGTGTGTGTGTGTGTGTGTGTGAGAGTATGAATGTGTATGTGTTTCAGTTTGTTGAGCTTATTGCTTCATAATCAACAGTGCGTCATTCACCCAGAACCCCCACAATTCCCGTGTCCGTGCCGGAATAAGGGGATAGTTTAACACCGTGGGAACATTACCTGGGATTATCCAAGAAAACTGTGAAATGTTCTGCTAGGAATTCGTAAATGTCTATCGGAAGTAATTTTGAGCCTAACAGAGCTGAGGCCCAGGTTGATGGCCCCAGACACAGTTACGGTTGACAGGAGGGTGGGATGACATTTAAGCCTGGAGCCTTTACTGTAAACCGTCAACAGTTTCTGCTCCCTTTGTTAGAACAGGAAGAGAGTTTTGAGAGGAGACTTCAATGGAAGTGTGTCAATGGGATTAGATGAAGCCGCTGTGCTACGGAGTCACTTGTATGCAACACGTCAGAGAGTGTTGAGTTGTTGATACTGTATAATGTGTTTCAGAGCAGTGTTGGTTTTTGGGAAATGTTCTCCAACATGAATGCAGAGTTGTAGTAG
The DNA here is from genome assembly GCF_021184085.1 of Oncorhynchus gorbuscha. Lineage (NCBI taxonomy): Eukaryota > Metazoa > Chordata > Actinopteri > Salmoniformes > Salmonidae > Oncorhynchus > Oncorhynchus gorbuscha. The sequence continues at coordinate 11,554,885 of NC_060197.1, read as the reverse complement.
ATGATTGCCTGTTGATATTGATGTTTCCACGGTTTCAACCTTCAGTAGGTCGAAAATGTGCAGGTTAATGGGACCAACTCCGTCGCTCATTAGCACAGATGGGCCCAATTGTTGCAAAGGGATATCAGAGTCCCTTTGTCATCTTTAACAGGTTTCAACTCCCTCCCTTCCATGGAGGAATATTTTCTCCTTGATCCGTATGGTTTCATGATATTTCTTGGGCGAGAAGGATTTGATTTGGATGCGTATAGAATCTCATTTCTGGGGAGAAAATGCAGCATTTCGGATGTTTTTCATTTGCCTCTCGGTTTCCACACAGAACAGACAGATTGAGGTAGTGTGGGAGTGATTATCTTGTCAGTAGTGATCAGTTGAAACCATGATTCACTCGCCACTCTTATAATCCATTCCGAACAGAACATTGGCCAACTACAGGGCTGTGCCTGTTTGCTTGTTTATCTGTGTTAGCGACGTGTGTGTGTGTGTGTGTGTGTGTGTGTGTGTGTGTGTGTGTGTGTGTGTGTGTGTGTGTGTGTGTGTGTGTGTGTGTGTGTGTGTGTGTGTGTGTGTTATGATGCATTTTTGTATTCAGCTCAGCTCTGCAAATCAACATAATGATAATCAACCATATTTTATTTCATGCTGGCTGCTGTGTTGCTGACTGGGCTGCTATCAAAGCAGATTATGCTGACTTGATTAGAGATGCGACACACATACACATGAATGTAGATTTACACACACCAACACAGTCTGGTACACACATAGTCTGGTACGTGCAGTCTTAGTAGTTTTATATGTAAGGCCTCTGTATTGGTTCTGTCAACTATCTCAGTTATTAATACCACATTAATAATCATCATTATTGTCTTTCTCTCCGTAGCTCTGTATGCCCAAAGGCCTGTCGTTCAGGACACAGGCAGACAGCCGCGAGCCCCAGTTCCACTCCTTCCTGATCACGCGGGAGGACGGCTCTCGCACCTACGGCTTCGTCCACACCTTCTACGAGGAGGTGACGTCGCCTCAGATCTGCTCGGCCATGCAGACCCTCTACCAGATGCATCAGGCTGAGAACCCTTCCTCCGCCACCCCCTCCTCCTCTTCCTCCTCCAGCATGGACTCTCTGGCTAGCAGCCTCGACGAAGCAGATTCTCCATCTTCCTCCTCGTGCCGGTCGGCGGCGTGCGGCGGCTACGACGCGTCGCGGGACACCCTCTACGTCTCCAAGGCGTTGTGTCTGATCACGCCCATGCCCTTCATGCACGGCTGCCGCCGTTTCCTGTCCCAGATGCACCGGGCCGTCACGGCCGCCTCGCCCCCGCCCCTCCCCCTGGAGAGCTACGTGCACAACATCCTGTACGAGGTGCCCCTGCCCCCCCCGGGGCGCTCGCTGAAGTTCCACGGGGTGTACGAGCCCATCGTGTGTCAGCGTCCTGGGCCCGGGGAGCTGCCTCTGGCTGACTTCCCTCTGGGCCAGACCTTCACTCTGCTGGGGGTAGAGAACCTGGTGCAGCTGTTCAACTGTACCCTGCTGGAGATGCAGATTCTGCTCTACTCACAGGGTAAGAGATGCTTATTATACATACACACACACACACACACTCCTCTCTGCCTCTACATTCCTTGGCAGCAGGTTGTTGAGTGGGGGTTGCTTCTCCAGCCAGGTGGTATGGTGATGACTGATACCAGGTTGGGGGATGGTTCGGATAAGTCATTCCTCCCTATTCCTCAACACATCCCCTCAGCTGGAGCCAATGGAACATGACTGGCTGTGTCATTACTGGGGTGTCATCTGTGGTCCTGCCCCTGACTCCCTGGCCCAAATGAGTTTAGGATTAGACTACTGTAATCTGGGTCTGGTAGAGTGTTGTTCCTCTCCCTGGGACTGGAGCTATGTAGGTTGACTGACTGGACAGCAGCAGGATTAGGAAGCATGGTCAGTTAACGGACCAACAGCCAGACAGTAGTCTGTAGACTTCCCTGTAGAATACAGTAGACTAAACTACAGGATGCCATTATCTGATTGGCTGAAGACTGTTGCAGAGAAAGAGACATTGAGAGTGCTTCTTGTGTGTTGAATGTTTGATTGCGTGGTTCTGGTCCATTGGCGTCCTTTGTAATGGAAAGTAGTCTTGCCTAATGAATTAATGGGTTGCGAGTTTCCATTAAGTGGCTCTTGATTTGTTTTTAGAATTGATGGAGTTTAATGTCGCTAATGTAATTATCTGTAATGCATGGGAGTTCATTAGTTGAGTTGATGGCAGTCAAACAAAGGGACTCCACTGTTACTAGCAACATGCCATTTCTGTCTGCTTGAGAGAAAACGACAGAGACGGGCCTCTCCCTCCTCCTACCACTCCTCTCATCCTCATCCACCCCTCCGCTCCCATCCATCCCCACTCATCTGTCATCTATCCTTTGATGAGAAATGATCTCCCATGTTTAATTTATTCAACCAACTGTCAGACGGAAACAGAGTGACTAACCTCTCACTCCGAATGAAAAAAACATTCCAGTAACGTTTTAATGTTCCTCATTTTTCACCGGGAAGCGTTGGCGGCATCCCATTTAGCTCCTACCCTGCGACACGGCTGCTAAACGGCATTCTAATTGCTCTATAATAAAAACAATGTGCTTGATTAGCCTGGAGGCGCTTTCATGGAAGGGTTGATGCACGGAAACTGCATCTGTAACATGTTCTGTGGATGGGTCCCAATGCACCCTATTCCCTATATTGTGGACTATCTTTGACCAGGGCACATTGGGAAGGAAGTGGCAGGCAGGCGTTTAGTCCAATCCCGCAGCTCAGTGGAGGGCATGGGTCTGAGATGTAATTAATAATATGATTTAATCACTATTTTAGTCATTCCAGGGTCTTTTTCTTGATCAAAAATGGGTTTAGGTGTGTGGGTTTAGGTGTGGCAGGGGCGCAGTTTTAAAGCAAATTTTTGAGGCCCCGTCTTGGCAGTGTAGAGACTTTGGCATTTTTAAGCAAATTTCTTCCAAGTCTACACATTTCTCCATGGAGCTAAGCATTTTTTGTAATAAAAAAATAAAAAATTCTGCAATTCTAGACAAGTTGACATGCAGTTGAGAGAAATGGTTGTGGTTTTAAAGCACATTTTCTGTGATTCAACATGTTCTACCATAGAGCTGAGAACTTTTTTTGGTTTTTAAGCTAATTTCCAGTATTTCTATGCATTTAGTGATGGCTAATGCGGTTTTCTTTTCCTCAAACATAATATTAAAATGTATACTGCTAAAATCATTCTTTGGGGATCTTTCAATTCTCCCAGACTTTCATTTTGGTGATTGTTAGTTCTCAAAGATTATATAACGAAGACAAAATATACACGTCCCATTATCTTCTTCTATACAGTATATCTGGTTTTAGTCTTTTAGTTTTAGTCGACACTGAAAGCGCTTTTCCATCCTGAAAATTAGGCGACCAGAATAAAACGCTTAGGCGGCCCGCCCAAGGATTTCAATAGCAGAAAAATCGCTGCATTCATCCAGAGAGACTTAGTCAGTCAGCACACAATAAGGTGGTTGCTCAAACGCATACTGTTGGTATGAAAATGAGGGGATTTTCCACCATGTCTCCTTCTCCCCTCTCTCTGTGCTGGGAGTGCACCTGGTTTCTGTTGTTTACCATTATTGGCTTGTCTCTTCCCTTCTGAGACTGTGTCTGATAGGGACCAGTCCCAATGACTGACAGTTTCACTATGAGTTGCCTCGTGTCATATGTTCAGCTTTGAAACACAGATGCCGATCTCTGTCTCTTCCGTTCGCATTTTCCACTTGGCCTCAGCAACATTGTGATCAACTGTATCTACAATTGTATTTATTTATTTATTTAACTAGGCAAGTCAGTTAAGAACAAATTCTTATTTTCAATGACGGCCTAGGAATAGTGGGTTGTTCAGGGGCAGAATGACAGATTTGTACCTTGGATTTGAACTTGCAACCTTTCGGTTACTAGTCCAACACTCTAACCACTAGACTACCCTGCCGCCCGACAGATGTTGACAATGCAATGCCTTCCCCTATTTATCAAGCAATAATATACAATATTTTACACGTAAACCTCCATTGGAAAGCAGTATTGGAAGGTCTTGTGAAAGTTTAACGGCCCTGCAAAATAGAGTTGAACGCTCTCGCATCATCTCTGCCTGAAATCACCCCCCACCGTAGTTCAGCTGAGGTCAACATCGGACGAGAGAATAATATTATTCCCTTTTTTCCACTCTTATTCCCCCCCCTCACCCCCTATGAGCTTTTGTAGGGTGCTTTGATGTTTTTCGTGTTGGGGAAAACTGGAGTCTGACTTCTGACGGGTTGAATATTAAATTAGGAAGATCTGGTGTCAAATCATCACGGCTTATGTATTAATGAATCTGTCGAGACGCAGCGTAATCGTATTGAATAAGGGGATAAACTTCACATCATACGATCATAACCGTGGATGAGAGGGGAAGGAAAGCGGGGATAGAGTGGCTGAGAGGGGAAGGAAAGCGGGGATAGAGTTGCTGAGAGGGGAAGGAAAGCGGGGATAGAGTGGCTGAGAGGGGAAGGAAAGCGGGGATAGAGTTGCTGAGAGGGCAAGGAAAGTGGGGATAGAGTTGCTGAGAGGGGAAGGAAAGCGGGGATAGAGTGGCTGAGAGGGGAAGGAAAGCGGGGATAGAGTGGCTGAGAGGGGAAGGAAAGCGGGGATAGAGTGGCTGAGAGGGCAAGGAAAGCGGGGATAGAGTTGCTGAGAGGGCAAGGAAAGCGGGGATAGAGTTGCTGAGAGGGCAAGGAAAGCGGGGATAGAGTTGCTGAGAGGGCAAGGAAAGCGGGGATAGAGTTGCTGAGAGGGCAAGGAAAGCGGGGATAGAGTTGCTGAGAGGGCAAGGAAAGCGGGGATAGAGTTGCTGAGAGGGCAAGGAAAGCGGGGATAGAGTTGCTGAGAGGGGAAGGAAAGCGGGGATAGAGTTGCTGAGAGGGCAAGGAAAGCGGGGATAGAGTTGCTGAGAGGGCAAGGAAAGCGGGGATAGAGTTGCTGAGAGGGCAAGGAAAGCGGGGATAGAGTTGCTGAGAGGGCAAGGAAAGCGGGGAATAGAGTTGCTGAGAGGGCAAGGAAAGCGGGGAATAGAGTTGCTGAGAGGGCAAGGAAAGCGGGGAATAGAGTTGCTGAGAGGGCAAGGAAAGCGGGGATAGAGTTGCTGAGAGGGCAAGGAAAGCGGGGATAGAGTTGCTGAGAGGGCAAGGAAAGCGGGGATAGAGTTGCTGAGAGGGCAAGGAAAGCGGGGATAGAGTTGCTGAGAGGGCAAGGAAAGCGGGGATAGAGTTGCTGAGAGGGCAAGGAAAGCGGGGATAGAGTTGCTGAGAGGGCAAGGAAAGCGGGGATAGAGTTGTTGAGAGGGCAAGGAAAGCGAGGATAGAGTTGCTGAGAGGGCAAGGAAAGCGGGGATAGAGTGGATGAGAGGGAAGGAAAGCGGGGATAGAGTGGATGAGAGGGGAAGGAAAGCGGGGATAGAGTGGATGAGAGGGGAAGGAAAGCGGGGATAGGGTGGATGAGAGGGGAAGGAAAGCGGGGATAGAGTGGATGAGACGTGAGTGAAGTACCACAAACCATCCTTTTAATAAGAATCACTCTTTTCGGTCGCTGCATCACAGAGCAGGATGTGTCAAGTTAAAAAACCCTCGACACGCAGAGGCTTGTGAGAGTATATTTGGTAATAAACTGGGTTATCCTCATTTTTTGGGGCTCTTATCTCCCTTGTTGTGGCTCTAATTGCTTGGTTTATTTCAGAGAGAGACTGGTTTCCCACAGGGAATGCCAAAAAGGCATGTTCAAGCAATTGACCCCTTGGTTGTTGGCAGCACTTTGAAGTAGTTACCGGTAAAATGATTGCCAGCGTTTCTTTGGTAGACTAGAAGCCGAAGGGTAAATGCTATACAAATACATGGGTGTTAGTGTGCTGTGTTGTTTCCTTTTGTATGCATTGCTTTAGTAAAGCCATGTAAAAGTTCCAAGTTATCTGCAGCTCTTCTAGGTTTCCCCCTCGTACAGAATTGAGTATTGCAGTATGAGGGGTTTGGCTTGTGTACGGTCAGTGTGTTATTGTACAAGTGTGTGGGTGTGCAGTGCACCACAGCTGAGCTAGCAAGTTTACTCACCAACTCTCACACTCTCTTTTTAGTTCCGTCTTTCTCTCGGTTTCTCCCACTCTTTCTCACTCCGTCTCGCTCTTTCGCTACCACACTTTCTCTGTGTGTGTTGCTCTTCATCTCCATTTCTCTGTCTCCCTTTTCTTATCTGAGATCCAATCGTATACAATGCGTGACTGTGATTCTCAAACCACACCTTCACAGGGTTTCGGGAGGACTCTCGTTCCATTTTCTGCGTGTCCTGTGGCGCAAGTCTTTTATCGGGGTATTGTTACGCCTATCTATCGTCTGCGTCTTCTAGTTTTCTCATAAATATCCTATAAGTCGGAGCCCCTACAGATGCCCCTCCCCCCGCACACACACCTTTTCACACCGGACCCCCTTCCTTCGCTCCTTCACTACGAGTCATCTCCACGGGAGGCAGGGTGGCAGGTGAGGTGAGTTATGCCCCTCTTCAGTCTGAGATGTATAACGTCCATTACAGTTGCGCCTGCCAGCACCCCTGTCCTGTTCCTAATGACTTGTTTGAAGCCAGGCCTCAAAATTGAGAATTCGAGGCGCCGACAGTGGCTAATGGACACAGGTGCTCCTGCAGTGTGCGCGTGCACCCCCACACACACACACTGATTAATGGCCAGGTCTGGTGTGCTCTCTCCACAGCGTTAGTGTTAGCGTGTTATTCGTATGATTAGTCACACATGAGACCGAGAGGAAGAGATGCTAAAGTAGAGCTGTTGTCAACTCTCTGAAAGAGCATCTGGAGCCTTCCAGCTGCTCTGTCTAATACACAGTAACCGACCAATGGTCTCAGGGACAGAGAGAAGATGTAGCCAGTCTGGATCCATGCTCTGGGGTTGTTGATTTGGGAATAGTGAGAGGGCAAATGAGTGTCTGTCCATGTGTCTGTAGGAGAGCGTCCATCTGTGTGTGATTCTCATGCGATGGTCTGTGTGTATTTATATCTGAGTGGCAAGGTGGTCACTTGCAGACGGACTTTGAGGAAAGGTAGATGCACACACACACACACACACACACACACAGACTCTCAGACACACGCAATATAAACATGCCAGGTCCCCTAGTTCTCTTGTAGAATGTAAATTGGCTCGGTCTTTGTTTAATGCTTTGTCGACCTTGAAAAGTGTAACGCATTTTGAATGAAAGTACACAGAACCGCTGTGCCTGAGCAGCGGTGAGCGTGAAGGCGAGTGAGGGATGGAGGAAAGGGTGGCGGGAGAGGGGTTGAGTGGATAAATTGGTGTAGCGTGCTGCTGTTTTATGATGGAGGTCAGTCAGGCTTATGGTCTGATCATTTTATTCATATCTGATGATGGAACTCTTGAACTCAATAGCAAAGCCAGGCTGAGATCACTGGTCCTAATCTTTAATCAGGAACAGGAGACACTGCAGGCAAACACACACACACATGAACACACACACACACACACACACACCCACACACACACACACACACACACAGAGAATGGTGATTTTAAATTGAATCCATCAAAACAGAATTCCACCCGTATTGCCCCCAGATTCAATTTGGATTGGTTGATTTAAAGTGATTCTCTGCTTCTTCTTCTTTCTAACATCTCCCTTTTTATTACCCCCCCCCAATCACTCACTCCACCCCTCCTTTTCAACCACCTCTCCCCCTCCCAACTTACCCCCCTTCCTACCCTCATCCTACCTCTCTCCAGACTACCAGCGGTTGATGACAGTTGCGGAGGGCATCACCACCCTGCTCTTCCCGTTCCAGTGGCAGCATGTCTATGTGCCCATCCTACCCGCCTCACTGCTGCACTTCCTGGATGCCCCCGTGCCCTACCTCATGGGCCTGCAGTCCAAGGAGGGCACCGACCGCTCCAAACTAGAGCTGCCACAGGAGGTGTGTCTCTGTGTGTGTCAGTGTGTGTGTGTATGCAACTGCGAATGGGTCTGTTTTTTTTTATTTGTAAGTGTGTGTCTCCACACAATAGGCAGTTACAGTAAGGGCTCATTGTTGCTGAATGCACACTGTCCAAGGCCATCCAACCCTGACTCTGCACAATGAGCCTCCCACCCACACAGGCAGACAACCTGGCTTCTATTCAGACTGAGCGGGAAGTGGAAAAATGCCGCTTTCAGACTGTTATTGTGGAGAAATGTCTATTAGAAGTTAATTTTAGTTTGTTGGAAAGCACTTAAACCTCTCTGAGATACTTCTATTGGTTTTGTCACTCACAGCCCAATGTGTTTGCATAGACCCCTATTACTCCTGTGTGGAAGGAACTCAAACGGACATTTCTCTAGAACGGCTTAGTGGATTTTGGGATCGTGTGTGTGTGTCTATACCCTCTGCCTCCTCCCTCCTCCCAGCTTGAGCGGCCTCCTCCTCCAACAGTGAAAGCGATGGAACCCTCGGTGCACAGCGTGTGTGTGTGTGTGTGTGTGTGTGGGGACGAGATAAGACTCCTAATGGTCTGGAACGTCCCAAAGAGATCTCCAGCTTCAGGGCTCTCCCTCCCTCCCACCCCCACCGCTCATTAATCTGTCCCATTCCGTATGCATGGTAATTATCCGAGTCAGTGCGGCATCCGACGACGTTCCCTGGTGCTGCTCCTGCCTCCTCACAATCCAATTGTCTGCCCCCCTGAGTTCCTCCGGATCATCCCCTAAAGATCACACGGTGCCAAATGTTTTAATTTAGGAATATCTCTCTTTTCTGATTGATTCTTTGAAGTGAGGAGGATGAAATGGAGGGATGAAAGAGGAGCTGAAAGCAAACGGAAAGAAGGGAAGGATCATAGAGAGAGGATGTGAATGAATGAATGACTTGCCTTTTTTAAACCCTGGCTCTGTAGAAAGAATTCATCTCATTTCCATTTCAAATGGAAGAACAATCATTTGTCTCCTAATCATATTAGTCATGTTTGCATAGAAAATACCAAACAAGTACATGCACATGCACACACTCATGAATGCCAACAGTTTCATGTAATTTTGTCCCTCTTGATCCTCCATCCTTTCTATTGAATGCAAAAGAGGAATCCATGGCTTTTAACCGAAACTAGGCCAAACATTGTGTGCCTGTACAATCACCCAGCAGGGGTGCGTGCTCCTTTTTCCGCAGCTCCTAAATCAGGCGGATGTGCTGCAGTCTTCTCCGCTACCTAAATAAACCTCTGTTAGGCCAATCCACATCAGGTTAGATCTGTGCACAGACAGCTGATGCAGCCCACACAGAGCCATGCACATGAGTCAAACCTGGACCCAGAAATACATGGAGAAGAAAATGTTGAGTTTTGAAATTCACATCTGGAGCCAATGCTGTTATTAAACTATAGTCAATTGGTAGTAAACCCAGCGTTTCAGATGCCAGTAAATGATAATGTAATGTATTCAGGTGTACAGTAACTCCTAGTCATCCTCTCACAGGGACAGTAGAGCCTGTGTGTGTGTGTGTGTGTGTGTGTGTGTGTGTGTGTGTGTGTGTGTGTGTGTGTGTGTGTGTGTGTGTGTGTGTGTGTGTGTGTGTGTGTGTGTGTGTGTGTGTGTGTGTGTGTACAGTATCATTGTTCCCCTGTGTGTCTCAGATGGAGGAGTGCTATAGAGCTGGAGTGGCAGTGTAATACATTAGACTGGGGCTTGGGGAGAGAAGGCTGTAAGCCCCGTTTCTACCACTGTAAGCTGTCATTGTGGTTGGTTTTTGAGTGTGTTGCTTTGTCTGTTCGAGTAAGACACCAGGGATGGTAGGTGTGTTTGAATTTGTATGTGTGATTTTATGCGAATTGTGGTTGTGATTGGTGTGCAAGCGTGTGTATTTGTTTCTGTCTGGCACACTACCCTTGAGCACAGGGTTTATGTCGTAATGCTGGTGGTTTGTCACAGTAACTCAATTATGTCAGGTTTGGGTTTATTACTGACATTCATCTCTTTTTCATGTCAATCACATACTGACCCAGTTACCCAATACTCAAATCTGTGCATGTCCATTCCCCAACCCCGACACACCCCTCTCTGAGTTTCTATTCATTGAGCAATAGCTATGTTATAATTGTTGTATAATCTTTCATCTTATTCCAAACCTCCCTCTCTCCTAACAGGCTAACCTGTGCTTCGTGGACATTGACAACCACTGTATCGAGCTGCCTGAGGACTTCCCCCAGTTCCCTAACAAACCAGAGTTCATCCAGGAGCTCAGTGAAGTCCTCCTCCGCTATGGAATATCCCCAGTGGGGGGCGCTCCTCCAACCTCTGTCCCCACCACCACCACCACCCCTGGGTCTGTCTCTACCCGTCACCCTGGTCTGAAGAGCCAACAGGCCCTGAGGGAGCTAGAGGATGATGGGAGGAATGGGAACCTAGGAGGGGAACAGTTAGCTGTGTTGGAGCTTCTCCAAGGGAACGCGACTCTGGAAAGACTCCAGGCTCTGGCTAAGAGAACGGGGGTCCGTGTGGAAGCCCTGAGGGGGGTAGGGGGTGAGGGAGAGGGCCAGGGGGGGAGGACTGCAGTCGAAGAGGAGGAGCTGAGGAACGCTAAGCTGAATGTACAGCTGAGGGAGGTGTTCGCTAGCAGGTTTACCACAATGTTTGCGGACTATGAGGCCTTCGTCATCCAAAGCGCTCCGGATCTGGAGTCCTGGCTCACCAACCGAGAGCAGATGCACAACTTTGATAAGGTGATGGGTTGACACACAGAGACATGTACACACACACACACACACACACACACACACACACACACACACACACACACACACACACACACACACACACACACACACACACACACACGGTTTATCTTGATGTAACGGGCTGTTTATTGAGGCCTGTGATGTGTGATAGTGGAAGTCCACTGTGGCATTACCGTGTTTGTGAGATGCTGGATTCAATTCTTTCCTGAAACCCATCAACCTTGAAAATATTCCATTTGATAAATAAGTAAGACGAACAAGGCCGGAGCTGTTAAGACTCGGTATTGGCAATAACAATGTTTGCATTTATGAAATCACTGGGGAAATGCATTCATATCAGCAAGCAGACAGAAAACAGAGTTGGTTGCTGTGTGTTTATGCTACGTGCTGTGCACCCAGAGTTGCGCACTATTTCCGTTATTTGTATTTGAAATATGTATTTCAATTACTTCTGACTATTTAGTTAATTGTATTAATTGTGCCTTCGGAAAGTATTCAGACCCCTTGACTTTTTCCATTTTGTTACGTTACAGCCTTTTTCTAAAATGGATTAAATAAATGCACATCCTCAGCAATCTACACACAAAATACCCCATAATTATAATGCGAAAAAAAGGTTTTTAGAAATTTTAACAAATGCATTAAACATGAAAAACAGATACCTTATTTACATAAGTATTCAGACCTTTGCTTAGAGACTCAATGTATCATCCTTGAGATGTTTCTACAACTTGATTGGAATTCACATGTGGTAAATTAAATTGATTGGAAATGATTTTCAAAGGCACCCACCTTTCTTATATAAGGTCTGACAGTTGACAATGCATGTAAGAGCAAAAACCAAGCCATGAGGTCGAAGAAATGTCCGTAGAGCTCCCAAGACAGGATCGTGTCGAAGCACAGATCTGGGGAAGGGTACTACAACAATTATGTAGCATTGAAAGTCCCCAAAAACAAAGTGGCCTCATCATTCTTAAATGGAAGAAGTTTGGAACCACCAAGACTCTTCCTAGAGCTGGCCGTCCAGCCAAACTGAGCAGTCAGGGGAGAAGGTCCTTGGTCAGGGAGGTGACCAAGAACCCGATGGTCACTCTGACAGAGCTCTAGAGTTCCTCTGTGGAGATGGGAGAACCTTCCAGAAGGACAACCATCTTTGCAGCACTCCACCAATCAGGCCTTTATGGTAGAGTGGTCAGACGGAAGCCACTCCTCAGTAAAAGGCACGTCATCCCGCTTCGAGTTTTTGAACTCTTTGACCTGAATGCCAAGCGTTACGTCTGGAGGAAACCTGGCACCATCCCTACAGTGAAGCGTGGTGGCAGCATCATGCTGTGGGGATTTTTTTTTCAGTGGCAGGGACTGGGAGACTAGTCAGGATTGAGGCAAAGATGAACACAGCAAAGTACAGAGAGATCCTTGATGAAAACCTGCTCTAGAGCCCTCAGGACCTCAGACTGAGGCGAAGGTTCACCTTCCAACAGGACAATGACCCTAAGCACACAGCCAAGACAATGCAGGAGTGGCTTCAGGACAAGTCTCTGAATGTCCTTGAGTGGCCCAGCCAGAGCCCGGACTTGAACACGATCTAACATCTCTGGAGAGACCTGAAAATAGCTGTGCAGCGACGCTCCCCATCCAACCTGACAGAGCTTGAAAGGATCTGCAGAGAAGAATGGGAGAAATGCCCCAAATACAGGTGTGCCAAGGTTGTAGCATCATACCCAAGAAGACTCAAAGCTGTCATCGCTGCCAAAGGTGCTTCAACAAAATACTGAGTAAAGTGTCTGAATACTTATGTAAATGTCATATTTCAGTTAAAATATATATATTAGCAAAAATGTCTAAAAAAAACACTTTTTACTTTGTCATTATGGGGTATTGTGTGTAGACTGATGGGGGGGAAATGATTTAATCCATTTGAGAATAAGGCTGTAACCTAACAGTCTGAATACTTTCTGAAGGCCCTGTATTTTGCAACAAGATACTTCGAGAGCTGTAATTTTTATTTTCAAAGTACAAAATACTTTTCTATACCTTTTTATTTATAGCTGTTCACTTTGGTGTGATAAGCGCGCCTTCTATATAACTATTAAAAAGCATGCTGAGTAGTATTTTAAGGATCTCCACCAGATGCAAGGCCAATAAATATACCCAGTGTGCTTTGCAGTTCATTTTGGTTCATTTTCACATTTTGGCATTTAGCAGACACTCTTATCCGGAGTGACTTCTAGTCAGTGCATTCAACTAAGGTAGATAAACAACAACAGAACACAGTTATAGTAAGTAAATGTATTTCAAAATACAAAATACATGTATTTTTAATCAAATACTTTTCAAAAGACAAGTATTTTGTAGTTTATTTTGATACATTGATCTTTATGGTATTTTGTAGTTTCTGTCCATCCCTGTGTGCACCTATATCATTTTGTAATTACATTTGTTGCTTTCCCTACCTACTAGTATTTGTCTTCATATCTTTCCCTGCAAGTGCATGCATGTTAATGTATCTGTGTCTGTACTAACAGATCTCCCCTCTCTCCAGGCATCCTTCCTGTCTGACCAGCCGGAGCCCTACCTGCCCTTCCTGTCCCACTTCATCGAGACCCAGATGTTCGCCACCTTCATCGACAACAAGATCATGTCCCAATGGGAGGAGAAGGAGCCGCTGCTCCGCGTGTTCGACGGACGCATCGATAAAGCTCGTCTATACAATGTTAGAGCCCCAAGTCTGAGATCCTCCAACTACCAGAGGTGCACCGTCCTCAAGGAGTCGGGTGAGTCAGAAGAGAGCAGGGGGTGGGGTGGTGGGGGAGGGGCGCGAGCGAGATCGACAGAGGGGGATAGGTGGAATTGAAGGACAAATCTAGAGTCGTTTAAAATGAGTCTTTGGTAGGTAACAGAGAAATAAGGAGAGGGACTAATTGAAAGTTTGGACGTGAATTAGAATGTCCTCTCCTGTGCCGTCTGTCTGATCAGCATGCTGTGGATGACTGCTGTCTCTATCAGTCTGTCTGCCTGACTGGCATACCAACGATGCTTTAAGAAGTCACACAGGACTCCTTTTAAATCCATCTCTTTACACATCCATCTTATTACTTTCCATCTCATCATCCTCTTCTCCTTCTTGACCTCTTTCATGTGTTCACTGGAAACAGCAGACTTCTCTCCACTCAGCAGGTGCTCCCCTTGGCCTATTCTGCCTTTCTTTGTCTCAAAGAAAGCCTCACCCCACAAAGCTCATTCTTCTATGCTCTATTTCTCTTTCTTTCATTCTCTCTCTCACACACACACACACACACACACACACACACACACACACACACACACACACACACACACACACACACACACACACACACACACACACACACACACACACAAGTGCTTCCCCCAAAACACTCCCGCCACCCCTACCCCACTCAGTCAGTCCTGAGTCTGGCTTCCTCACTTCCTTTTGCCTACGCAGCAGAGACTTAACGAGGGCAAGCCAAATGGGTACTAATTAATATTTTGAAAAAGACCTGACCAGACACTCTCACAGACAATGAATAGGGTGTGTGTGTGCGTGCTCACGTCCGTGGTACAGGTATAGGTGGAGTCAATTGGCAGGGTCTGACCTGGCAGACTTTAATGGAACGAGTTCCACTGCCAGCACAGTGGAGTCTGCCACTAGCATAGTTAGTGTAGTCAGCTTAGCTATCACCATTGAGACCGTGTCTGTGCCTCGACCTGGGTTGGGCAAAACTAAACATGGCGGTGTTTGCCTTAGCAATCTCACTAGGATAAAGACCACCTCCATTCCTGTCATTACTGAAAGAGATCATGATACCTCACATCTCAAAATAGGGCTACTTAATGTTAGATCCCTTACTTCAAAGGCAATTATAGTCAATGAACTAATCACTGATCATAATCTTGATGTGATTGGCCTGACTGAAACATGGCTTAAGCCTGATGAATTTACTGTGTTAAATGAGGCCTCACCTCCTGGCTACACTAGTGACCATATCCCCGTGCATCCCGCAAAGGCGGAGGTGTTGCTAACATTTACGATAGCAAATTTCAATTTACAAAAAGAAAATGACGTTTTGTCTTTTGAGCTTCTAGTCATGAAATCTATGCAGCCTACTCAATCACTTTTTATAGCTACTGTTTACAGGCCTCCTGGGCCATATACAGCGTTTCTCACTGAGTTCCCTGAATTCCTATCAGACCTTGTAGTCATTGCAGATAATATTCTAATCTTTGGTGACTTTAATATTCACATGGAAAAGTCCACAGACCCACTCCAAAAGGCTTTTGGAGCCATCATCGACTCAGTGTGTTTTGTCCAACATGTCTCTGGACCCACTCACTCTCACAGTCATACGCTGGACCTAGTTTTGTCCCATGGAATAAATGTTGTGGATCTTAATGTTTTTCCTCATAATCCTGGACTATCAGACCACCATTTTATTACGTTTGCAATTGCAACAAATAATCTGCTCAGACCCCAACCAAGGAACATCAAAAGTCGTGCTATAAATTCACAGACAACACAAAGATTCCTTGATGCCCTTCCAGACTCCCTCTGCCTACCCAAGGACGCCAGAGGACAAAAATCCGTTAACCACCTAACTGAGGATCTCAATTTAACCTTGCGCAATACCCTAGATGCAGTTGCACCCCTAAAAACTAAAAAAATGTCTCATAAGAAACTAGCTCCATGGTACACAGAAAATACCCGAGCTCTGAAGCAAGCTTCCAGAAAATTGGAACGGAAATGGCGCCACACCAAACTGGAAGTCTTCCGACTAGCTTGGAAGGATGGTACCGTGCAGTACCGAAGAGCCCTTACTGCTGCTCGATCGTCCTATTTTTCTAACTTAATTGAGGAAAATAAGAACAATCCGAAATTCCTTTTTGATACTGTGGCAAAGCTAACTAAAAAGCAGCATTCCCCAAGAGAGGATGACTTGCACTTTAGCAGTGATAAATTCATGAACTTCTTTGAGGAAAAGATTATGATTATTAGAAAGCAAATTACGGACTCCTCTTTAAACCTGCGTATTCCTCCAAACCTCAGTTGTCCTGAGTCTGCACAACTCTGCCAGGACCTAGGATCAAGAGAGACGCTCAAGTGTTTTAGTACTATATCTCTTGACACAATGATGAAAATAATCATGGCCTCTAAACCTTCAAGCTGTATACTGGACCCTATTCCAACTAAACTACTGAAAGAGCTGCTTCCTGTGCTTGGCCCTCCTATGTTGAACATAATAAACGGCTCTCTATCCACTGGATGTGTACCAAACTCACTAAAAGTGGCAGTAATAAAGCCTCTCTTGAAAAAGCCAAACCTTGACCCAGAAAATATAAAAAACTATCGGCCTATATCAAATCTTCCATTCCTCTCAAAGATTTTAGAGAAGGCTGTTGCGCAGCAACTCACTGCCTTCCTGAAGACAAACAATGTATACGAAATGCTTCAGTCTGGTTTTAGACCCCATCATAGCACTGAGACGGCACTTGTGAAGGTGGTAAATGACATTTTGATGGCATCGGACCGAGGCTCTGCATCTGTCCTCGTGCTCCTAGACCTTAGTGCTGCTTTTGATACCATCGATCACCACATTCTTTTGGAGAGATTGGAAACCCAAATTGGTCTACACGGACATGTTCTGGCCTGGTTTAGGTCTTATCTGTCGGAAAGATATCAGTTTGTCTCTGTGAATGGTTTGTCCTCTGACAAATCAACTGTACATTTCGGTGTTCCTCAAGGTTCTGTTTTAGGACCACTATTGTTTTCACTATATATTTTACCTCTTGGGGATGTTATTCGAAAACATAATGTAAACTTTCACTGCTATGCGGATGACACACAGCTGTACATTTCAATGAAACACGGTGAAGCACCAAAATTGCCCTCGCTAGAAGCATGTGTTTCAGACATAAGGAAGTGGATGGCTGCAAACTTTCTACTATTAAACTCGGACAAAACAGAGATGCTTGTTCTAGGTCCCAAGAAACAAAGAGATCTTCTGTTGAATCTGACAATTAATCTTAATGGTTGTACAGTCGTCTCAAATAAAACTGTGAAGGACCTCGGCGTTACTCTGACCCTGATCTCTTTTGAAGAACATATCAAGACCATTTCGAGGACAGCTTTTTTCCATCTACGTAACATTGCAAAAATCAGAAACTTTCTGTCCAAAAATGATGCAGAAAAATTAATCCATGCTTTTGTCACTTCTAGGTTAGACTACTGCAATGCTCTATTTTCCGGTTACCCGGATAAAGCACTAAATAAACTTCAGTTAGTGCTAAATACGGCTGCTAGAATCCTGACTAGAACCAAAAATTTGATCATATTACTCCAGTGCTAGCCTCTCTACACTGGCTTCCTGTCAAAGCAAGGGCTGATTTCAAGGTTTTACTGCTAACCTACAAAGCATTACATGGGCTTGCTCCTACCTACCTCTCTGATTTGGTCCTGCCGTACATACCTATACGTACGCTACGGTCACAAGACGCAGGCCTCCTAATTGTCCCTAGAATTTCTAAGCAAACAGCTGGAGGCAGGGCTTTCTCCTATAGAGCTCCATTTTTATGGAACGGTCTGCCTACCCATGTCAGAGACGCAAACTCGGTCTCAACCTTTAAGTCTTTACTGAAGACTCATCTCTTCAGTGGGTCATATGATTGAGTGTAGTCTGGCCCAGGAGTGGGAAGGTGAACGGAAAGGCTCTGGAGCAACGAACCGCCCTTGCTGTCTCTGCCTGGCCGGTTCCCCTTTTCCACTGGGATTCTCTGCCTCTAACCCTGTTACGGGGCTGAGTCACTGGCTTGCTGGGGCTCTCTCGTGCCGTCCCTGGGGGGTGCGTCACCTGGGTGGGTTGATTCACTGTTGTGGTCGGCCTGTCTGGGTTTCCCCCTTTGGGTTGTACCGTGTCGGAGATCTTTGTGGGCTATACTCGGCCTTGTCTCAGGATGGTAAGTTGGTGGTTGTAGATTTCCCTCTAGTGGTGTGGGGGCTGTGCTTTGGCAAAGTGGGTGGGGTTATATCCTTCCTGTTTGGCCCTGTCCGGGGTGTCCTCGGATGGGGCCACAGTGTCTCCTGACCCCTCCTGTCTCAGCCTCCAGTATTTATGCTGCAGTAGTTTATGTGTCGGGGGCTAGGGTCAGTTTGTTTATCTGGAGTACTTCTCCTGTCCTATTCGGTGTCCTGTGTAAATCTAAGTGTGCGTTCTCTAATTCTCTCCTTCTCTCCTTCTTTCTCTCTCTCGGAGGACCTGAGCCCTAGAACCATGCCCCAGGACTACCTGACATGATGACTCCTTGCTGTCCCCAGTCCACCTGGCCATGCTGCTGCTCCAGTTTCAACTGGCCTGGGCCCTAGGACCATGTCCCAGGACTACCTGACATGAGGACTCCTTGCTGTCCCCAGTCCACCTGGCCATGCTCCTGCTCCAGTTTCAACTGTTCTGCCTTACTATTATTCAACCATGCTGGTCATTCATGAACATTTGAACATCTTGGCCACGTTCTGTTATAATCTCCACCCGGCACAGCCAGAAGAGGACTGGCCACCCCACATATGCTCTCTCTAATTCTCTCTTTCTTTCTCTCTCTCGGAGGACCTGAGCCCTAGGACCGTGCCCCAGGACTACCTGACATGATGGCTCCTTGCTGTCCCCAGTCCACCTGACTGTGCTGCTGCTCCAGTTTCAACTGTTCTGCCTTATTATTATTTGACCATGCTGGTCATTTATGAACATTTGAACATCTTGGTCATTTTCTGTTATAATCTCTACCCGGCACAGCCAGAAGAGGACTGGCCACCCCACATAGCCCGGTTCCTCTCTAGGTTTCTTCCTAGGTTTTGGCCTTTCTAGGGAGTTTTTCCTAGCCACCGTGCTTTTACACCTGCATTGTTTGCTGTTTGGGGTTTTAGGCTGGGTTTCTGTACAGCACTTTGAGATATCAGCTGATGTACGAAGGGCTATATAAATAAATTTGATTTGATTTTGATTTGATTTGAGTTCTGTAAAAGCCTAATTGTTCAGGGGGAGCTCTTTCAGAGGTGGTGGCGCGTGCAGTTCCCCAATTATACACACAAAAGAAACTCTTCTATTCTACTTAATTTCCCTCAGTCACTCCGGTGCTCCTCTCTCTCCTGTCTGACAAACAATGAGGACTGAGATTGGAAGATGCATTCGGAGGGTTTTGTTAGACAACAAGAAAAATATCTCATACGAGCCATGTAAAGAATAACCTCGCCAACAGATGAGCTGTTTATCACCGTGAGCGGAGGTTCATTGACGGATGCCTTGTTGGTTTGGGTTGAGTCGTACTGCGTCTGTTTTCTCTCCCTTGTGTCCATGAAAGGAAATGGTTAGAGAAGGAGGTAGGTTTGGAGAGCAAACAGAAAGACCGAGAAAGCAGTGAGATGAAGAGAGCGTGGTGTTTATAGATAATAGGGGAGAGGGGAGGAGGAAAGGGCCGCAGTACAGCATGTCCTGTAGTGAATTGAAGAAAACACTATGCTTTGATGACCTGCCAAGCTTTGTTTAGAGGAGCACAAGAGTGGGAGCTTGTGTGGGTGTCTCTTTTCATTCAAAGTCAACTCAAAAGGTTTAGTCCTAGCATTGTACTAAATGTATTCTCAAGTAGTGGTTATACCAAAAGAAGGCCTTACTCAAAATCCCCCCTCTTGATTTGATCTCCCTGCCCAGCCCAGGCCATCGAACAGCGGCTGATGAAGATCGACCACACAGCCATCCACCCCCACCTGTTGGATATGAAGATTGGACAGGGCAAATATGAACAGGGCTTCTTCCCCAAGCTGCAGTCTGACGTGCTCTCAGTCGGACCCACCAATAACAAGTGAGTATATGATTCCATTACTGAAGAGCCAATCAATGACGGCCATTGTTTCTTGGAAAAAAATGGTAATGGTAACGGTTTGAACACGTTACAGTTGTGTTATGGTGATGTAGTCCAAGTTAACAAGTGTTTATTACCAATTTTCCATCTGTATTATGTATTTTTTTTTTTTTTTTTTTAATGTTTTTATTTTTTATTATGTAGTTGAGTGGAGTCTATATAAATGTTTATGTGGTTAACAGTGTTATGTCTGTCAGCAGGTGGTCCAATCGTACTGCTACGGCTCAGCGTAGGAAAGACCGTCACAGACAACAAACAGAACACCTGACTCTAGAAAACGACCTCAAAGAGGTACGGACATGACACACCGTCCTCCCTCGTCATCCTCTCCTCTCCCTCTGGTTCCATAGCATGCCTTTATGTTCCTTTTTTATTTGATTTCTTTTGAGTTTCTTCTTTTCGTCTTAGCTTGGTTCCTTTTTCAAAGCCTGTCCGTCCTTAACTGATGTCATGTTTGTTTCTGTAGCTTGTTTTCTCTTTGTTTTTTTAGTTTCTATTATTTGAATGTCCTGTGCATTCATGTGCATGGTGCTTCTTTTCCTTTCTTTTCTCGTTCCTGTCTTTTCTGTGGGTCCTGTGCGTTGGGGTTGGGCCGTACCACCTCTCAGCAGGTAGAGGGGTGTCTAGTCCTGCAGAACTCCATGGCGTTTTGGGAGTGGGATAAGGCGTCTCCCCCGCCCCTCAAACCACCAAAAAAGTCTGCCTCTGAGTGCTGCCTGGTATGTGGAGGAGTGACGGACCCTCCCACTATCCCCCAAAAACTGCCTCTACCCCCAAAATCTACCCCTACCCCCAAGATGACCCCCACTCTACTTCACTCCAGTCCTGCTTCACACATACACACACTCCCTGCTTACTCACACACAGTGGCTCTGTTTGAGATCCCCCATGCACCTGTCACATTGGTTAAAGTCGACAGCACTGAAAGAGTAAGTCATGGCTCTGCAGAGGATCTTGTTTTCCCTCATCTCTCTCCTCTTCCTACCCTTTTATAGTTATGTATCTCTGTGGGGAGGAGAGAGATGAGAAGGGGATTACTGAATCGTAACGATACAAAATCATATAAGAAGGCAGAATCATTTCAGATTCAGGACAATCTAAGTCAACTAGAGTGAACTCACCCGTGTGTCACTGAAATGGGCTCAGCGCCTCAACTCTCTGTGGAGAAGTAAACAGAAAATGATATTTTTACTTTGCCTTGTTTTCTCTATGAGCACATAACCCCCTGCCACATCCCAACGTTTGCTAAAAGGTACTCAAGACTGTACAAAAACCACAATGTCTGCCCTCAATTCTACCCTTACACAACCTCTTACAGTTGGACCCAACTGAGAAATGTCCCTCCATCCACCTGTAATGGTTAATATTAGTCGTGGCCAAAAGTTTTGAGAATGACACAAATATACATTTTCACAAAGTCTTCTGCCTCAGTTTGTATGATCGCAATTTGCATATACTCCAGAATGTTATGAAGAGTGAATAGATGAATTGCAAAGTCCCTCTTTGCCATGCAAATGAACTGAATCCCCAAAAAACATTTCCACTGCATTTCAGCCTTGCCACAAAAGGACCAGCTGACATCATGTCAGTGATTTCCCCCTTTAACACAGGTGTGAGTGTTGACGAGGACAAGGCTGGAGATCACTCTGTCATGCTGATTGAGTTTGAATAACAGACTGGAAGCTTCAAAAGGAGGGTGGTGCTTGGAATCATTGTTCTTCCTCTGTCATCCATAGTTACCTGGAAGGAAACACGTGCCGTCATCATTGCTTTGCACAAAAAGGGCTTCACATATGCAAGGATATTGCTGCCAGTAAGATTGCACCTCAATCAACCATTTATCAGATCATCAAGAACTTCAAGGAGAGCGGTTCCATTGTTGTGAAGAAGGCTTCACGGCGCACAAGAAAGTCCAGCAAGCGCCAGGACCGTCTCCTAAAGTTGATTCAGCTGTGGGATCGGGCCACCACCAGTACAGAGCTTGCTCAGGAATGGCAGCAGGCAGGTGTGAGTGCATCTGCACGCACAGTGAGGTGAAGGCTTTTGGAGGATGGCCTGGTGTCAAGAAGGGCAGCAAAGAAGCCACTTCTCTCTAGGAAGAACATCAGGGACAGACTCATATTCTGCAAAAGGTACAGGTATTGGACTGCTGAGGACTGGGGTAAAGTCATTTTCTCTGATGAATCCCCTTTCCGATTGTTTGGGGCATCCGGAAGATGTCTTGTCTGGAGAAGACAAGGTGAGCGCTACCATCAGTCCTGTGTCATGCCAACAGTAAAGCATCCTGAGACCATTCATGTGTGGGGTTGCTTCTCAGCCAAGGGAGTGGGCTCACTCGCAATGTGCCTAAGAAGACAGCCATGAATGAAGAATGGTACCAATACATCCTCCGAGAGCAACTTCTCCATCCAGGAACAGTTTGGTGACGAACAATGCCTTTTCCAGCATGATGGAGCACCTTGCCATAAGGCAAAAGTGATAACTAAGTGGCTCGGGGAACAAAACATCGATATTTTGGGTCCATGGCCAGGAAACTCCCCAGACCTTAATCCCATTGGGAACTTGTGGTCAATCCTCAAGAGGCGGGTGGACAA
This sequence comes from Oncorhynchus gorbuscha, assembly GCF_021184085.1. NCBI lineage: Eukaryota > Metazoa > Chordata > Actinopteri > Salmoniformes > Salmonidae > Oncorhynchus > Oncorhynchus gorbuscha. Next base: position 11,532,537 of record NC_060197.1, on the reverse strand, counting down.
ACAAAAACCCACAAATTCTGACAAACTTCAAGCATTGATTATGCAAGAATGGGCTGCCATCAGTCAGGATGTGGCCCAGAAGTTAATTGACAGCATGCCAGGGCGGATTGCAGAGGTCTTGAAAAAGAAGGGTCAGCACTGCAAATGTTGACTCTTTGCATCAACTTCATGCAATTGTCAATAAAACCTTTGACACTTGTGAAATTATTGTAATTATACTTCAGTAATCTATAGTAGCATCTGACACAAATATCTAAAGACACTGAGGCAGCAAACTTTGTGGAAATTCATATTTGTGTCATTCTCAAAACTTTTGGCCATGGCTGTAGAGTTTTACAGACCGAGCTGACTGTTGCTCCGTCTCTGTCTCCTCCATCAGAAGTACATGCAGGAGGCTCGGAGCCTGGGGAAGAACCTCCGTCAGCCCAAGCTGTCTGACCTCTCGCCTGCCGTCATCGCTCAGACCAACTGGAAGTTTGTAGAGGGACTACTCAAGGAGTGTCGCATGAAGGTGAGTCTGTACATGTGAAATGTATTGTGGTATTGGTCAAGTTGTGGTTGCGGTTGCTATGTGTCTCCAATGTATATTGGTCCAATTTTGTGTTGCTTGGTGTAGTTATGAGGGGATTGGTTCCTGTCTACAAACCGGTTGATTGTATCCTATGTGTAGGGGTCATGTTGTGTTAGTCAAGTTTCTGTGTCTCCTGTCTCCAGACTAAGCGTATGTTGGTGGAGAAGATGGGCAGGGAGGCGGTGGAGCTGGGTCATGGGGAGGCCAACATCACAGGTCTGGAGGAGAACATCAAATCAAATCAAATCAAATTTATTTATATATCGTACATCAGCTGATATCTCTCCCTCTGTGACCTGCTGGAGAGGATCTGGAGCCACGGCCTACAGGTCAAACAGGTCTGTAGAGACACACAAACACACACATGTGCATACACATGCACTGAACAGAAACGCACACATACATGCACACACACTCTCTCTAATCAGGTTTTATTGTAATGATGACATTGCGTTTACAATGTAAACCCTCCTCATGCTCAGTGCTCTACTTGGAAGAACCTGCTATTGGCTATAGGTCAGAGGTCAGTCTACCAACACTTTGGTTAATCCGGTTTTATAGTAATAAACATATGACCCTATTTCATTAGGCTTATTGACTGGTAATCCTCTATCTATAGTCTAGTATTATTAGTGAATTTATTAGCTATTGGAAGTGCATTGTTTCCTGTATTAGGGAGTGTATTGGCTATTAACTTCTTACGGATCATTGGGACGCTATCAGCCCACCTGGCCAACATCCGGTGAAAGTGTCGAGCGCGGAATTCAAATTATAGAAATCGTAATATTAAATATTCATGAAAATACAATTGTCATACATCATTTAAAAGCTTCTTGTTAATCCAGCCATGTTGTCAGATTTCAAAAAGGCTTTATGGCGAAAGCACACCATGCAATTATCTGAGGACAGCGCCCCGCACACAAAAGCATTACATATATTTTCCAACTAAGCAGAGGCTTGAAAGTCAGAAATGGCGATAAAATAAATCACTTACCTTTGAAGATCTTCATCTGGTTGCAATCACAAGGGTCCCAGCTACATAACAAATGGTCATTTTGTTCGATGAAGTCCTTTATATCCCAGAAGAGTCTGTTTCATTGGCGCGCTAGACTCAGTAATCCACTGGTTTCCCTCGTTAAAAATGCATACAAATGAATCTTGTAAAATTACCAATAAACTTCTTCCAAACATATCAAATAACGATCATAATCAATCCCCAGGTACCCTAATATGTAAATAAACAATCAAATTTAAGACTGAGAATACCGGAGACCATTAACGGAGATAAATAATGAAGTATGCACACCGGAATACGAAACAAACACTACAGCCAAAATGGGAGCCACTTACTAACACTATAAATTCTAACTCATTTTTCAAAAAACAAGTCTGAAACTCTTTCTAAAGACTGTTGACATCTAGTGGAAGCCCTAGGAACTGCAATCTGGGAGGACTTCCTTTTATATTCTATATTCTAATATATTTTATATTATACTGATAGACATTATTGTAACGGTTTTGGAAACTATAGAGTATTTTCTATATAATACTACCAATTATATTAATATCCTAGCTTCTGGACCTGAGTAACAGGCAGTTTACTTTGGGCACCTCATTCATCCAAACTTGTGAATACTAACCCCCAGCCCAAAGAAGTTAAGTGTGTGGGTTGACCTCTAACCTCTGGACTGTGACCCCTGTAGGGGAAGTCAGCTCTGTGGTCCCATCTTCTGCACTACCAGGCCAGAGAGGAGAAACTGGAGCAGCATCAGGCAGAGTCACCAGGTAAGAACACCCACATACACATATATAAACACACACACACACACACCCACACACACACACACACACACACCTTAATATACAACATTGACATAAAACACATGTCACTCCTACCCTCAATCCATTCAGTCACACACTATCCATACCCAATAATCCACTGAAATGCTACATTTTCAAATGAATCTACAGACCTTTCACACGCCAGTGGCATTTGATATATTATTTTAAATTGGAGCGCTGCCAAAGCTGAGATGTGTGTGTGTGTGTGTGTGTGTGTGTGTGTGTGTGTGTGTGTGTGTGTGTGTGTGTGTGTGTGTGTGTGTGTGTGCGTGCTTCTTTCTCCCTCCCACAGTGTCAAATGGTCCAGAGAGACGAAAGTCTGAGTCGTCAATAGGGATGCCATCACTGCGAGCGTCCGTCATACAGGATATGAGGTATGAATTACCTACCACTACCTGTACATTACGATGTGTCATAGGTTGTTGGTAATATCTCACAAATTAATCCATGTGAGTCAACAATTTGTTTTGTTATTTGCTGTTATATTTCTAACCTTCTCTATCACATCTCCACGCCTCCCTTTCTCAGGCACATCCAGAGTATGGGGGAGATAAAGACTGATGTGGGCAGAGCGAGGGCCTGGATCCGTCTTTCTCTGGAGAAGAAGCTACTCTCCCAACACCTCAAACAGCTGCTGTCCCGCCAAGCCTTAACCAAGTACGCACGCACACACACATACAGTTGAAGTAGGAAGTGTACATAGACTTAGGTTGAAGTCATTAAAACTAGTTTTTCAACCACTCCACAAATTTCTTGTTAACAAACTCTCGTTTTGGCCACTCGGTAAGGACTCCTACTTTGTGCATGGCACAAGTAATTTTTCCAACATTTGTTTACAGACAGGTTATTTCACTTATAATTCACTGTATCACAATTCCAGTGGGTCAGAAGTTTACATACACTAATTTGACTGTGCATTTAAACAGCTTGGAAAATTCCAGAAAATGATGTCATGGCTTTAGAAGCTTCTGATAGGCTAATTGACATCATTTGAGTCAATTGGAGGTGTACCTGTGGATGTATTTCAAGGCCTGCCTTCAAACCCAGTGCCTCTTTGCTTGACATCATGGGAAAATCAAAAGAAATCAAGACTTCAGAAAATAAATTGTCGACCTCCACAAGTCTGGTTCATCCTTGGGAGCAATTTCCAAACGCCTGAATGTACCACATTCATCTGTACAAACAATAGTACGCAACTATTAACACCATGGGACCACACAGCCGTCATACTGCTCAGGAAGGAGACGTGTTCTGTCTCCTAGAGATGAACGTACTTTGCTGCGAAAAGTGCAAATCATACCACGTGAAGATGCTGGAGGAAACGGTTACAAAAGTATCTATATCCACAGTAAAACGAGTCCTAAATCGACATAACCTGAAAGGCCGCTCAGCAAGGAAGAAGCCACTGCTGCAAAACCGCCTTTAAAAAGCCAGACTATGGTTTGCAACTGCACATGGGGGACAAAGATCGTACTTTATGCAGAAATGTCCTCTAGTCTGATGAAACAAAAATAGAAATGTTTGGCCATAATGACCATCGTTATGTTTGGAGGAAAAGGGGTGGCTTGCAAGCTGAAGAACACCATCCCAACCGTGAAGCACACCATCCCAACCGTGAAGCACGGGGGTGGCAGCATCATGTTGTGGGGTGCTTTGCTGCAGGAGGGACTGGTGCACTTCACAAAATAGATGGCATCATGAGGTAGAAAATGTAGTGGATATAATGAAGCCACATCTCAAGATATCAGTCAGGAAGTTTAGAACATAGATAGATAGAACATTTGTAGGCAGAACTGAAAAAGCGTGTGCGAGCAAGGAGGCCTACACACCTGACTCAGTTACACCAGCTCTGTCAGGAGGAATGGGCCGGAATTCACCCAACTTATTGTGGGAAGCTTGTGGAAGGCTACCCGGAACATTTGACCCAAGTTAAACAATTTAACAGCAATGCTACCAAATACTAATTGAGTGTATGTAAACTTCTGACCCACTGGGAATGTAAATAAAAGCTGAAATCAATTATTCTCTCTATTATTATTCTGACATTTCACATTCTTAAAATAAAGTGGTGATCCTAACTTACCTAAAACAGGGAATTTTTACTCTGATTAAATGTCAGGAATTGTAAAAAAAAAATTGAGTTAATGTATTTGGCTAATGTGTATGTAAACTTCCGACTTCAACTGTACACACACACACACACAATATTATTCACATTGACCGTGTGGAAGCCATGGTTAACGTGTATTAAGTGTGTGTTGTGGCGTTTCCAGGAAGTTGTATAAGCGCTACGCCTTCCTGCGCTGTGAGGAGGAGAAGGAGCAGTTCCTGTTTCACCTGCTCTCCCTCAACACTGTCGACTACTTTTGTTTCACCAGTGTCTTCACCACCATCAGTGAGTAGGACTTCAACATAACCACGATTCAACCTCAATATGACCATAATATAACCACTAATTTACCTCATCCTATACAGAACACAGTCACATCATAAGATGGTTGACTAATTCTATTTCACCGGTGCCATTACCTCGATCAGTCTGCACACTAGCTAAAACAACTTAACTAGAAGTCAACCACTTTAACTTACCACAAGTCACCCACAACAAATCTTTCCACTCTGCCACTGCGGAGAGGATGGATGGTTGGAGAGTCTTAACTGGTTTGCTTGCCTTGGCCTATCACTGTTTTCCATGGAGGTTAATGTAGATGGAATATAACTTGGATCAATGGCAGAGACGGTGTTAACCTGAATAAAGCATGAGGCGATGAGCATGTAATCAAAGATTGAAAGCATGAGGCGATGAGCATGTAATCAAAGATTGAAAGCATGAGGCGATGAGCATGTAATCAAAGATTGAAAGCATGAGGCGATGAGCATGTAATCAAAGATTGAAAGCATGAGGCGATGAGCATGTAATCAAAGATTGAAAGCATGAGGCGATGAGCATGTAATCAAAGATTGAAAGCAGGGTTACATTATTCACAAAGCAGTTTGCACTGAACCAGCACCAGAGTAGTTTCTCTCTTTTACACTCTCTCTCTCTCTCTCTCTCTCTCACACACACACACACACACACACACACACACACACACACACACACACACACACACACACACACACACACACACACACACATCACCAATAGCCCTGGGTTAGCTTTCTCTGGAACCCTTGCCTCCCGTTAGGCAAAACTGTGATAATTTTTTTACAGTAAAATTCATACATTTATTATTACTCTAAAGCAGTGCAATCCACTGAAATCTCCCTGATTTAGTTTGCCCTTGTTATATTTAACTATAAAACTATGAATACATTTATTCTTTCTGTGTTGCACTAAGAGGGACTGTACTACTTTTTTTGTCCCTGTAGTGATCCCGTACCGCGCCGTCATCATCCCCATCAAGAAGCTGAGCAACGCCATGACGACCTCCAACCCGTGGGTGTGTGTGTCGGGTGAGCTGGGTGACTCGGGCGTCAGGCAGATCACCAAGAACATCCTGGAGATGACCTTCGATGTGAGTCTGAACTATGATCCAACAGCCAGGGCCCCTACTCCTCCTCTCATGTCTCTGTGATGTTCTGCAGCAAGGTTACATCAGCATCGATTGATGGTTTTGCTGAGACCATCACTGAGTCATTGTTCGCTGCCCACTGGGGTGAAGTGGGTGGCTGTTCCCTTTTTGTGGCATGAACTCACGCATGGTCTCATAAGGCAGAAGACTCTGTCTAACTCGCTCTCTACCATTCCATACTTGCTACTAATCCCCTATCTCCTCATTCACTCGTTCATTTATCCATTCATTCATCTTTGTGTGACTATTTGCTCTGATACCTTCCACTCAAAGCTGGGGTTCATGAGTTAGAAGCTAGGTTCATGTAGCTGATTCCACTTGATATTCCACTAGATATTGGAAGTATGCTTGAATAGTAGTTAACTCAGTGAGATGCTGCCAGGCACAATGAGCGGATGGACCCAGACTTCCCGTTTGTGCTCTTTCCTACCTGCTTCCTCTCAGGAAGTGCATGATTCTACCTACTGAGCCTTTTCATAGTCTCTGCCGTTCTGAGTGGTGCCGTGTTCACTAGTGGTGGGTGGTAGCTCTTTGTGAGCGGTTTGGGGGATGGCTAACTGTTCAGTATAGCTCTGTGGACCATCTCTTTAGAGAAGCTTTGCTACTATGGTGGTGGTTTGGGTACGCGCCTGGTTTGTAGCCTGGTGAAGGGTAGTCTACCAGAAACCAGCATCCCAAGTCCATCCATTCCCACTCGTGCTGTCCATCATGTCCTAACACGTGTCTTCATCTCCCCCAGTCTGCTTTCAGGCCACACACTCACATCGACGCCATGTTCAAGGTTAGAGACGTCATCTCCCTCTCCTTCCCTCCCTCCTCTACACCGGACCCATTTGTATCATCCCAGACTTAATGTTCACTGTGTACCATAGACTCCAGGGTCGTATTCATTGGGAACCAAACGGAAGAAAACTGACTGAAATGGGGGAGGGGCTACCTGAAGTTGTCCAATAACAAACACTCCTATTTCTGTTATCCGTTGCAAAACATTTTGCCACGGTGTGCCCTAATGAATACGACCCAGCTCTCTCTGGCTTGAGGGCTTTGTCAACGATGGGTACCATCTGTTGGTTATATGGTATTCATGGTGTTCTAGGTTTATGAAGGGGTATGTGTTTGTTCTTGAATGCCACTTTGTGTAGTTTAGCATTACATTAACATTTCCTTGACATGGTGCTGATGTTATGCATATCACTCAATGCACCAAGCTCACCTTCAACTGAAAGGTCTGGAAAGGGGACGCAACTTTCCCCTAAGTGGCATTCAAGGGCATATTGTAGGAATACTCCCCTGTCATTGGCTGTGCATTGGTCTAATGTCAACTTTTTCAGTTGATCAATTGGATAGATGAGTAGGACTAGATTTGATCGAGGACGACACTGCATAGTTATAGAATTAGCAGTCATACTGTTGTTAACAAATGATTTCTGAATTATCATTGTGAATTAACATTTTTTTTAAACATGTAATGTCATCTTGATGCTGATTCTTCTCTCTCTTGTCTCTCTCTATAGTGTCAAAACCTGGGTAAGCTGACGACAGTCCAGTTGGGACATGATAACTCTGGGCTGCTGGCTAAATGGTTGGTGGACTGTGTCATGGTCCGCAACGAGATCACAGGACACACCTACAAGTTCCCGTGTGGGCGGTGGCTTGGCAAAGGCGTGGACGACGGCAGTCTGGAGCGCGTTCTGATTGGTGAGCTGGCGTTGCCCAACGCCGATGAGGATTTTGGGAGAGGGTGTCGCACGCCTGACATGCAGCATTCGCCGGGTCAGACCAGACGTGTCAGCATCACCTCGATGGGAGGACGCGGATACAGTGAGTAACACCCCTTCATGACATGACATGACATAACATAACCAATACCTGATTTACTGTTGACAACTATAGATATTCACTTTTTGTCTCCTCTCGCTCTTCCGTTACAGAGCCCACCTCAGCTCAAATCCAGGAGGCCATCGGCGAGGCAGTGAACTGCATCTGCAAGCACTTCCACAAGCCTGAGAAAGAGGTGTGTGCGTGTGTGTGCGTGTGTGCGCGTGTGTGCGCGTGTGTGCGCGTGTGTGCGCGTGTGTGTGTGTGCGCGTGTGTGCGCGTGTGTGCGCGTGTGTGCGCGTGTGTGTGTGTGTGTGTGTGTGTGTGTGTGTGGTAGAGAGAGAAAGTGCAAGACCGACTGAGATAAAAAAAAAATAACAAGCACCTGCTCCATGTTCTCCATTAAATCTGTTAATTTGAGTTCAGACAGTGAAGGATCTGTATAATAGGTTTTTGACTGCTGCAGCACTCTCCTCATCTGGCAGGTTAATAGTCTCTCTGAGGTGCTCTGTCTGGGAAGGATGTCAGGACAGAGAGCAGATGCTGTTTCTCTTTCATTATAAACACGATGAACTCATTCTAGTGCTTAACAATCCCTTCAACCCCCTGTCTGCACACTCTCTCTTTAAATATACTCTTATTCTCTCTGTAGAATTACTCTCTCTCCCCCCCCTCCCTCTCCCCCCCTCCCTCCCTCTCTCCCCCTCCCTCTCCCCCTCTCCCCCCCTCCCCCTCTCCCCCTCTCCCCCTCTCCCCCCCTCTCTCTCTCTCCCCCTCTCCCCCTCTCCCCCTCTCCCCCTCTCCCCTCTCTCCCCTCTCTCTCCCTCTCTCTCTCCCTCTCCCTCCCTCCCTCCCTCCCTCCTCTCCCCCTCCCTCCCTCTCCCCCCTCTCCCTCTCCCCCTCTCTCTCTCTCCCCCTCTCTCTCCCTCTCTCTCTCCCCCTCTCCCTCTCCCCCCTCTCTCCCCTCTCTCTCTCCCCCTCTCTCCCCCTCTCTCCCCCCCTCTCTCTCTCCCTCTCTCTCCCCCTCTCTCTCCCCCTCTCTCTCCCCCTCTCTCTCCCCCTCTCTCTCCCCCTCTCTCTCCCCCCTCTCTCTCTCCCCCTCTCTCTCTCCCCCTCTCTCTCTCCCTCTCTCTCTCTCTCTCTCTCTCTCCCCCTCTCTCTCCCCCCCTCTCTCTCTCCCCCTCTCTCTCCCCCTCTCTCTCCCCCTCTCTCTCTCTCCCCCCTCTCCTCTCCCTCCCTCCTCTCTGTCTCCCCCTCCCTCCCTCTCTGTCTCCCCCCCCTCCCTCCCTCTCTCTCTCCTCTCCCTCTCTCTCGCTTTCTCTCTTTCTCTCTCTTTCTCTCTGAGGTGGCAGCGTTCATTATGTGAGTCTGTTTTATGGCTCTGGTATAATGGTATTTCTATTGAGGAAGTTCATGCAGTAATAGGACATGGGTAAATGGCTGGCGTGGAGCCCAGGCCACTAATAGACCCCTATTGAAGCAGCAATAGGATAGAAAGAGACCACACACACCCCAGCCACGAGCTGTTATCTCCCTTACCGTCAGGCAGACGGTATCAGAGCATGAGGTCTGATACCAACAGGCTCAGAGACAGTTTCTCTCTATGAGACAGCAGACTGCTGAACACTTGAAGTGGACTGACCACCTGCTGTTTCTCTGCACTTAATCAATCATCACAACTGCTGCTACCAGACTCTTATTATACTGCTACATTTATACAGTGCCCCCCCCCCCATCTGCTCCTTCTCCAATACACATGGAAATATTGTACTAAAAATGGTGCCTTCCTGTATCATTCTTACGCTAAAATGTTTATTCTATTCTACTGCTATTTACTTTATGTTCGTATTCTTATCTTTGACTATTTCTTATTGTTGCGTTGTCGAGAAGGACCTTGCAAGTAAGCATTTCATTGGACAATGTACACCATGCGTATCCCATATATCTGACTAATAAAACTTGAAATCAGTCTAAACCCCTGGGGAGAGCCGTTAACTCAGCATCTACATTAGTTTAACTGGAGGAATAGTATAGCATTAGCCGCAGCTAATAAAGGGCCTTCAGAGGGAAAAGGCCTTTGTAGTGCTGTATAAATGCTCTACACTGTCACCGGCTGGTTAACTCTGTGAGGGGGAATATGACAACAGTGTTTCTTAACCTGTTGAGGAGAATAAATGGAATGTTGTGTTGATTTTAAGTGAACATTTCACTGTTTCGAGTTGGTGCTTCAAACGGGTAGTGTTGCATCATGTTTTTGTTGCGAATCAACAAACGGTACCTTTTTTTAGTCTCAAAGGGTAATGAAATGATACTACAGGTCTCTATTTGAAACGCTCCCTCCCTCCTCCTCTCCAGAGGGGCAGTCTGACCATCCTGCTGTGTGGTGAGGTCGGTCTGGTCGGGGCTCTGGAGCTGTTCTTCCACAACGGCTTCAAGTCCGCCCGCCTCTTCCAGAAGACTGTCTTTGTCTGGGACTTTGTGGGTGAGTGGCCTACCTACACACTGCTGCCTCCATCTAGTGGAATGACCTAGAAATACCACACATTTCTCCCTCCGTATGATGCATTGAGATGGATTCAGGGGTTATTCTTCTTCTATGAAGGTGCTAAACGTGCACCCGCTGTCCATCTTTATGGTAGGAATCTAGATCTTTGTGATAGGCTTCCCTCTAGTGGTGAAAACTAGGATATCGCATACTAAACTTCCCCAATGGAAATAAAGTAGTCCATTAAAAAGTCCCTTTGATACTCAAAGTAACCCTGCAGGTAGCTGCTTCAGCTGACGTATGAAACGGCTGCTTCAGCTGTCGTATGAAACGGCTGCTTCAGCTGTCGTATGAAACGGCTGCTTCAGCTGACGTATGAAACGGCTGCTTCAGCTGTCGTATGAAACGGCTGCTTCATCCTCTTATTAATATTCATAACACAGCTTTTGACTGATATGATGAAGGATATGAGGAGAGGATGGTTTCCATAGAGCACTTTACTTGTACAGATCAAAGGTTCAAATATAACAGAGGGAGGAAGAGTGAACCCCTGTAGACTAGACATACTCTTTTAGCTCTAAATCAATCAATCCAAAAATATAACAGAGGAAGGAAGAGTGAACCCCTGTAGACTAGACATACTCTTTTAGCTCTAAATCAATCAATCCAAAAAATGTGTGTGTGTGTGTGTGTGTATATATATATATTATATATATATATATATATAAAGCTCTTTTTAGCAGTTGTTACAAGGTTCTTCTACAGTAGACCTTACCTCCATGTCCCCTCTCCTCTTCCTGTTCTCCTCCTCTGCTCCCACCTCCATAACATATCTCCTCCTCTCCCCCTCTACAGAGAAGGCGGTGGCTTACATGGAGTCAGCAGACCAGATGGGGGACATGCAGGAGACTGCTGAGCCCCTGGGCCTGACCTGTGTCTCTCTCTGTCACTATGTCAGTGCCATCAACTCCTCGCCCAGGAACATTGGCAAGGACGGCAAGTTCCAGCTGCTTGTCTGCCTGGGGGCCAGGTGAGGGCGCCACTCACACGCAGTGAGACAGAGGGGGGGCTGCAGAACTGTGCTGTAGTTGTTATTGGCACAAAGCATCCAGAGGGCTGTATTGGGAATCAACATCACACTTCTGAAAAGTCTCATTGGTGACATGGAACCAGCTGTTTTAGCAAACATACTCCTAATGATCTTCTCTCGCTCCTATCTATCTATCTATCTAGAGATCGTCTACTGATTCAGTGGCTCCCTCTGTTGGTGGAGTGTCCAGTGATCCAGCGGATGTACGAGGAGTCTGCTCTGCTGCGGGACCGGACCACAGTCAATGCTCTCATCGCTGTCCTGCAGACCCTCCACGACTTCCCCATCACCCTGGAGGCCTCGCTTGTCAAGGGCATCGACCTTTAACCCCTACCGCACAGCCTGCTGGGAAACCACCCAGCCCGTGACTACATTACCCACAAACCCTTTTGCCCTTTCACTGTTGTTGTTGAGGCATGCTTCAGCTGATTCAGCTGATTCACTCTGGGAAAAGTCACCTCATAGGGAGGAAGTAGGAAGTGAGGACTATGTAAAGAGACGAGATGGTTCGCTACCAAAGCAATTGATTCCACTGCTGCAGAGCAGAAGCTTGGGCTTTGGATCATTGAGTGATGATGCAGTATTATTATTACGTAGTTTGTGGTTTTGAAAACTATCCTTTTTGATATTTAGTAAGAAGGGACTGTTTTTAAAGAAAACCCATGGATGTTTCACTATGTGCTAGATGTGTGTAGCCCACTGTAGGTAGCTCTTCAATGGACACTTAGCCTGTGTGATGGAGATCCTATCTCTCTGTCTGCTGGATCCTGCTCCAACTTCAGCTAGCGTTAGCAAGCATGCCTGTGGATCATAGACAGCCAGGAAAAAGGAAACCAAAACAGAAGGTGACTGTTTGCCCCTGCTGCCTCTCCATAGTCTCTGCACTGGGAATATCTGTGGGTGAAACCTCATCATTTGGATGAAGATGACAACAAAGGAAAGGAGAACTGGATTCATCTGCTTTCAGCACTACACTGAGTTGTGTGTAACGCAGATTTGTGATTGGATGTTGGCTCATTTCTCTGTTGGACTGGATTCACCTACTGTGTTGGACTGAACATTTGCTCTGCTTTGAGATTGGCTAGCAGATCTTGGTGGACACAACCACTGCACTGGATTGGATAGGTCTTTCCTAGGAGGACAGCGGCTTTTCTAGGGTTGCGTGGACATTCCAACCAAATTACCGGCATTGACCTGACCCTATTTCAAACTGTGTGTGTGTGTGTGTACAGAGTGTCCAAAACCATTAAGAACACCTTCCTAATATTGAGATTTGGGGCACCTCCCCCTTTTGCCCTCAGAACAGCCTGAATTCATCGGGGCATGGACTATACAAGGCGTGAAATGTTCCACATGTTGACTACAATGCTTCCCACAGTTGTCAAGTTGGCTGGATGACCTTTGGGTGGTGAACCATTCTTGATACACATGGGAAACTGTTGAGTGTGAAAAACCCAGCAGTATTGCAGTTCTTGACACGACCCAGAGCGCCTGGCACCTGCTACCATACCTTCAAAGAACTGTAAATATTTTGTCTCGCACATTCACCTTCTGAATGGCACACGTATATAATCCATATCTCAATTGTCTCAAGGCTTAAAAATCATTGTTTAACCTGTTTCCTCCCCTTTATCTACACTGATCGAAGTGGATTTAACAAGTGACATCAATAAGGGATCATAGCTTTCACCTGGATTGACCTGGTCAGTCTGTCATGGAAAGAGCAGGTGTTGGTAATGTTTTGTACACTCAGTGAATGTCTTCTGTTATTTTTATATTATGAATTGTAATGGTCAATGAATTCAATTTCATCCTGGTTTCTGTCATGCACAGTTGTGTGTGTGTGTGTGTGGTCTGTCAGATCTGTGTGATTGTTGATCTCAAATGGACATTTTAGGACAGTTTCCTAATCTTGACAAGCATCACTCTGTGTGGTATTGAAATGTTCCAGCCCCTTATTTAATGTGATACATGTGAAATACACTGGAATATAAAACAATAAGAACCTAACCATGCGACCCCTAATGATGTATTTATCATAAATGCCTCAAACCTTCCTGTGATAAGTGGTTCTTTTCTGGTGAGTGTTAACTCCTTCTGGGACTATTTCTAGCTGGTTGTATTTTTCAATCTAAAATAGATCCCTTGCCACTTTTTCAATCAACCTTGATGAATATGTTCCTATATTTCTGTAACAACAAGTGTAAATATGACGTTTATGCATGTGTACTAAAAAAAGGGTGATCAAAATACCAGACAATGGATTTGAACCCAACCAAAAGGGAAAACAACTGACAGATTCCTAATTACAATTTTAACTCAGTGTTTCAACCACAGTACTTATGGTTCGTTTCCCCCCCCCAGTATTAACCCAGAAAAGGACAGAGCATTTGTTCTTAATGTTCTGATTTGATGTATTTATTCTTAGAAACTGTGGTAGTGATCAAGAAACTTTGAGACACTGTTTGCGATGGGGGCAAAGAGCCGCCTGTGAAATATTTGGAAATGTCATTCTGTATGTTGATCCTTGTGACTTTCTGTAACATTCACAGTTTGGTCCTGCGACTAGGTTCCTACTGTCTTATGTATCACGGATTCCAACAATAACAAACCTATCTACCTGTATGTATAAGAAGCCACAAACGTAGGAGGATGATCGACCATATGTATAGGTGTTTTTAGTGCGTTGCTGTGAGAAAGGTGTCTGTCTAGTGGAGAGAGAATAGGGTCCCTCTTTGCATCTCCTAAAGTGCTACTTCATGCGGTGTACTCTGCTACTCGGCTGTATACTTTCTCTTAACACACTGCTACAGCTAGACTCGTTCAGTAGTCCTGTACTTTACTTCTGTCTTTGTGGAATATCCGTCCTAATGTTACCAGGTAGGCAATGCGACTACTCAACCTTTCCTTTCTCACAAGTGCAGACGTAAACTGTATGTCCAGCGGGAGGAGATCATGTAATGAATGGAGTCCTATGTCCATATAAGAGTCAATGATCACTGTTCTGTTCTGATATTTATGATGCGCTTCATTAAACATTTGCTCAATATGTTAAACTGTTTAGTGTGTGTGTGTGTGTGTGTATGTGCGCGCGCGCCCCCAGCCCTCAGGTAGAAATACATGTCCTTTGTGATACTGAATCACCTCTATGGTTGGAGATGACATCTGATCCTCATGTGAATTCAATGGTAAACAATATAACGTTTTACTCATTGAGCAACTTCTGATTCCTGTTTCACTACCAAAACAATTATTTTTAAATACATGGTACATCTTGTTATTTTACGACTATTTTCTAGTTGAATTACATTTTCATTTTTTGTTTATTGCATTTTTACTATTTATTTCAAAATACGCATTATTTACTGTTTTTTCCTTCAAAATAATAGTCTAACGATCTACTGTGCTCCACGTACCACACGTAGCCTACCTACAGACATGCTGCCACTATATTTTTTAGTAGTCACGCCTCCTTTCTTCGATTCACAGCGCACAGATTTCAACTGGACCCCCCCCCCATTTCCCGCGTAATTCCCCTCCTTGTATGGGCAAAACAATGCAGACGCAGTCCAAACGTCAGTTTCGTATGTAAATGAGTTTGATTGAAGAAAATCAGAAAAAATGGTGGAGTTGCCAAACGCGCATGCGTAAACATTTATAATACTCCTGGGAGAATCGCATATGTGCGCTCCTCGCGTCCTCTCTTGCTCTCCTCAAAACCCATTGGATGAGAGAACCAGAGGTCTCGTCCCTCCGACATTTTCCTCCAATGGGTTTTGAAAAGGAGGTGAGGAGAGAGGACGCGAGTAAATTACATTTGAGATTCTCCCCCAGACACGCAAGTAAAACGGAAACATCCGAACGGTGTATTCATTGTTACATGCGTTTAAATAGCCTACTAACGACGCGTTTTATCATCTTTACAACTCATTCGTCATTGACTGTAACTCAAGGTAAGGACATTACTTTGCCAAACAGACAACCAATTATATTTAAAACAATCTTCACACTATGTGCTGAAGTTATTCGAGGATGTAGGCTATTTAACGTGGTTAAATATATCGGTATGCTATGAGAACCTTTTTTTAATATCCTAAATTGTTTTGAACTTTTTGATGAGTTAACTACATGTGTTTTACTTCAGTGTTTGGCAGCCAATGACAAGCACTGGGAATTGTATTCATGTTAATATGCGCGCTCCTTTCTTCTGCTTGGCATTTGGTGTCCGGTGACAAGGAATGCACACATTCCTAGATCAGGACTAGAGTCCTACAAATGTTTGTTTCTGTGCAACTCAACCATTGTAACCCGCACTGTTTTAATTAGTTTAATGTATTGTTTTTTTCAGTTAACTTATTGATGTTATGTAGGCTGGTTTCGTTTTCAAAATACCCCATATTGCCTCATCAACAAATCCTTACATGCAAACGGTGTAGGCTACTTGACTACGAGTTAACAATTTCGTTGTGATTTATCAAATGACAATTCCAATCTGAGTGAAAGACTGGGTGTCGTTCGAGTGACATGTGGGTGTGTGGCTCTGCGCCAAACATGCCATTGGGTCTCCTTTCAATATTGTTCAACCCTGGAACTTGTTTGCATACATCGACTGTTCAAGTCTTTTATCCTTTTATTTCACGCTTGTATTAATACAATTCCTAAATGTAAGTAGCAAACGGCTTCTCTGAAAATGTGCGTGTTTACAGTCTGGTCATGAGTTTGGAACCTTCCCATTGACGCATAATTATTCGGGAAACAGAGACTTAGTCATGCAGAAAGATGCGGTGTTAAGTGACACTTTGTATCAAGTAGTTGTTTTACGAACTCTTTGTTGCAGCATTCGTACTCGTAAGCTGGTCAAATTGTGTCTTAATATGGATGCTGCATGGGAACCAGAGGGGACCATGCTTTCTCCGTGGGTGGTAATGATCGATGTACATTCTCGACGCATGTAGGGCTTTTAAACAAACAAACAAAATATTCAATAAACCAGTCGACAATGCAGTTGTTACATTTGATCTAATTACTGATGAAAAAAACGATTCAAGGCAGATCGTAGTAAATTTCGCAAGCACACCACGGGTTCAGTGTACAGTCGGCACCATGCCGCCCGCCTGCATCCTTCGAAGCATGTTGCCATTTTCGAGTTAGGCAATAGGCCCTACGTCAGAGCTGGTGTTATACAATCGTTTGTGCTGTTCAAGATTTACGACGAGTCCCACTGACCATATTTATGGCTTTTACGGTGTGATATTTGTTGTTTCTAAGTAGGCTATTCAATTCACCGTCTTTAAGCTTAACATTTTTGCATGATGAAACACAGCCTCAATCACGATGTATCAACTCCCTTTTATCGATGTTCATATCATTAATCGGCTCTGTGACCACTGACATTTGAGCATCACATGGATGCTGCCACATGCCCGCATCCCTGCCATAGGGAGTCAGGACCACATGGCTTTTCGTTGCATCAGCACTGCGGTTGCATAACAGCGTCGCTGTACATGGCCAGGCTGTCCTGTTCTGGTCTCATTGACGTGATGACGGATATCCTAGTTCTCTCTGTCTGGGATGCAATGCTAGCGTTAAGGGGGCTCGTCTCCACAGCATTGTGTGACGCAGGCCTATGACTGTATATTATGTTCATAGTAATGCATGAACAGGGCCATATCCATGTACTGCTTTTCTATACAACTAAAACTCCAGAATGCTGTTTGGAGAACAGCAAAAATGACTCCGGCCATTATCTTGGCTGCTGTAGGTTTTCACCTCAGTCACTCTACAAATACAGCTTATTAGCTATACAATTGTAATGTTCAGCTGGGAAATGTGAGAAATTATTCATACTTTAGCATCGGATTAAATTAGAATTTATTACATTTTATACAACTGTATTGATTGCATTTTAATGTAGGCCTATAAGGGAAGATATTTGAATTTAAAACATATTTTTTTAAAGCTTTTAACTTTTTTGAGAATATTATTAGATTCTCAGGGGACCGCCCCAAATGAGGCACTGAATCCCAAGTTTTGGATCCACTGTACTAACCTCTGAGTAGGTCCTCTCTGTCTTTGCGTTCTCTTGCATGCATTGCACATGCCTCAGCCTCACCACTGAGTGCCACATCACTTTCTCTCAGTAGCCTACTTACTCTCTTTATAGCAACGTTATGAGGACTTAGTAGGAGGGTTGCAAAGGGTCAGAAACTTTCCAGAAAATGTCCATGGGAAATTAAGCCAGGGAATTTTGCAAAAATGTATCAGTTAGTTTACAACAGTGAATTTTTGTTGTGGGATACACAAGGCAATTCTAGGTCTTGTGGCATATTCTGGTTAAATGATCCCCAATTGCAAACCTCTGCATGCACAGTGCATTCTTCCATCACATGTACAGCTGATTCTCAAGATCTTGCACACAATGATATGCTATTGAGCCCACACTACTGCACTGGAGGACTACATGCTTTCTGGTAAGTTTTGATTACGATACTGGGTGGGGTGAATATATTTTGACATTATTTTTTCTTAACTAGCAAAGTGTGTTTTGATCATTTATAACTTAACAATTTCTGCGAGTTAGATTTTTCTACCATATGGGGTTTAGCTTGCTTGAGCCTGAAACCATGAGTGTTAATTCACCTGTTTCCATGCATGTTTAATTTTAAAATGTTTATCTTACAAAGGAGTTGTTTAATCCATCTGCTTAACTATTTATCTGTACATGGAATTGTATTTGAGTTTATTAAAACTTTTTTGTCTTTTTACAGAAATGCCACAGGCACTGATGTGTGGTGACATTTCACTGCAGCTAATATAGAAGGAAAGCTGTGTACATTTGCAAATGCAGTGTGAAATCATATGTGAAGAATGCAAGAAAGATGCAGAATCATCTGGCCAAGTGCATAAAGTTCCCCCAGTGCTCACAACAAGCAACCTCTGACAAAGTCCCTCTACTTTTATTCAAGGTGAAAATGATGAATCAGACAGACACCTTAATGATAGCAACAGCTCATGGTCCTCCTGGAATCAGAAGTTTGTATGACTCAATGGAGGGACGTAGTCAGAGAAATGCTGATGAATGTCTTGCTTGAACTGTGTATGCAAATGGTTCACCTCTGATGCTCACAGACAATGTGTATTGGAAGAGATTTCTGAAATTTCTTTGCCCAGCATACACCCCTCCAACCAGACATGCTTTATCTACTCATTGGCTGGTTGCAGAGTTCAAGTGAAGGTCAAGCAAATCATAGAGAAAGTGGACTGTATAGTAAACACCTCTGATGTGTGGTCGAATGCTGGTGGGCAAGGAATAATTGACTACATCATCTCCACCCAACCAGTATTTTACAAGAGCACAGACGCAAGGGACAACAGGCACCGGTCTTTACATTGCAGATGAGCTTAAGGCAGTCATCAATGACCTTGGACCACAGAAGGTATTTGCACTGGTGACGGACAATGCTGCGAACATGAAGGCTGCTTGGTCTAAAGTGGAGGACTCCTTCCCTCAAATCACACCCATTGGCTGTGCTGCTCCTGCATTGAATCTGCTCCTCAAGGACATGGCACTGAAGACTATGTATACACTCTACATGATAGGCAAGGAAATGGTTAGGTATGTGAAGGGTCATCAAGTTATAGCCGCAATCTACCTCACCAAGCAAAGTGAGAAGAAAAAGATAACCACATTGAAACTGCCTAGCAACACCTGTTGGGGTGGTGTTGTCATGTTTGACAGTCTCCTGGAGGGGAAGGAGTCTCCAAGAAATGGCCGACTCAGTCTGCCCCATCATGGACAGCCCCATCAAGAGGATCCTCCTGGATGATGTGTTTTGGGAGAGAGTGGTAAGCAGCAAACTTCCTGAAACCTATAGCAGTAGCCATTGCACGGATTGAGGGAGACAATGCCATCCTGTCTGATGTTCAGACTGCTTGCAGATGTAACAGAAGAAATGAAGCGTGAAGACTTCTACCTGAAGCCCATACATGCCGCAGCGTATATTTTGGACCCTGAGTATGCTGGCAAGAGCATCCTGTCTGGTGCAGGCTTATGGTGTCATTGCTACTGTGTTTTGGCACCTTGGTCTGGATAAGGGCAAGGTTCTTGGCATTCTGGCGAAGTACACTTCCAAGAAAGGGCTTTGGGACGGAGATGCAATATGGCAGTCTTGCCATCATATCTCATCAGCCACCTGGTGGAAGGGACTGTGGCTCTGAGGCTCTTTCCCCTGTTGCCTCCAAATCCCACCAACCTCAGCTGCCTCGGCGAGCAACTGGTCCTTGTTTTTAGAACACACACACCAAAGCACGCAGCAGGCTGACCAATACAAGGGTTGAACATTTGTTGGCCATCTGGGAAAATATTCTTATTAAATACTTTTCTTTACATAGTTGAATGTGCTGACAACAAAATCACACAAATTATCAATAGAAATCAAATGTATCAACACATGGAGGTCTGGATTTGGAGTCTCACTCAAAATTAAAGTGGAAAACCACACTGCAGGCTGATCCAACTTTGATGTAATGTCCTTAAAACAAGTCAAAATGAGGCTCAGTAGTGTGTGTGGCCTCCACGTGCCTGTATGACCTCCCTACAACGCCTGGGCATGCTCCTGATGAGGTGGCGGATGGTCTCCTGAGGAATCTCCTCCCAGACCTGGACTAAAGCATCCGCCAACTCCTGACAGTCTGTGGTGCAACGTGGAGTTGGTGGATGGAGCGAGACATGATGTCCCAGATGTGCTCAATTGGATTCAGGTCTGGGGAACGGGCGGGCCAGTCCATAGCATCAATGCCTTCCTCCTGCAGGAACTGCTGACACACTCCAGCCACATGAGGTCTTTCATTAGGAGGAACCCAGGGCCAACCGCACCAGCATATGGTCTCACAAGGGGTCTAAGGATCTCATCTCAGTACCTAATGGCAGTCAGGCTACCTCTGGCGAGGGCTGTGCGGCTCCCCAAAGAAATGCCACCCCATACCATGACTGACCCACCGCCAAACCGGTCATGCTGGAGGATGTTGCAGGCATCAGAACGTTCTCCACGGCGTGTCCAGACTCACGTCTGTCACATGTGCTCAGTGTGAACCTGCTTTCATCTGTATAGAGCACAGGGTGCCAGTGGCGAATTTGGCAATCTTGGTGTTCTCTGGCAAATGCCAAATGGTGCTCCTCCTTGCACAAAGGTGGGTGTAGCGGTCCTGCTGCTGGGTTGTTGCCCTCCTCCACGTCTCCTGATATACTGGCCTGTCTCCTGGTAGTGCCTCCATGCTCTGGACACTACGCTGACAGACACAGCAAACCTTCTTGCCACAGCTCGCATTGATGGTCCAACCTGGATGAGCTGCACTACCTGAGCCACTTGTGTGGGTTGTAGACTCTCATGCTACTACTAGAGTGAAAGCACCGCCAGCATTCAAAAGTGACCAAAACATCAGCCAGGACGCGTAGGAACTGAAGTGGTCTGTGGTCCCCACCTGTAGAACCACTCCTTTATTGGGGGTGTCTTGGGGGTGTCTTGCTATTTGCCTATAATTTCCACCTGTTGTCTATTCCATTTGCACAACAGGATGTGACATGTATTGTCAATCAGTGTTGCTTTCTAAGTTTGACAGTTTGATTTCACAGAAGTGTGATTGACTTGGAGTTACATTGTGGTGTTTAAGTGTTCCCTTTATTTTTTGAGCAGTGTATATTCCACAGTTGAAGTTTATACACACTTAGGTTGGAGTCATTAACTTGTTTTTCAACCACTCCACAAATGTATTGTTAACACTATAGTTTTGGCAAGTCAATTAGGACATCTACTTTGTTCATGACACAAGTAATTTTAACAATTGTTTACACAGATTATTTAACTTATAATTCACGATCACAATTCCAGTGGGTCAGAAGTTTACATACACTAAGTTGACTGTGCCTTTAAACAGCTTGGAAAATTCCAGAAAATTGTGTCCTAGCTTAAGAAGCTTCTGATATGCTAATTGACATAATTTGAATCAATTGGAGGTGTACCTGTGGATGTATTTAAAGGCCTACCTTCAAACCCAGTGACTCTTCGCAAGTATAAACACCATGGGACCACACAGCCGTCATACTGCTCAGGAAGGAGACACGTTCTGTCTCCTAGAGATGAATGTACTTTGGTGCTAAAAGTGCAAATCAATCCCAGAACAACAGCAAAGGACCTTGTGAAGATGCTGGAGGAAACTAGTACAAAAGTATCTATATCCACAGTAAAACGAGTCCTATATTGACATAACCAGAAAGGCCGCTCCGCAAGGAAGAAGCCACTGCTCAAAAACCGCCATAAAGAAACCAGACTACGGTTTGCACATGGGGAAAAATACCGTACTTTTTGGAGAAATGTCCTCTGGTCGGATGAAACAAAAATGGAACTGTTTTGCCATAATGACCATCGTTATGTTTGGATGGAAAAGGGGAGTCTTGCAAGCTGAAGAACACCATCTCAACCGTAAAGCACGGGGGTGAAAGATAAAGAATCATGTTGTGGGGGTGCTTTGCTGCAGGAGGAACTGGTGCACTTCACAAAATAGATGACATCAAGAGGGAGGAAAATTACGTGGATATATTGAAGCAACATCTCAAGACATCAGTCAGGAAGCTAAAGTTTGGTTGCAAAGGGGTCTTCCAAATGGACAATGATCCCAAGCATACATCCAAAGTTGTGGGTGTTTTTTTTTTTTACCATTATGTCAAGCAGAGGCACTGAGTTTGAAGGTAGGCCTTGAAATACATACACAGGTACACCTCAAATGATGTCAATTAGCCTATCGGAAGCTTCTAAAGCCATTAGATTTTCCAAGCTGTTTTAAGGCACAGTGAACTTAGTGTATGTGAACTTCTGACCAACTAGAATTGCGATACAGTGAAATAATCTGTCAAACAATTGTTGGAAAATTACTTGTCATGCACAAAGTAGATGTCCTAACAGACTTGCCAAAACTATAGTTGGTTAACAAAAAATTTGGAGTTGTTGAAAAACAAGTTTTTAATGACTCCAATCTGGGTGTAGTTAAACTTCTGACTTGAAGTGTGTGTGCAATAGATCTATATATCAGCTGGTTTAGAAGTTCTAGTCAGAACCCTTCAACAACCATAATAGAAGTCTCTGCCAGCAGCTAGCCTCCTGACAGACATGTAAGAAACTACTTGCCACTTGTAGTCATTCTTCAAGAGTTGCTTTTGTTTGTTTGGACAGGAGTCGCAGGACAGTTTTTAAACTTTTCAAATTCGAAAAAATAACAGTCCTTGTATGTAGTTACAGCAATGTGTGTGAATTATGAAGACTGTTCTTCCATGCTGTTGTGAACTGAACTCTCATGAGATGGTTCTAGGACTGTTAACTCCTATGAACAGTGGACCTTTTGAATAAAAACACTCAACCTACCTGTATAGTGTTGGCTCAGTGAGTAAGCTATCCTCCACGAAATAGACAGGTGTGTCATCATAATCCTGGCCAGATTACATATCATATCCACCGATTATTACAAACATATCTATGTAAATTATCATTTGCTTAATTTCCCCTATCCGGTGTGTTCCAGATGTTTGGCTTCCACAAGCCCAAGATGTACCGGAGCCTAGACGGTTGCTGTATCTGTCGGGCCAAGTCCTCCAGCTCCCGCTTCACCGACAGCAAGCGCTATGAGAGGGACTTTCACAGCTGCTTTGGGTGAGTGGACCACTCCTCTATACCCTGGCTCAAACTCAGACCCTGGGCAGATCTAGCTCTTAGCCTCCCTCTGCAGCTTAACTCTGAGACTAGAATTGAAAGAGTTTTATGTCCTCACCTTGTCACTTTGCCTCTCCGCTATTGACCGGGCCAGTATGCGTCGATTCATTGCTATGGTAACCGGTGACGTAAGTCAACAGGAGAAGCGTTCTAGCAGAAAATAGCTCTGACCGACTCGCACTGACTGGAGCAGGGATAATAATAACCATACGCTGAGCTTCAAGGCTGTCATCATTCATTCTTTCTACCCTATAATTTTCCCTCCAGGCTGAGTGAGGTGCGTTTTGGGGAGATCTGTAATGCCTGTGTTCTCCTGGTGAAAAGGTGGAAGAAACTCCCGGCTGGCTCCATAAAGAACTGGAATCATGTAAGGCCTCTCAGAATCCATCCGTACTCCGTCCTCCTCCCATCCACTCTCAGTATTCCATATAAGTCTTAAACGACACTATTACTGGGAGTGACTGACGCAACACCTGTAGGCATATAATAACCGCTTTTCCTTAGATACAGTACATTGTTTATTTGCTGCCCTATAGGCCATTCTATACATTTATGCAGTTACCTTGGAAG
Organism: Oncorhynchus gorbuscha; assembly: GCF_021184085.1. NCBI lineage: Eukaryota > Metazoa > Chordata > Actinopteri > Salmoniformes > Salmonidae > Oncorhynchus > Oncorhynchus gorbuscha. Next base: position 11,508,827 of record NC_060197.1, on the reverse strand, counting down.
CAGACATCCACCCACCTGTCACTCAGCCCTTCTCTCCTGTGTCACAGGTTGTTGATGCTAAAGGTTCCGGGTCGAGCTGGAAGATGACAGTGAGATCCAAGAAGATGAAGAGGCGAGCCAGGCCAAGTCAGATCAGCCGAGTGCAGAAGGAGCTCAAGAGACGCAGTAAGCAGATGATACTCTGTGCTCGGCTACGCTGCCTTGTGCAGTGTAAACATTGGGGTTTCAAAAGTAAATGGATCTCAACTCTTCTCTCCATTATTTGTCCTGCCTAAAGGGCTGTGAAACGAGAGACCTTGATTGATATTTCATATTACAGATGTTTACCTGTACCGTGCCTGCTATGTTATGAATAAGTTGAGATGAGTTTCTGATTGTGCCCTGCCCCCCACAGACTCTGACGCCCACAGCACCACCTCCAGTGCCTCCCCTGCCCATTCTCCCAGCTACAGCAACCAATCAGACGAGGGCTCGGACATGGAACTCTCACCTGGTGCAACCCACTCGCCAGTCTTCTCTTTCCTGGACCTCACCTACTGGAAAAGGTAATGGCTAGGATGGTGGAATCGGTCATTTATCAGGCCCCAAACGGACAGAAACTAATGAGGAACTACCTGAACTTTTCCAATGAGAAACCATTTTTCTGTTGCAAAATGCCTTGCTACGGTATACCCAAATGAATGCACCCCATGTTATACTCGACCAGTTTTGGTTCAGATGCTGTATTTCCTCATTTTAATGCATAATTAACTCCATAGCCCCATTTAATCCTCCTTCATGGCACATTTGTTTGATTTGGTTTACTCTCTCACTATAGTGCTTTGCTGTCTTGACCGTCCTCTGTGGGTTTTTAGGCAGAAGGTGTGCTGTGGCATCATCTACAAGGGACGCTTCGGAGAGGTACTCTTAGACCCCCACCTCTATAAGCCCTGCTGCCAGAAGAAACAACAGCATGAGCCAGAGGAGGAAGTACAGGCGAACGTGATGAGCCCCACGCCACCGAACATCCCACTCACTCCTCCAGGTCAAAGATGAGGGGCGGAGGAACAGTGGGGATTTGATGTCATAATGTCTCACGGAGAAATCACATGACACTCTACAGAAGTCAGGTGGAGACCGTTGGGATTTTCTGACGTTCTGGAGCGTCTTCTGGGATTGCTTTCTATTCAAGGGCAGCTGGACTACTTCTAAAATGTTGCGTTCTGTACCAGGAGGGCAAGGTTTGTAATTTTACATCTGTTAACAATGATGGACTCTTGCCCCCCCCCCCCCCTCTCTGAGTGCTATGAGATTGTGAATATTCACAATTTGTTTTCAATATGAAATGCTGGATCCACTAAAGCTGTATGAGAAATGGAGACCTCTGGAACTGTACCTTTTTTGTAGTAGGATAGAGCCATATCCATTAGGATAGAGAACAGCCTTCCACACTCTGCCTTCTCCTGTCCTGTACCCCATACACACACTGGGTCTGGTCACTTTCTGAAAGGATTTATTCTCTTTTATTTCGCTTGTCCTTCCCTTAATCAACATGGTCATTGATCGGACTCCTAATAAAGGGTAAAGCTGTAGAAATTTGGCAAAATCAATTTGTCAGGTGTGGGAAGTAATTCAGCTGTTTTTTTTTTTCAAATCTGACCAGAGCCTTATTCTTTGAGGTTTCTTTGTTAAAGGGACACGTCTACACAACCAATGTCATATCCAGCCTTGATTGTGCACCGGGTGTACTCTCTGATATATTAATACTATACTCTTTCCAGTGCACATTTTAACATTTGATATTGTAATATGTAAGGCCAGTGATATTGTTCTGTGTCTTTTGGATGTACATACAAAGCACATTCAAATGTTTGAGGGAGCCTATAGTGTGCCCTGTAGCGCTCTCGATCGCCAGTCCTCACCTGAACCAATATAAGCTAAAAACCCACAAACTGACCTTGGAGCAGCACTTTTTGAACACTTCCTATCTCAGTCTACAGACCAGTTCCATTTAGTTTCCTAACCCCTTAGAGCATATCTGAAGGTGACTGTATAGTGGACACTTATTTATTCCTTTTTAGGTCTTTGAACACAAACAGGGTTCCGGGAAGGGGCTATGGTGCTAAATGGAACAAGGACTATGGACCCTCTTATGATGTCAAGAAAAGACTGGCGAGTGGGCCAATCAAAAGCTTCCCTGGTTTTCTCCTATTGAGAATTTTGATGCCCTTTAATTGTGCTTTAAGTTTGATGCCTTTCCAGAACTTTGAGTCCTGAACGATTCAGTTGTACAAATCCGTCTTCATCTTTTGCATGATGTTAGTGGTGAAATAATAACACTATTTTCGTCTGCCACTTGGCCACTGGCGCAAATACTGTACAGTTCTGAATATTTTTGTGTATATAAGGGGGGGGAGAAAGGCTACAATGTAATGAATAGATCACAAAAATGATCTTATTATTGTTATATATGTCTCATGGATATTGAGGGTGGTTCTATACGATTGTCAGTACATGCCGTTAACCGGGAAAGCCCCTCCAACATCCCTCATGTAGGCTACTTTTGTTGTCACTTTTATTTCAAGAAATGTGTTTTCAAGTTCTGTACCTCCTGCCCTATCCACTACTGTTCATGTAATTTAAATATTCTTAAACCATGGTAATATTTTCTGAAACAGACATTTAATTTCTAAGCTTTTTATTCTCCATGTCAGTGAAATAGACTAGAGCCTGTATCAACATTGCATATTGGGGGGGGATTGTAAGAGCTCTGTCCATGTATTTGTTCAGTTAGTATCTAGACGTGAAAGCTCACATGCCAAATTAACGCATACTCATTATTGTGTGAACTAGTGTTCAATTTACCGTGTTTTATTCTCTGCATCTGGTTAATTTTAGCACTGAGTGTACAAAACACTTCCTCTTTCCATGACAGACAGACCAGGTGAAAACTATGATCTCTTGTCACCTGTTAAGTACACTTCAATCAATGTAGATGAAGGGGAAACGGGTTCAATAAGGATTTTTTTTTTAAATCCTCGAAACAGTTGAAATATAGATTGGGTATGTGCCCCATTCATGGGGTGAATGGGCGAGACAAAAGATTAAAGTTATTTTGAATGGGGTATGGTAGTAGGTGCCAGGTGCTCTGGTTTGTGTCAAGAACTGCAACGCTGCTGGGGTTTTCATGCTCAACAGTTTCCCGTGTGTATCAAGACTAGTCCACCAACCAAAGGACATACAGCCAACTTGACACAACTACGGGAACTATTGGAGTCAACATGGGCCGGCATCCCTGTCCATGCCCTGACTAATTGAGGCTGTTCTGAGGGCAAAAGGAGGTGCAACTTAATATTAGGAAGGTGTTCCTAATGTTTTGTACTCTGTATGATGGCAGCTATTTCAACATACAGATGGTCACCATGGTTTGATCAAAGCTTTACTACAGAACCCTATTAGTAATATATTTATGTATAAAGGCATCAGACATGGACTATATATAAAAAGTGATGTTCCTTTAGATTCCTCTAATCTTCAGGTTTGATTGAATGTTAGGGAAAGTGGTCATTGCTCTGTTAATTTATTGGTATGCGCTTGTATAATTTTTTGGGGTTATTGTTGACTATTTTATAACTTTCTCCTGTAACTGTCATACCCTTTTGTTCTATTAAAGTAGAGGGCCAATAGTATTCAATTCACATTATGTAAAATGTTGCCATATACTGTATGGATTGTATCAACTATACTATTATTCATAGATTTATGTTTGTAACCAAACTAGGTGTAACTCTCCTGAGATCTATACGGCTGTAAAATGTGCTTATTTTATAATATTATGTGGTAGTGCTACTCGCATGTGGTGGATATGCACTGTTATTTGTCTTGGAAAGTCCCAATTATTTCTCAAAACACATTTTTGTATTTTTATACACATTTGAATTTAAACTTGTTCATTCAATGTAGTTTGTCTAGTTTGGGAATCAGTCCCATTTTTCTCAATCTCTGGAATATGCCTAATTGTTTTGAAATAAATGTATCTTTACACAAAAGCCATGAACCTTCTTGAAGCTTTGTCCCTTTCAATCCAAGGATACAATAGCATGGCAAAAAAGTACAACTTTAACTATAATGAAATTGAAAGAGGACGAGTACAATGATTGTACTCTATATTAGCCATAGAATATTACTATCATACTGTATTATAAAGGTGTGTGTGTCATCAGGAGTAATCAAAAACCCAATAACGACCACCTGGAAAGAGGCAGGGCCATTCCTAGTATAAATGGTGCACACCTGCATTCATTAGGCCTCTTTCCACCAACCAAACTGGTTCAACAGAGTCCAAAAGATGCTTGTATAGAAATGTAGTAATGGCTGTGGTGTGTAGCCCAAATGTTTGTATTTAACTACAATGTTGTTTTTAACTAAACATTCTAATTGGAGGCCATATTTAAAGCCTGAATTATTGCTATAGCCTGAGTGATGAACACTGATTGTTGATAATTTTGTAGCAACCATGTAGAATCTTAAAGTTCAAGTATATTTCCTTTATTGCCCACGAGAAGATGCCCTGTTCTGACATGGTTTGTGTTTTTATAGTAAAACCATCTGTCATCATCCTCAAACAAACCATGTTTTTTTCAGATCATATACATTATGAATAATGATGTATAGTGTGAAGTAGGCTAGTCTCTAGCCGTTTAGTTAACGGTAATCAACTGTCATATGCATTTAAGGGATTTTTTTATATTTTTTTTATGATTCACCAACCTTGTCTAGGTTGTTGACCAGCTCTTTTCTATGGTGCCTCCACAGATGTTTCTGGCCAGACCCTGAGTGGTAGTTTCAAAAGGTTTATGCAAATCATTCTACGTGTTCTGGAAAATTCAGAGGCATATTTGGATGATGTGGTAGTATTGAGTGAAATTGCCCAAGCAACGGTGAAGTACCTAGGAAAGGTGGTGGATACTCTTGGTTTTACAGGCTGATCAAGATGTTTGACTTGAGGGCCACCATAATGTATTTTAACACTAGGCCTACTTAATATGCATGTATTTGACAATGTCTGTAACTTATGTATGTCGCTGTGGGTGTTTGTCTTTATTTTTTTGTTATTTGAACTGCAGTAGCCTGAGTCTGTCAACGTAATGTGTAGTTTTATGGAACTTTATCTGTGGTAATCTTAAATTGGTTTCTAATTAAATCTGTAAAAATGAAGATTGTGTACTGTTATTTTGAACCTTGTGGGGGGGTGGTGTGCTACACAGGGTTCTTTTGATCACCTAAAGGAAGGGGAAGAGTTTGCCCCCTAGATATGGTGCCTTCAGAAAGTATTCACACCCCTTTACTTGTTCCACATTTTTGTTACAGCCTAACAACTGAAAAGCTAAAATGTCTTGCATCTAAGTAGTGAACCCCTTTCATGGTAAGCCCAAATAAGTTAAGTAGTAAAGATGTGCTTAAGTTACACTGAACAAACATATAAGCGCAACATGTAAAGTGTTCCCATGTTTCATGACCTGACAAACAAACAAAAAGTTCAATATGCACAAAAAGTGTATTTTTCTTGAGTACAAATTTGTTTACATCTCTGTTAGTGAGCATTTCTCCTTTGCAAAGATAATCCATCCACCTGACAGGTGTGGCATATCAACAAGCAGATTAAACCGCATGATCATTACACAGGTACACTTTGTGCTGGGGATAAAATGACACTTTAAAATGTGCAAATTATGGTGGAAAATAAGTCAATAACAAAAGTTTATCTCAATACTTTGTTATATACCCTTTGTTGGCAATGACAGAGGTAAAATGTTTTCTGTAAGTCTTCACAAGGTTTTCACACACTGTTGCTGGTAGTTTGGCCCATTCCTCCATGCAGATCTCCTCTAGAGCAATGATGTTTTGGGGCTGTTGCTGGGCAACACAGACTTTCAACTCCCTCCAAAGATTTTCTATGGTGTTGAGATCTGGAGACTGGCTAGGCCACTCCAGGACCTTAATGCTTCTTACGAAACCACTCCTTCGTTGCCCGGGCGGTGTGTTTGGGATCATTGTCATGCTGAAAGACCCAGCCACATTTCATCTTCAATGCCCTTGCTGACGGAAGGATGTTTTCACTCAAAATCTCATGATACATGGCCCCATTCATTCTTTCTTTTATATGGATCAGTCGTCCTGGTCCCTTTGCAGAAAAACAGCCTCAAAGCATGATGTTTCCACCCCCATGCTTCACAGTAGGTATGGTGTTCTTTGGATGCAACTCAGCATTCTTTGTCCTCCAAACATGACGAGTTGGGTTTTTACCAAAAAGTTCTATTGTGGTTTCATCTGACCATATGACATTCTTCCAATCTTCTTCTGGATCATCCAAATGCTCTCTAGCAAACTTCAGACGGGCCTGGACATGTACTGGCTTAAGCAGGGGGACACGTCTGGCACTGCAGGATTTGAGTCCCTGGCGGCGTAGTGTGTTACTGATGGTAGGCTTTGTTACTTTGTTCCCAGCTCTCTGCAGGTCATTCACTAGGTCCCCCCGTGTGGTTCTGGGATTTTTGTTCACCGTTCTTGTGATAATTTTGACCCCACGGGGTGAGATCTTGCGTGGAGCCCCAGATCGAGGGAGATTATCAGTGGTCTTGTATGTCTTCCATTTCCTAATAATTGCTCCCACAGTTGATTTCTTCAATCCAAGCTGCTTACCTATTGCAGATTCAGTCTTCCCAGCCCGGTGCAGGTCTACAATTTTGTTTCTGGTGTCCTTTGACAGCTCTTTGGTCTCGGCCATAGTGGAGTTTGGAGTGTGACTGTTTGAGTTTGTGGACAGGTGTCTTTTATACTGATAACAAGTTCAAACAGGTGCCAAGATTAAAAAATGGCTGTCTAGTAATGATCAACAACCACCTTGACAGAGCCTGAATAATTTATAATATATAATAATAATAATAATAATATAATAATAATATTTTTTTTAAAGAATAATGTAAAAATATTGTACAATCCAGTTAAACATAGCCCCGAAAGACAGCTGTAATCACTTCCAAAGGTGATTCTAACATGTATTGACTTGGGGGTGTGAATACTTATAGATATTTCTGTATTTCACTTTCAATAAATGTACTAAAATTTCAAAAGAATGTGTTGGGTGAGATTTGTATTTTTATGTCATCCATTTTGAATTCCGACAAACACAACGTATGGAATAAGTCAAGGGGGATGAATACAGTCAGAAGGCAATGTATGAACACTTCATAAGACATGACAACAATGTTCAGAATGACAGGAAATTGGACAAAGCATCCTATTAACTTTTTATTGGAATCAAAATCCTCTTGTAGCCTCACTCTGGATTAGAACTAATGCTATTTGTTCAATTCCATCATTTCATTGTAGTCCTTCATTTTCTTAATTTCATGTTTTTTTTTAACTAGGCAAGTCAGTTAAGAATACATTCGTATTTTCAATGACGGCCGAGGAACAGCGAGATAACTGCCTTGTTCTGTGGCAGAATGAGATTTTTACCTTGTCGGCTAGGGGATTCGATCTTGCAACCTTTAGGTGACTAGTCCCTCTGTGACAATGTATTTTGTATTAATTTAGTGGCAATTCTTATTTTGAACCGATGTCTAGGCTTTTTCTCCCGCTTCGGAAACTGTCCCAATAATGTCTATGGTCCCAATGAGTAAAACACAATAAAGTGTCTTTGGCTGTGCTAGTAAGTTCTCAGTTATAATTGTTCTAGTTTCATTAATCAATTACGACATTTAACAAACTAAACATTAAAATTGTAAAAATCCAAACTATAAACAGTTTATACGATTAATCGCCCAGTCCTAAATTGGGTGTTGGATGTGGATGCGTGTGCAAATCAGGTGCTATATGATGTCACGTCGATTTTCTGCACCCCAGCGGTCCCAATAAGGGAATTCGATTAATGCCACGGAACTTCCCCGGTGAACCGGGTTTGATTATTTTCGTTTTGGAACCAGACTGCCTCCCAGGCGTGAGCCAGGTCCCCTATTTTGGCCGACAGCGAAGTGGGCTCAAAATTAAAATGGGTAGGTTAAGCAGGTGGAGTAGGACTAATGAGCTGTAAGGACTATGTTTTCACATGCACAAGTAATTGTTTTGGTTGTTGCACAAAAGCGTTTGATAAAAAGGCTTTATCTGCATTTCCAATTAAAACAAACTTGAAAATTCGAACATATATTTTGTAGAAAATAGATGATGCATGTTTCTGAACGATGTATGCTGCCTTGTTGACAACATGACCGAGCGGAACAGATTACTGTTCAATTTGAGACTGTTGCCCCTCCCCGCTTTTGCACATTCAAGTCACGGGCCATAGCAATTACGCCTAATCGAACTCCCTCAATGTTTGGGTATAGAAGGGTAGGCCTATATAAAGGCATGAGTTCGCACACGTTTCCCTCTGTAAACTTACATCACTGTTTGTACGGGTTAGAGAGGTCTACCAGTACTTTATCTGGTGTTTGGATAGCCTGGATTCGGAATTTGCAGCAACAGCATTTTCAACACAACCAGCCACGAGGTTAGTCAGCTGTTTTCTGAACGTGGCACTTTAAACAAGGATGACGACGTGGGTTTTCAATTTCTAATGTTTACACATTTTTCAAGAACCTGCATACTAGTTGTATAATGGTGGCTTAAGAAATTGCAGTTTTCGAGTTGCTCTGCAGTCTTAGAATGTTGGTTTGGGATGTGTTTGGGGCATCTGTGCTCTGTAAGAGAGTAGGCTTTTGAAGAAGAGATGCGGGACACGTCGGGGTCTGAAGGTTGTCATACTGATAAGGTGGAAGCTTTTCAGAAGATTCCATAGAATGTGCACGCCTTATGTTTCCCAAACAAATTGTTTTTAAAAATACGCAACTTTAAGCATGAGATGAATCCCGTCGGCGACACACAATGCGCACACTTTCGGTATGTGTTTGGGAATCCATTTAAAATAATAACCATTGTTTTAACGCTTTGTTAGTAACGTTGTCGGGTGCTATGTGATTTCTATCTGCTGTTTTACGATCCTCTCATTGAAATCCATCAACGCCATACGTAATCACACCGGCTGTGCAATGGACAAAAATGCACTATCACGGGTTTGGCAATCACCCAGTGGCGGTTGAGGCTAGCGCGTTACTGGAACATTAGCACATTTATGGAAACTGGAAAGTAGAAAAGGATAATTGGGAGGGGAACATTAAATTGGCCTATTTTTAAAGGAACATCTGATAGTGATGGTGCAAGAAGATCACACGTTTCGTGGTCAACATTTGCATCCAATCGACACCAGTCATGACATTACCTGTTCTGTGTTGAACCCCCTCCAGTGAGAATCTGAACATGGTGCAGCTTTCTCCATCCCCAGACCGGGATGTCTCTCCTTCACCTGAGTGCTCAGAGAAGGGGAGGCAGGGGAGCCCCAAGATTGGCTCCCCTGGTGGGCTGAGTCCTCTCCAGCTGGCCCTGGCAGCCTCCACCACCATCTACCAGGGCTACGAGAGTTACATCGAGGACGGCCTCATCTGCCTCAAGCACAAGATCCGCAACCTGGAGAAAAAGAAGGTAGGATGGATGACTTGACAAGATTAGGGGTTTGGTGGGTGTTTGAGTAGATGGAGACATGGCCCTTCCTTTCAGGGTTTCCTGCATGCTACTATAAATGAAGACATTGTAAGTGTTTGTATCCACAGATTAAATTGGAAGACTACAGGAAGCGTTTGCAACACGGGGAATCACTCAATCAAGACCAGATAGTAAGAACAGGGTTTCCAACTGTGGTAATAAAAGCAGTACACTTCTTTCAACCAGACGATTGAGATGTTGCCTTTTGAACTCTTTCAATGTGTGTCAGGATGCAGTGGAGAAGTATGACGAAGTGATCCACAACCTGCAGTTTGCCCAGGAGCTGCACAAGACCCTTGGTGGCCTAACACAGGAAGTAAGGATCTCTGTTTGCCACTGCTTATCGTAGTGCTGCTGTGTGTATGAATGGGGATGGGCAGAGCAGCACATGCATTCCTTTTGGTAGCCCAGGTGTAGTTTCTCATGCGTAGTCAGAATAGCGCTTCTCCGTTCATTTCAAGTGTCTGATAATAGGTCAATGATGGTAGAAAGGGTGTGACGTATTGGATTGGAATCCTGCCTCGTCAATGGATTGGAGGCTTTAGCCCATTTGCACGGTTGGGAATTAGCACACCGCTGTTCCATTCTCCTGCTTGAATGCCTTGATTGCTTTCATGGTTAAGTTTGACAGTCCTTGCGTCTGTGTATAAGTGCATGGTCAGATACAGTGTCAGTAATGTAGAACTGTTAGCTGGACAACAGATCACTTGTTTCTCCAGACTCATGGTGAATCATCTTGTATTTTTGCAAGACAACATAATGGACTTTAACTTACACCCATTCAGACATCAGAAATCCACAATAGCAAGTTGACTGGCCTAGGTCTAGTGATCAGGTGTAGGAGTATTATTGGGATTGGTCCATAGAATCCATCTAACCACCCCCCTTTAGCTGCTAAAGGCCCAGAAGAAGGCGTTGAGGAAGGAGCAGATGGTCAAGCAGGAGGTTGAGAGGAGAAGGCTGTGCATAGTGCTGCAGGTTAAGTTCCTCCTGCAGACCCTGCAGCAGCACGAGCACATCAGGAAGGACCTCCTCTCTGCCCGCAACCCCCAGCTCAAGGTTGCAGAGCTACATAGCCTGCTTGAGCTTGCTGAACTACTGGGGGTGAAGAGGGACAACAATGTGAGGTACTGGGGAAATAGATGTGTGCACCACACACACACACCCACACACACACACACATTCTGTTGGACTTGAGGGACAACAGCATAAGTTACTATGAAACACACTCTCACACGTCTGTGTTGATTGAAGACTAGTCTGATCCCCTTTTACTGTGTCCCAGTTTGGAGGATCAGATGGACAGAGCAGCCCTGGTCTACCTGGACCTGCTGGAGGGGAATAATAAAGCTGTAGCCGGAACCACCTGTGAGTTTAAACACTACCTGTCCTGTACCCTTTTACACACCTGCACAGACACTACATTTACTATGACTGGTATCCTCAACTTTATCTGCCATTTGCTGAACTACTTTAGCTGCCATGTTTAAAATGCATGCCTTCACATGTTTCCAGACAAGGTCCTGAAGGCTAAGTTGGCGACGCTGATGGATTGTGGGTACTTTGATTGTGTACCGCCGCCACCGACCAAGAGTCCCAAGGAAGTGGAGGTCCCCATGACCAAGAAGACGGTGTCTGAAACAGCCAGCCTCTCTAGTAACTCTACAACAGTGCAACTATTCTTATTCAAAAGCTACTTATCAGACTGGGTATAGAACAATGAATGTATACAACATTTTGTCATTTAGCTGGATGTTATTTTGCCTTGCAGCCCTAATGATGTCAAACAAAAAAGACGTGCCTAGCAGAGAGGTAAGAACCACTAACATGCATTTCCTGCAAGCTGTGTGCTACTGCTTTATCAACGTTCAACCAGCGTTCTCCTTAAGCTATTTACCTGAATGCACTGTGGATATCGTACTGTTGTGCTGATAGTCTGTGGGTGATGCCAGTTTCTTAACAGACACTACCTGCCTGACACAGACCCCAATGGGTGTCGAGACACTCCCGTTACTCCGAGCTGGAAGGCTGAGTTCCAGGCTATGAAGGAACAGGAGCCACCAGACTCGTGGGATATGGAGTCCGACTCCACTCAGCCTGTAATCCAGAAACCATGGAGAGGGGCGGCTGTGTTAATCTCCAAAGTTCCAGTTGCCTCCAAGAAACAAAATGTCGAACCCAAACAGGTGAGCTATTCTCTTATACCTGAACTCTCAGGGCAGTTGGAACTTGAGACGAGTTGTGACCTCTAATAATGGTCAAGGTTAACACTGGGATTGGGCGAGCTGATCTTAGTTGAGATCAATCATACAACTCAATGACTCTTGTTTCCCCAGAGAAGAGTGAAGTCCAAAAGGGAGCGGGACGCCACAGCTGTGAGTAGACCTCTTATCCTTGCATCTCTTACGTTCGATGGACCTGTCCCTATTACTCTATCATATTGTAATTTCCATCAGGCACTTCGTGTGGACACCCCTGTGGAGGTGTTCAACTCCCAGTCTTCCTTGCCCAAGGACCCCATCCTGCGCAAACAGCAGCTGGAGGACCTGATGACCAAGATCCGAGGCTCCTTCAGCTTCATGCAGGTACAGTACTGCCCAAAGATCACTTCCAGGTGAAAAGCCATCGATCATTTCCAATGTTCCACCTGGGTCTGGTTTACCACGTCACGCTGTGACAAAATCCAAAATAAACGCTAAGTCCATGTAGTCCCTCCCTGTTTAAGTCTGTCTTTTGTTGGATGCCTAATAAATACAATCCTGGATTAATCCCCTGTCTCCAGGATTCTCTTCTGGATGGAGAAGGATCATCCACTAACGGCCATCCTAGACTGGGCCGGCATGCCTCTGGATCCCCCTCTCCACTCGGTAGCCTACCACAACAAAGTTGTTATTTAAGTGGCTGTCTTCTAACAGAACAGAGAATATTCAACATATGTTTTACCTCTTATTCTCAACAGTACAGAGAGATCCGAGGAGAAGCCCAGTGGACCTTCTCCCTAAAACACTGCATGTAAGATCTGGAGAAGTGTGTGAGATGGCACCATATTCTAGTGCACTAATTTTGACCAGGGTTCTGTTATTTAAGCTTTTGACTGTTGGAGTCAGTATTTTAAGATACATCTTTTTGTCCTCTCTCAGTCCACTCCATTGCTTTCTAAACTCCTCCCTGTTGATGACAAACCCAGTCTGACCAATGGAGACGGGGGTTGTCTAGAGAGCTGTGACCTGGACCTGACAACAGAGGACCTGGCTCACGTCATAGCCATTGTAAGAACTCTCCTATCTGTTAAATGAGACTCATTGAAACAATGACATTTTCTTCTTTTAGATCCACAATTGTTATGAAGCTTTTTATAAAGCACAATGGTTGTCCTCTCCAGGATCCATGTCTGCTGCTGTCTGAGAGTGAGACTGCCTGCCCCTCTCTTCCAGCTCCTCCTCCCCTCTACCGTAGGGAGTCCTCCATCTCCATCACCCTGGACGAGAAGACCTCTGCTCGGGTAAAACAACTCATTCCCTGAACATGTAGGATTGGCATGCCTAAAGTGCATACTATTCTCATTTTAAGTCTCCCCTGACAGTGTTCCCTCTCTGTACCCAGACTCCCATCTCTGAATCCGGTAAGCAATCCCCCTGTAACGGGGTGGTGCCTCCTTGTACCACCACCCAAGGGCAGCCCTTTTCAACCCCTCCCAGCAGACGTACGCTCACCATGGCGCCCCCTGTTCCCTTCCAGACCATGCATTCGGTAAGTCTACCCTACCATACTTTTAACATGGTCATAGAATGGGCAAGAGGCTTTGAATACGCTCCGTTAGTCTTTGAGACATTTTAGTATGAGCCTTGGGTCTGTTTTGTCGTTGAAGGTCTTCAAGGTGAACGCCCCCTTACTTCCGACTGTAGACTTTAAATCCGATATTATCCCCTATTCGGACTCCAACGGCCTGTGCTATGTCACCACCAGCACCCAGACCCCACCGGAGTTTGCTCCGTCGGAGGACGAACAACTACAGTCGGGTATGCCAGATTTGTGTTCATTAGGGCAGGAAATAAAAAATGTTTTGCAACGGAAAACTCAAATGAGTTCATTGGGCAAGTCCAGGGGTGTATTCGATACACAGGAAACGAGTTTCTATTGGACAAATTCAGTTGGGTACCTCCCCGTTGTCATCCGGTTTGGTTCTTATTGGTGAACGGTTTCCATTGCAAGACTTAATGAATAAACCCCTTGTTTGTCTGTTTTCTTCCAAATGAATACGACCAAGTCTACTCTTATTTCTCTCCCTTGTGCAGTGAACCAGTCTGAATGTCTGGTAGGTAGTGGTGGGCAGATCTTCCTGTCCCCTGGCCAATCGGGTGGCACCATGGGCCGTTCTGACCAATCATACTACAGAGGATCTGTTAGAGGTATTGCACGTGGTGGCAAGGGGCTGGCACACTCCTACTTTCGCTCTTCTAGTGGGCACAGAGGTATTTATCCTCTTCTCTCATTCCTCAATCCTATGTTTCATCCTTTCCCTCTATCCTATCTTGTTCTGCTTATGCATGTCTCCTACTGATTCAGATTGAGCTTCTAAACCTTAATGGATTGGATCAAGTGAACTCTATTCCCTTGCCTCACAAGCTTCCACATGACATTATCATAATATTACAAAGTTTTGAGTTAGCCTTCACAATCCAATTTTCATCTGTCCCCCTCCCCTTGGGTTTGATGGGTTTCGGGCTGGTCTGTTCTCCCCAGGAGGAAGCTTCATCCCCCAGGCTCACCTGTATGGAGCTCGGGTAAGACACTGCTTCCCAAATCTGTGTGGACAATCTGATATTGTATGTACATTAGTATAGATTGCTGAAGTGATAGGTTGAGGTTTTGACTTGTGTAATGGTCTGTTCTTCACCATTAGGATATTGGCTACCAACACAGCTACAGGCGCGGTGGAGGCAATGCAGGACAAAGGCACAATAATAGTGGCAAGTTCACTTCATTCTTCTGGCTTGATACAAAACACAATCTCTGATTGGTTGGGTATTTTGGGGAGCTTAGTTAACTGGCTTTTGATTGGTCCTCCTCAACAGGTTGGAGTGATTCTTCCCAGGTGAGCAGCCCAGACCGGGAGGGCAACTACTCTCTGGTGGACTCTGCCCACGGTGACTCGCTGCAGGGTGTTGGCATGGACCTCACCACCCAGGTGACCCCTCATGCCCCCCACACCCTGATGCACGTACCCATGTACCCACTCCCCCAGCATCCCCAGCCCCTCCGCGTGGCCTTCACAGCAGCCCGCACAGCCAACTACACCCCGGGCACCCTGGACCAGCCCATCGCCTTTGACCAGCTCCACAGCAACCTGGGGGAGATGTTCAACACCAACGTGGGTCGTTTCACCTGCCCAGCCAACGGCACCTACGTCTTCCTCTTCCACATCCTCAAGCTGGCGGTCAACGTGCCGCTCTACGTCAACCTGATGCGCAACGACGAGGTGATGGTGTCTGCGTACGCCAACGACGGGGCTCCGGACCACGAGACGGCCAGCAACCACTCCATCCTGCAGCTGTACCAGGGAGACCAGGTGTGGCTGCGGCTGCACCGCGGATCCATCTATGGCAGCAGCTGGAAGTACAGCACATTCTCTGGCTTCCTGCTCTACCAGGACTGAGCTATTGTGGCCTCATGAGCCAAAATGGAGGATACAAGTGGAGGAGAGACTATTGCTTTGCACTAAAAAGGAGAAACTGACATTTTCCATTTCATGTGGCAGACTGCATACCCACCCAGTGCTGGGTTCATTGCCTACCCCAGTCCTGGAGTGTATGGGGTGTGTTCATTGTTCAAACCTTTCAGGATCACCCTTTTGTTTACCCTGTAAATTGCAACCACTAACTACTTCCGGGTCACGAAGGGGCAGAGGGGAAGACTTCCTGCTGGCTTGACCTTTCATGACCCATAATGTGAGAATTTTCCCATTAATGTTTGGTTTTTGGTTGTGGTGCTTAGAGACCGACACTCCATTTTCTAACTAAAACTGTTAGATTGTGAATAGTTGTTACACATCAACTCAGAAAGCTGCCTCTACTATACACTGCTGCTGCTGTATTGGGTGTCACAATTTTAGTTCTAGTAGCAGGACCGCTTTAGATACAATGTGTCAGGTCTCTAAGACCTTAAAGGAAATGTTGTGAATTGGTGGCTTTTTGTTTGTTTTCTGAATGGCTGAGTAAATTCATTGAATGGCTAATATATGGTTGGCGAAATATGAATTATAATGGACTGTACTTGACAATGCTAAGCACTTTAAATGCATTCTTTGCTGCCTTGCTGTGTGGGGTGATCTGGGTAAAATGGTTGGGTCTGATTCTGAACACGAAAGGCAGTATTGCCTATGGAGATGTGATCCCTCAATGTGCCTGAATAAATAAAAAATGTTTCAGCAGTTGAACAGTGTTATCTTCTGTTTTGGCATGGCACTACCTCTTTCTTCACTTGTAGTGGTTGGTCCATCCATTGTCAGCAGTAGGCTATGCCTACTAAAACCTGTAGTCTTCCATAACAAGCCTTGGGTATCAAATCTAAAATCACTACTTAATGAAGGCAGTTTATGTTGAGGGTGATTGACAGGCTTTAAGAGATCTACAACGTGAGATCAAAAGACCGATACTGGTGGACAAGGAGGCATACAACCAAAGTGTGGAGGGGACCCTCTCCTCAGGAAACTCAAGGGTGGCCTGGCCAAGGGATTAAATCCATGGCTAGTGCCCCCCACAAACACAAAGGCAGGGAGAAACAGTGCTGACCTTGGGAGACATGAGGGCCAGAACATAGCTAATGAACTAAAACGTTTTCTTAAGATTTGAATCTGACAACTTTTTCAGTGGTAAAACAAATGGAAGCGTTAAATGTTTAAGAGGTTTGTTAAAAAGGCTGTTAGAAGTTCAGGGGATGTAAAGCACACGAAAGCCCAGACCCAGACAAAATAAGTGTGCTGTGCTGAAAAACGGGCTGGTGATACAGATATTTTCCAATCCTCGCTCTACCAGCAACACGTGCCAGTATTGTGGAAAAACTGTGCTGAATGACTACCACCCTGTCGCCTTGACATTCTAAGTACTGAAAAACCTTAAATTGTGAAGTCATATTCTCAGCGTCACCCAGAAGCTCCTCGACACATTTCAGTTTGCCTATAAGCCCAGCAGAGGAGTTGACGCCATTCTTACTCTCAATATGGTCTACAGACATCTAGAGGGTGCCAAATCCCATGTTTATTTGACCTTTAACTATGCATGTCACTTAAGAACTTAAGATTTTTACCTTGTTAGCTCGGGGATTCAATCTTGCAACCTTTCGGTTACTAGTCCAATGCTCTAACCACTAGGCTATCTGCCGCCCCCATGTTGTCACGCCCTGACCTTAGTGTTCTTTGTTTTCTTTATTATTTTGGTTAGGTCAGGGTGTGACATGGGTGATGTGTGTTTTTGTACTGTCTAGGGGTGTTGTATGTTTATGGGGTTGTTTACCATCTAGGTGTTTATGTCTATGGTTGCCTAGATTGGTTCTCAATTAGAGGCAGCTGTTATTCGTTGTCTCTGATTGGGAACTGACGATCCCGTCGCAGCCATCTTCTTTGGGTATTTTGTGGGTTATTGTCTGTGTTAGTTGCCTGTGTCAGCACTATATTTAGCTTCACGTTCGTTTTGTTGTTTTTGTAGTTTGTGTTTCTTCGTCATCATTATTAAAGTAACATGTATTCATATCACGCTGCGCCTTGGTCTCCTCCATTCAACAAACGTGACAGAATAACCCACCGAGCAGCGTGATAAGGAGGAACAGCGCTTTGGGGAAGAATGGACCTGTGAGAAGGATTAGTGGGTAACAACCTGAGAGGTGGTCGATCGATCCAGAGAGAGTGCCAGTGCCCGCCTGGGATTCGATGGAACAGTGCGAGGAGGAATACAGGAGAATGGAGGAACGGCGACAATATAAGGGTACACGGCTAGCACGGAAGCCCGAGAGGCACCCCCAATATTTTTTTTGGGTGGGGGCACACGAGGAGAAGTCAGGCAGGAGACCTGAGCCAACTCCTCGTGCTTACCGTGGGGAGCGTGAAACTGGTCAGGCACCGTGTTATGCAGAGATGCGCACGGTGTCTCCAGTGCGCATTTCTAGCCTGGTGCGCTATAATCCAGCTCCTCGCATTGGCCGGGCTAGAATGAGCATCCAGCCAGGAAGAAGGGTGCCAGCTCAGCACTCCTGGTCTCCAGTATACATCCGTGGACCAGGATATCCTGCGCCGGCTCTGCGTATAACCATCCAGCCAGGAAGGGTTGTGTCAGCTCTACACTCCAGACCTCCAGCACGCCTCCACAGCCCAGTACCACCAGTGCCAACACCACGCACCAGGCTTCCTGTGCATCTCCAGATCCCTGTACACCCTGTTCCTCCTCCCCGCACTCGCCCTGAGGTGCGTGTCTCCAGCCCGGTACCACCAGTGCCGGCACCACGCACCAGGCCACCAGTGCGCCTCCAGAGTCCAGTACCCTGTTCCTCCTCTCCTGCACTCGCCATGAGGTGCGTGTCCCCAGCCCGGCACCACGCACCAGGCCTACAGTGCGCCTCGCCAGTCCAGAGCGTCCGGCGACAGTCTACAGACCGGAACCTCTGGCGACGGGCCGCAGACCGGAACATCCTGCGACGGGCCGCAGACCGGAACTTCCTGCGACGGGTCGCAGACCGGAATCTACCGCGACGGACTCTCGCTCCAGCCCGGATCCGCCAGAGTCTCGCTCCAGCCCGGATCCGCCAGAGTCTCGCTCCAGCCCGGATCCGACAGAGTCTCGCTCCAGGCCGGATCCGCCAGAGTCTCGCTCCAGCCCGGATCCGCCAGAGTCTCGCTCCAGCCCGGATCCGCCAGAGTCTCGCTCCAGCCCGGATCCGCCAGAGTCTCCCTCCAGCCCGGATCCGCCAGAGTCTCCCTCCAGCCCGGATCCGCCAGAGTCTCCCTCCAGCCCGAATCCGCCAGTCTCCCTCCAGCGATTCATTTGGGACTTCTCCTTAGATGAGGGGCTCATTTTGTGGCTGTTGGACATTTTATTTCACCTTTATTTAACCAGGTAGGCTAGTTGAGAACAAGTTCTCATCTGCAACTGCGACCTGGCCAAGATAAAGCATAGCAGTTCGACACATACAACAACACAGTGTTACACATGGAATAAACAAAAATCTATATACAGCATGTGCAAATGAGGTAGGATAAGAGAGGTAAGGCAATAAATAGGCCATGGTGGCAAAGTAATTACAATATAGCAATTAAACACGGGAATGGTTGTATGTGCAGAAGATGAATGTGCAAGTTGAGATACTGGGGTGCAGAGGAGCAAGATAAATAAATAAATACAGTACGGGATGAGGTAGATTGGATGGGCTATTTACAGATGAGCTATGTACAGGTGCAGTGATCTGTGCAGTGAGCTGCTCTGACAGCTGGAACTTAAAACTAGTGAGGGAGGTAAGAGTCTCCAGCTTCAGAGATTTTTGCATTTCGCTCCAGTCATTGGCAGCAGAGAACTGGAAGGAGAGGCGGCCAAAGGAAGAATTGGCGGCAAGTGTATCCATGCGGCAACGCAAGTGTATTCGTTTATTTTTCCAAAGGATGTATTGTCACCTCTGCATGGTTTGTCAAATTACATCACTCCTTGCATTAGCACCTCAGCCTACAGATTACAGTGAATTTATTGCTGTCTAAGAGTAGTTGGCTATTCCTACAGGTATAATTACACCGTTAAACTAACGTAACAAGTGTGTAACATCACTAGCATATCCCTTGTACGTTAAAAGTACAATAGCTTTGGTGAACTCTTGCAATACTTCAGAGGAAGTGGTCAAGCGACAGGGATAACTGGTCCAAAAATCTGTCTTCTGCAGCTTGTCTTTTTTAAATATTTTTTTTTGTATGGAGTGTCAAATTTGGAGTTGTGCCTGTTCACACACGTACTGTATCTGCCCTCTCATTGGCTACAATGGTCCCACGTGACCTTGCCGCCTCTCGACTGCCTTCCAATGTTTAAGACATTTCTTTCCATTGTTAGAGCGGCCACTTGAGTATCTGGTTAATATAATGGATCATCAGTGCTTCAATAGACTTTCTTCAAACTTGTGTTGTTTTATTTCAGTGCATTTATATGGTGTTGAGCACATTACACTGCAGTGTATTTGTAATACTAAAGCACATTTTATAGGGTATGAATGACATGTGACATTAACACACTTCTGTTGTACTTTCTACTTGAATAGCTTCCTGTGTCAGAATACATTTTAATAGTGTACAGAGTACATCTCAAATGGTGGTTGTGTTCCGCTGCTCAGACCTGGATGGATTCCAGAATAAGGAAATGACCTCTAACATCATTTTGGGCAGTTAAATGTAACAAAACTTAAAATTATATGTTTTTTTTAACACTATAATTTGTTTACTAAGCATGATCGCTGTACTTTTAGTTCATGGTTGACGCAACTTGTTGGCCATTAGCTAATCTGCGTTTCTCAGTGAGTTCAAAGCACACGAATGCATCCAACTGGTAATTACCGCCTTGCCACTTGGTTTTAAAAATGCTGCATAACATATTGGTCGTGTTCCCCTGCTTAGACGTTGCGTGCATCAACCAATGATTGAGCGCCACGTCATTGACTGTGCCATCGACTGACAGTCCTTCTGTAGCTCAGTTGGTAGAGCATGGCACTTGTAACGCCAGGGTAGTGGGTTCGATCCCCGGGACCACCCATACGTAGAATGTATGCACACATGACTGTAAGTCGCTTTGGATAAAAGCGTCTGCTAAATGGCATATATTATTTATTATATTATTAAAAAACCTATCCAGGTATCATGTAATATAAAACACAGCAGAGACATGTCATTGTTGTAAGATCTGGCATGCGTCAGCAACATCTGGGCATAGGAACGTGCCCAAAATGTGGCACGCTGGCATATAAAATACCTATCCATGCATTGAGAAATCTGCCAGTCGTCAGCAAAGTCTAAGCAGAGTGTGGTAGGAGAATCAGAATGAACTAATGGTTGCATGCCATGTCATCAACTATGCCGTCGGGCACCAGATTGCTGTAACATATGTGGTTAGCTGATATGTAAATGACCTATCTAGGCGTTGTAAGATCTGGCATGCGTCAGCAATGTCTGAGCAGGGGAACACGGCCAAGTACTGCACTTACCCCCTACCCTGGAGGGGAGCCTGTTCCTTATTGGCCACCACACACCTCCATCAAAAACCAATAACAACCACCTGGAAAGAGGCAGGCCATTCCTATAAAAGGTTTCTCACCTGCATTTATTATCCCTCTTTCCACTAACAAAACTAGTTTAACAGAGTCCTACAGATTGTATACTGTAAAATGTAAGTAAGGTATTATTGTGTTGGTCAATGTTAAGTATATGCCTATTGTAAATGTATATATTGTTTGTAACAGAACCTCACCTAACAGACACTAGCTCGCCCTCCAACCCAGACTTGCAAAATTGGCTTGAGCAAGATGAAAAGCTAGCCAGCCAGATAAATTAGCCCCTAGGTCTTGGATAACTATTCTCAATATGAAGTGTCCCAGTTCAGCTATTGTTTCCCTGGAGCAGGTCTCCCGGGGCCCCGGACATCGCAGAGGGGCAAGCCTACGACAAATGGGAAGGCGTGGAGATGGCTGCTAAGATCAATGCTATGCTGATGGCCAAGAGGAAAACGGATGGTTCCTCTGCCACTACCTGATAAGGTGAGCAAGGGTTAATGTAACGTTCTCTTCCTCTGTCCTGGTCCCGAGGAACCACTGCCCAGGCTTTTGATCCAGCCCCCCAGGGTCAATTATCCATTGAGACTCAAACTCCAGACTAGATTTTGTTCATACTTGTGTTTGACAACTGTAATTATTGTCAAGTAAAAAATAGTGTACAAAACATTAGGAACACCTTCCTAATATTGAATTGCACACCCTTTTGCTCTCAGAACAGCCTCAACTCGTCGAGGCATGGACTACAAGGTTTCAAAGGCATTCCACAAGGATGCTGGCCCATGTTGACTCCAATGCTGGCTGGATGTCCTTTGGGTGCTAACCCATTCTTGAGACACACAGGAAACTGCTGAGTGTCAAAAACCCAGCAAATTGCAGTTCTTCACACACGCCTGGCACCAACCATATCCCATTCAAAGGCTCTTAAATATTTTGCTTTGCCCATTCACCCTCTGAATGGCACACATACACAATCCATGTATCAATGCTTAGAAATCCTCCTTTAACCTGTGTCCTACCCTTCATCCACACTGATAGAATCCGTGATCAATCGGGGATCATAGCTTTCACTTGGTCAGTCTGTCATGGAAAGAACATAGCCAAGTCTCATTGCTGGTGGTAATAGCAGAGGTCAGTTGACACCATGAGGCCCTCACTTATACCACCTCCTATAGTAAAACAGCAAAGTGAACAACCCAGACACACCAGGGTTACTGCTGCTGCTCAAACCCTTCTCTAGGCAGCCAGTCTCTAACGCAGTACTGTTCCTGGGGACTGTACAGGCTTTTGTTCCAGCCCAGTACTAACAAACATGACTCAACCAATCAGGGGCTTTAGTAGCCCACTGGGCAAGAACTAAAGCCTGGATGGTGTCCCTGTAACTGCATGATATTGTGTGACCATGATATAAGATCTTCAGTGTATGTATACTGAACAAAAATATAACCTCAACATGCAATGATTTTACTGAGTTACAGTTCATATAAGGAAATCAGTCAATTTAAATAAATGAATTACACTGTAATCTTTGGATTTCACATGACTGCACAGGGGTGCAGCCATGGGTGGGCCTGCGAGGGAATAGGCCCACCCATTTGGCAGTTAGGCCCAGCCACTGGGGAGCCAGTCCCAGCTAATCAGAATTAGTTTTTCCCCACAAAAGGGCTTTATTACTGAAATAAATTCTCCTCAGTTTCATCAGCTGTCCGGTTGCCTGGTCTCAAACTGTGACTACGCTCCCACTCGGTCTGCTGAATTCTTTCTCTCTGCCCTTGTTTTCCTTCAAAGCATGTCGGTGGGCGGAGCCGGGAGGGTCATCAGCTAAATGGGACACACATGGGCTCGGGTGTGTCCTGGGGATAAATACACCCCCACCCCCACACACACACACTCATTGAGGAGACACTCTCCATGCATAAACTCTGTTGGAGTTTGTTGTGTTGGCAGCTTGCAACACCCCTCATTATCACATCGATGCATGCAACCACTCACTTACACACCATTGTTACTTGTTTGTAGTGTACTTAAGTATAATAAATATTTTTGTTACTCCTCGATCTCCACGTTGTCTACATTTTTTTGTTAGGAGACGGTTTGTGATGTGGGGGCTCATCCGGGATCTTAAGGTTGGTTCTTAAACATTTTGGTGGATAGTATTTTGTTGCATTATGATGGATCGATGCTATTTGGGATGTGTTTTGGTTGGTATTCACTGCCTAGTCATAAGTGTTCGGTGTAGTGCCTTAGAGACGTAGCAGTGTTTTTGGTTGTCCAGTGATATCCAGGCAACGCACCGTTTTTGATGACCGGTATGACCAATACTAGTGTTAAGATCACTGGTGTGAGTAATTTCTTTGGGAGAAAATGTGGAGTTAAAGTGATAACTCTGTAGGTGTTTTGTTTGTCTCATGACAGCTTTTTTGAATTGCGTAGTTTGGTAGGCCTGGTGTCAGTAGGTTATTTTTTTGACTTGCTACTGGTGGATAGGTGGTGGTCTGCGTTGGAGAGTAACGTCGGTTAGTTTCCAGGCCCCTGCCTACGCTGGAAACTCCTGTACCAACAGCAAGTAGAGCATCGGTCTGAGTAGGTGAGTACAATCTGCTATGTACCTCAGTGGGGAATTTGGGCAGGGTAATGTCATTTGTTACCAGGAGCTATAGCCTGTCTTTTCCCCTGTTAGGCTTAGTGACGTGTTCCACTTTGGAATATGTTGGGCATGGTTATTTGTTTTGTTGGTGTGGGTCCTTGGTGGTCCCTGGATTTATGGGGGTGATGACCCTCCCACTATGACATTCTCTTAGTTTGTCTTAATAGGATGTCGGTGGGTGGAGCTGGGAGGGCTGTCTGCTAAATGGGACACATGGGCTCGGGTGTGTCCTGGGGATGAGTACACCTTCCCCCATTCATTGACTCTCTGCGGCCACGCAGACACACTGTTGGATTTTGGTGGTGGCTGTTTTTTTTACATTTGCTTTGGCACCTCAACACCCCTCATCACATCTATGCACGCAACCACTCACTTACATGACTGACTACACACACACCATGGTTAGTTGTTTATAGTTTACTTTAGTTTGAAAATATTTGTTATTCATTGACCTTCATGTTGAATCCCTTCTGTTAAGGGCTATGAGCCGGAATCGTGACAGACATCCCGCAGGTGAAGAAGCCGGATGGAGTTCCTGGGCTGGCGAGGTTACACATGGTCTGTGGTTGAGGATGGTTGGATATACTGAGAAATTCTCTAAAATGGAGGCAGCTTATGGTAGAGAAAAGAAAATTGCATTCTCTGGCAACAGCTCTGGTGGACATTTCTAGAGTCAGCATGACAATTGCATCCTCCCTCAACTTGAGGCATCTGTGGCAACTGCACATTTTAGTGGCCTTTTATTGTCCCCAGTACAAGGTGCCCCTGTGTAATGATCATGCTGTTTATTAAACAGCTTCTTGTAAGCCACACCTGTCAGCTGGATGGGTTCTCTTGGCAAAAGAGAAATGCTCACTAAGTTATGTAAACAAATTGAGAGAAATATTTTTATTAACTGTTCAGCAGGCTTATGGCTTGGGGGTAGAAGCTGTTAAGGTGCCTTTTGGTCCCAGACTTGGCACTCCGGTACTGCTTGTCGTGCAGTAGCAGAGATGTCTGACAACAATATCCTCACTGGAATAGAATAATTATCAACCTTTGAAAGCAGCATAATGATGAGATTCTGATTAGAATAACTGATCTGATTCTGACATGTTTAGCTTGAAAACATTAAGTTGGGAACCTGGAAATCAACAATTATATTAAATTATGACTGTTGGTTCCCCTGTCTTGTGGGGTGTTTTATTTATATCATGCACTTGGATATTATTCAGTAATGGAAAGTGACTTTCAAATCGTTTGAACCATTTTGTCACTAAAGCAAACCCTCAAGGTTCCAGATAAACCTAGATGTCAAACAGGGAAATGGTTCCATTTCATTTTTCCCATAGTGGATATTAGTAACACTTAAAATAAGGGCTGTGTTTCCTTTAGGCTTATCCTGGTGTGACATTTTGATAACCATGTAATGTAAGTCTCTCTCGGACAAGGGGACTTATTAATAAATTTGTCCTCCAACCTGTTCATGTCTGTACAATCTGGGTGTTTCACTCTTCAGGACTCCTTTACATTTATGCTTTTGTTTTGATAAAAGTTTTGATAAATTGTAATACGAGTTATATTCTGATATCTAGTTTTAACCAGCATTCTTTGTGCCAAGTACTGTGATGACCCTCCTATATTTGACATTTTAGTCATTTGGATGCTCTTATCAAGAGTCAAGTTTCTTGCTCAAGTGAACGTCGGCATATTTTTCACCTTGTCGGCTCGGGGTGTCATACAGCAACCTTTCAGTTACTGGCCTCTCTCTCTCAATGGGGGTCCAATGAACCTGGAGAGGCCCATCCTGACTATCTTACAGTACACATGTAGGCTATGCAGCTCAGCCTCAGAACAGCTGTGTTCTGCAGCTACTGCTCACCAACTACTGAATACCCTAAAACTCATCCATGACCAGGAACTTGGCTGTCCTTGACTAAACGCTGGGTGGGACACCTACTTTAGGCTTTGGCCGGGGTAGGCTGTCATGATAAATAACAATTTGTTCTTAACTGACTTGCCTAGTTAAGGTTAAAAAAAAATAAGTGTCAAGGACTGGATAGAAGATGCTCCTTCAAAACATCCTTATCTTGCTCACGCCCACGCTCACCAAAAGTGGATGTGACTACAGTCTTCCGTTTCGTCTTGTCAATGCTGAGACTGCACTGTTGAGCAATATAGATGACCTTTCTCCTTAGCTCCGCAAAATAACTAATCTCTAGTGCTGAAATAGTCCACAGTTCTAGCTAGGTCAAGTGAGGGTGACTGAAGCATGTCAGAAATACAATTGGTGTCCCCCAGCACTTTTCTAAATGTCGCTAGTTCTGTCAATCTGGTTAAGTAGGCCCTGTGCCTTCCAGACCTGTTCTCAGGGCCTACATCCTCAAGGACATGGAACAACGCAGCTAGTCTGTCCATCAGAGTGCGGCAGGCATTGTGCCTACATGTCCATCTGGTGTCACTGAGCTTCTGTATGTATAGCCATTAAGGTAAATTTGTATAATAATGAAAGAGATACAAATAGGTTAGCTAAAATGGGAGTTTGTCTTGCACTTTTGTAAAATATTTTGCAGGGACTTGTGCTCAATTAAATGTCCTTAACCATTTGGCCTAAACAAAGCTACATTTGATAGCATTATATTCTGTGATGTTACTGGGAGAACCACCAAAGATATTAGCAAGCTAGCTTGCGGAGTAGCCTCTTCGTTTGTCTGACAAAGTTATCTAGCTAGCTCATTAGGACATGTTCTGGCCTGGTTTAGGTCTTATCTGTCGGAAAGATATCAGTTTGTCTCTGTGAATGGTTTGTCCTCTGACAAATCAACTGTACATTTCGGTGTTCCTCAAGGTTCTGTTTTAGGACCACTATTGTTTTCACTATATATTTTACCTCTTGGGGATGTTATTCGAAAACATAATGTAAACTTTCACTGCTATGCGGATGACACACAGCTGTACATTTCAATGAAACATGGTGAAGCACCAAAATTGCCCTCGCTAGAAGCATGTGTTTCAGACATAAGGAAGTGGATGGCTGCAAACTTTCTACTATTAAACTCGGACAAAACAGAGATGCTTGTTCTAGGTCCCAAGAAACAAAGAGATCTTCTGTTGAATCTGACAATTAATCTTAATGGTTGTACAGTCGTCTCAAATAAAACTGTGAAGGACCTCGGCGTTACTCTGGACCCTGATCTCTCTTTTGAAGAACATATCAAGACCATTTCGAGGACAGCTTTTTTCCATCTACGTAACATTGCAAAAATCAGAAACTTTCTGTCCAAAAATGATGCAGAAAAATTAATCCATGCTTTTGTCACTTCTAGGTTAGACTACTGCAATGCTCTATTTTCCGGCTACCCGGATAAAGCACTAAATAAACTTCAGTTAGTGCTAAATACGGCTGCTAGAATCCTGACTAGAACCAAAATATTTGATCATATTACTCCAGTGCTAGCCTCTCTACACTGGCTTCCTGTCAAAGCAAGGGCTGATTTCAAGGTTTTACTGCTAACCTACAAAGCATTACATGGGCTTGCTCCTACCTACCTCTCTGATTTGGTCCTGCCGTACATACCTACACGTACGCTACGGTCACAAGACGCAGGCCTCCTAATTGTCCCTAGAATTTCTAAGCAAACAGCTGGAGGCAGGGCTTTCTCCTATAGAGCTCCATTTTTATGGAACGGTCTGCCTACCCATGTCAGAGACGCAAACTCGGTCTCAACCTTTAAGTCTTTACTGAAGACTCATCTCTTCAGTGGGTCATATGATTGAGTGTAGTCTGGCCCAGGAGTGGGAAGGTGAACGGAAAGGCTCTGGAGCAACGAACCGCCCTTGCTGTCTCTGCCTGGCCGGTTCCCCTTTTTCCACTGGGATTCTCTGCCTCTAACCCTGTTACGGGGCTGAGTCACTGGCTTGCTGGGGCTCTCTCGTGCCGTCCCTGGGGGTGCGTCACCTGGGTGGGTTGATTCACTGTTGTGGTCGGCCTGTCTGGGTTTCCCCCCTTGGGTTGTACCGTGTCGGAGATCTTTGTGGGCTATACTCGGCCTTGTCTCAGGATGGTAAGTTGGTGGTTGAAGATTTCCCTCTAGTGGTGTGGGGGCTGTGCTTTGGCAAAGTGGGTGGGGTTATATCCTTCCTGTTTGGCCCTGTCCGGGGTGTCCTCGGATGGGGCCACAGTGTCTCCTGACCCCTCCTGTCTCAGCCTCCAGTATTTATGCTGCAGTAGTTTATGTGTCGGGGGGCTAGGGTCAGTTTGTTTATCTGGAGTACTTCTCCTGTCCTACTCGGTGTCCTGTGTAAATCTAAGTGTGCGTTCTCTAATTCTCTCCTTCTCTCTTTCTTTCTCTCTCTCGGAGGACCTGAGCCCTAGGACCATGCCCCAGGACTACCTGACATGATGACTCCTTGCTGTCCCCAGTCCACCTGACTGTGCTGCTGCTCCAGTTTCAACTGGCCTGGGCCCTAGGACCATGTCCCAGGACTACCTGACATGAGGACTCCTTGCTGTCCCCAGTCCACCTGGCCATGCTCCTGCTCCAGTTTCAACTGTTCTGCCTTACTATTATTCAACCATGCTGGTCATTTATGAACATTTGAACATCTTGGCCACGTTCTGTTATAATCTCCACCCGGCACAGCCAGAAGAGGACTGGCCACCCCACATATGCTCTCTCTAATTCTCTCTTTCTTTCTCTCTCTCGGAGGACCTGAGCCCTAGGACCGTGCCCCAGGACTACCTGACATGATGGCTCCTTGCTGTCCCCAGTCCACCTGACTGTGCTGCTGCTCCAGTTTCAACTGTTCTGCCTTATTATTATTTGACCATGCTGGTCATTTATGAACATTTGAACATCTTGGTCATGTTCTGTTATAATCTCTACCCGGCACAGCCAGAAGAGGACTGGCCACCCCACATAGCCCGGTTCCTCTCTAGGTTTCTTCCTAGGTTTTGGCCTTTCTAGGGAGTTTTTCCTAGCCACCGTGCTTTTACACCTGCATTGTTTGCTGTTTGGGGTTTTAGGCTGGGTTTCTGTACAGCACTTTGAGATATCAGCTGATGTACGAAGGGCTATATAAATTGATTTGATTTGATTAGCTAGCCCTACAACATAATTTAGTTTGAATTCGCCTACTCTATGCCCAGTCCATATTATATTTAAAAAGCAGCATTTATTTTCAATGAGTGAACCAGAGAAAATGCACCTTTTCCAATTGGCGGCAGGTAGCCTAGCAATGAAGTACTTTGGGCCAGTAAAGGTGTAAAAATCTGCCCTTGAGCAAGGCAATTAACCCCCAACAACTACAACCAGGGCACTGTTGACGTCAATTGAAGGCAGGCATCCCACACCTCTCCGATTGAGGGGTTTAGTTAAATGCAGAAGACACGTCTGCATTGACCCTTTTTGCACTATTTTTTTTAACTCATCACATACACTGCTCTTACTGGCTACCTATCCTTTTTCCTAGTCACTTCATCCCTTCCTGGTTCAGGTTATTAATCAACCTATGAGAGTGTTTAAAAACAGTACAGAAACTATATAATCGACGTGTATTGATCACATTTCGACCAATGCTGCATAACCCTCAAGTTATATCCAGACCCTTTGTCTGTACTGATGTAGTTGGATGGACATACCTAGAAAAGCCAAAGTTCTAAAATGGTGTGAGGTCATACAAAACATTTTGTACTGATTCCTTTGTTGGAGATACAAAAAATATTTGTGGTGTAATGAGGAGCATCCCAGAGACTTCACTTGATGCATTTACAAAAGTAGTTTATTGCAGTTATTGATAAGCTTGTACCTAATAAGAAACTGACTGTTAGAACTTAATGCCCTGTGGATTGATGAGACATTTAAAAGCTGTCTGGTTGAGGGACGAGGCAAAAAGTGATGGATAAGTCTGGCTACACATCTGATTGGCAAACTTACTGTATTGACAAATGACTAAACAAAATAAATTGTATTAAGCCAAGAAATTACAAGAAAATAAAAAAAGATTTGAAAAAAAGCATTCAAATACTTTAAATTAAATTATGGACAGACTAATTCAAATATTTTGCATCGAATCAGTTTGTTCATTTATCAACCTTTTGATGGTGCCAATTACTTTATTTACTAGTTCATTGGCAACGTAGTAATGAAATGCCCACAAACTTTGTGCCATCCTATTCATGCATAAAATACCTAATACTGAAAGAAAAGCATTGTAATTTAAAATTCTGCTAAGTTAGGTTGGGTGAGGAGGAAAAATGTATTGTCCATAAATAAGAAACCCCTGGTTTTGACAATTTAGATAAAGCTACTGAGGATGGTAGCCGCACAGCCGGTCCGCTCTTTAGGTAGGACTAGGCCGCCGCCTGTGGCAGCAGATTGACGAGGGCGGCCTTTTCTGAGCTAAACTGACCAAGACTCACCAACAACACACAACCTCACATAATTCTGACCAAAAACACTCAACCAGTGGCATATGGGCTTTTTTTAGGTGATTCCTGATGCTGCCCTTTAATAACCATTCCCAGCACGCATCTCTGCAGCGCTCCACCAACATGCAGTCCAAACAATGTACAGAAATCATGTAGCAGATTTAGGATATGGAAGAAAGTATGTGTCCTTTTCTGTAGCCTACAGGATGGATATAAAAATGTATGAACATTTAATGAGACGGACACTTTTTACATCATGAAGCTTTCTCCGATCAAATAGCCTAACCTCAACAACAAAAAAACTATTTTAAAAAGCGCTGTCATGTTAATTAACGTCTCCTAAAAATATGACGTGTCGAAGTAAAATGGACAATCACTGTTGTCCAGGAATTTCACCCCATTGGCATGATTTAGTGCTTTCAAGTTTGTGTCCATATAAAAAAAAATTTGACAAGCTGATCATAGCGAAAAAGAAAATACTATTGCATTTTCCATTGTGTAAACACATTGCAAACAGGCGTGCGATAACTCCTGATAAAGTTGGGTAGCTGATATTCAGAGATGACACAGTCAAATTGATTGGTCACAGCAATCAAGACTAATAAAGCCAATGCAATGACCTGTTTTACAAACTGTGGACCTACCACGTGGGTGTGCATTCATAAAATGACATTGTAGGCTACACCCCAGTAAGCAGGAGCAAACATCTTTGTTCGGTCCTTTCCGGACATAGTTTATGTTTTGCAAACTGTATGCTTACCACAGATGGGAATTCATTCAAGGCAACACTCTAGTCGACACCTCAGTAAGCAAGGACTGACGCAATTTGGAAGTCTTTTTGTGAGGTGCAGTTCCGGAATGGCCTTGACTTCTACAGCAACTGAAAATTGTTTTTTTTGGTACTTCCGGACTAAAGCTGAACCAATCTTGGCCTTCATGTCTATAAATGACATCTTTTCAACTTTCATTCAGAAGCAAAAATGTGCCTGATTTCTACATCTGGAAAATACATATTTTCAACGACCCCAGGCTGTGTCACAACCAGCCGTGAGAGTAGCAGCAATGACGAGATCATAATTGGATATCACGAAAATGGGGGTAAAAGTGTTTTTTAATATTTAAACACAAAGATTGGGAGCTGTACTGTTACATTTCAGTGCAGCCTTTCGATATTATTGACCACACCGTGTTGAAAAATACTTGACATTTCAACCTCTGCCATATCATAGATTCAGAACCATCTATCTAATAGATCTGAGGGTTATCTTTAATGGATGCATCGCTAATGTTAAATATGTAAAGTGTGGTGTGCCCTCTATTCTATTTTTTACTAATGACCTGCCACAGGCATTAAACAAAGCCTGTGTGTCAATGTATGCTGATGATTCAACCCTATACGCTCAGCATCCAGTTAGTGAAATCACTGCAATCCTGAACAAAGAGTGTCACTTTTAGAATGGGTGGCCAGTAATAAACTAGTCTGAAACATCTAAGCGCATTGTATTTGGTACAAATCATTCCCTAAATTCTAGACTCAGCTGAATCTGATCATTAATAATGTTTCTGTTGAGGAGACTAAATTACTTAAACATATTGATTGGTGGTTGTTATGGTTGTTAAAGACTGGGAGAGGTCTGTCTGTGAAAGAGATGCTCTTTTTTGACTCCACAAAGCAAGTCATGCAGGCTCTTATGTAATCTTATCTTGATTATTGCCCAGTTATATGGTCAGGTGCTGTAAAGGACCTAGAAAAACTGTTGCTGTCCCAGAACTGAGGCACATTTGAATCAGTATTATCAGAGGGCTAATATCAATACTATGCATGCCAGTCTCTAGGCTAAAAGGTAGGGGAGGCATTGACTGCATCACTTTTCTTTCAATTGGGAGTGGTAAATTCCCAATTGTTTGCATAGTTAATTTACACTCAGCTCTGACACACACTTACCCCACCAGACATGCCACCAGGGATCTTTTCACAGTGCCCAAATTCAAGAAAACGTACAGTATTATTTAACGCCATCATTGCGAGGAACTACGTTCCATCTCAGATTGCTCAAGTGGACAGCAAATGTGGATTAAAAAAACACCTCATTGCACAATACTGCTCCCCTATTTAACCTAGATAGTTTTGTGAGTGTATTTACTGATATGTGGGCTGTGTGATGTTTTAGATGTATTTGAACAGAAATATACATGTAAAGTGTTTGGGTCTCGATTTTCACGAGCTAATAAATATCCCAGAAATGTTCCATATGCACGAGACTTCTCTAAAATGTATATCCCTGTCAGTGAGCATTTCTCATTTGGCAAGATAATACACCTGACAGGTGTGGCATATCAAGAAACTGATTACACAGCATGACGCAATGCCTTTACCATAAATCATTAAACAGGTACACCTGTGTTCACAACTTCAGACCACGTGTATGGGCAAGTGGGTTGCTGATGTCAATGTTGTGTCCCATGGTCGTAGTGGGATTATGGTATGGGCAAGCATAAACTACGGACAACAAACACAATTGCATTTGATCGATTAGAGCGTTAATTCACAGACATACCGTGACGAGTTCCGGAGGCCCATTATTGTCGTGCCATTCTCCCGCTGCAATCACCTCACGTTTCAGCATGCTAATGCACGGCCACATGTCGCAAGAATCTGCACACAATTCCTGGAAGGTGACAATGTCACAGTTCTTCCATGGCCTGCATACTCACCAGACAGGTCACTCATTGAGTATGGTACGTACAGGTTGTCTACATTTAAACCAGATGCCGTATTATGCTAAAGTATAATAGTAACTCCCCCACCACCATTCTATTTTACAGGCATGTATAGATCGGTTCCCCGAGGACCACCCTGTCGTCAAAGAAAATGTCTCAATGTTGAGAGATTAGGACTAAACTATCCTAATAGATGTGTTTTGTGAAGGCTACCCATGTTAAATTAAGTGTAGCCTAAAAAGTAGGGCTGAGCGTTGACTAGAAGCCCGACGTTAAATTGCATTGAGTTCTACTTCAGGCAGAAACTAGCGTCTGAATCAGGAACGTTTCCTCTCTCGAACTCTACAGGCGAGAATATAATGTTGAATAAGGGCTGAGAGAATGTTGCAGGAAATGTCCTGTAAAACAGGGGCAGAGGAAATGTGCAGTTTTTTATAGCTCATCTCATGCTGTACTACACATTTTGCGTTTAGAGAATTTAGCAGTTTTAAAGCTAAAAACGAGTTGACTGATAAAGGCACAGGATTATTTGCGGTCTTGTTCGCTAAATGCAGACCAGCCAACTTTGCATTGGCAGTGAGACACGCATTTCACCCTTTTCTCATGCACTCGCCGCACACCTCTTATCTCACGCATTGAAAAATACTTGTTTTATTTAACTTTGTCGTCCATTGTATAGTTGGCGAGTTAACTTTATCTATGCTCCAAATCTGTTTGAAATCTGAGCATCTGCGCCTGCAATTTAATTTAACATCACGTGCGTAACCTCTCGTTTTGCCACAGTACTGTGAACTGCGGCACATTGACGCATATGATTGGTCTAGTTATGTAAGGGATTTGATGGATGTTTTAAAGAAACACCCCTCAAGATTGGAGTTCAATGGAAATCAAGAACGTTATCCATTCAGTTGATAAAACTGTGAAAAGTATTTATGTGCAATATTGTCAACATATTAGGTTGTTTTTACTGCTGTCCCCATTGCACAAGGCAACCTTTTGACAGCATGTACTAAAGTCGATTTAGAGATTGGCATTTAGGCTCTGACAGCGAAAAGGCAGCACCAGACCTACAGTATGTTTCAGCAGGGACGTCTGGTAGGGTTACCTGGTTTGTAGCTATGTACATTTTGTTAAACCGATTGTGAACCCCAAAAAAGTGTAAGTTTGATTCTGGGGGTGGGGGGGCAAATGTATAAAAATGTTGGTTTGGGTGTAGTGGCAGATGTAATGTCTAGTTGTCTTAATTAAGGAGATATCTATTTATTTTAGTATGATCAGTGGAACAGTTCTCATTCTTAACAATGGGCTAAAAGAGGGTAAATGCTCCTCAGTTTCATCAGCTGTCTGTGTGGCTGGTCTCAGATGATACAGCAGGTGAGGAAGCCAGGTGTGTAGGTCCTGGACTGGCATGGTTATACGTTGTTGGATATACTGACACATTCTCTAAACGACTGGGACCCACACCGAGAGTACTTCCATCCAGACCACAGCACCAAAAGCCACACCCCAACCAATCAACAGCCCCCAAACCACACGACCAACAACATTGGACACTTTATGGAAGACAAAGCCTTCATTTTCTCCTCTTGGAATATCCAAGGCCTGAGGTCATCTGCTCTTGGCATAAAGAGCAGGAAGCTGGATTTCACCAAAGAAATCAGAAATACAGACATGGTCATCCTACAAGAAACATGGTACAGAGGAGACGGACCCACTGGTTTCCCTCTAGGTTACAGAGAGCTGATAATCCCATCCACTAAACTACCAGGTGTGAAACAGGGAAGGGACTCGGGGTATGCTAATTCCGTATAGAGCAGACCTAACTCACTCTTAAATCAATCAAAACAGGAACATTTTACATTTTGGCGAGAAATTCAAAGGAAATTATCTTAAGAGAAAAATGTCCTCCTGTGTGCTACTGATATCCCCCCACTAGAATCCCCATACTTTAATGAAGACAGCTTCTCCATCTTGGAGGGGGAAATCAATAATTTCCAGGCCTAAGAACATGTACTAGTCTGTGGCGTCCTAAATGCCAGAACCGGATAAGAACCTGACACCCTCGATACATGGGGACAAACACCTGCCTGGAGGTGACAGCATTCACACCCCTATATGCCCCCTCCTAGGCACAACAAACATGACAACATAACCAACAATAATGGGTCACACCTCCTGCAGCTCTTTCGCACGCTGGGTATGTACATAGTCAATGGAAGGCTTTGAGGGGACACCTATGGTAGGTACACCTATAGCTCCTCTCTTGGCAGTAGTACTGTGGACTACTTTATCACCGACCTCAACCCGGAGTATCTGAGCGTTCAGTCAGCCCACTGACACCGCTATCAGATCACAGCAAAATCACAGTCTACATGAACAGCTCAATACTTAATAATGAGGCATCAAAGCCAGAGGAACTGAATAATATTAAGAAATGCTATAGATGGAAGGAATGTAGTGTGGAAACCTACGAAAAAACTATTAGGCAACAACAAATTCAATCCCTTTTAGACAACTTCCTCGACAAAACGTTCCACTGTAATAGTGAAGGTGTAAACTTGGCCGATAAAATCTAAGCAGTAAATTTAAGCTCTCAGCTTCCCTATGAAATCAAGACATTTTGAACATAAAAACAAAGAAATTTCACACTGACAATTAGGTTTTTGAATTCTTCATCAAACCAAGAAAGAAATTGAGAAACCTATCCAACCAAAAACATAAAGACCCAGAAAACCTTAGTCTACGCCTTCACTATGGTGAATCACTAAAACAATACAGAAATACACTACAGAAAAAGAAGGAACAGCACGTCAGAAATCAGCTCAATGTAATTGAAGAATCCATAGACTAACCACTTCTGGGAAAATTGGAAAACACTAAACAAACACCGCGTTATCTATCCAAAAATGGAGATGGGTAAATCTTTTTGGCCCTATAGGGCAGCAAAAACATATACATGATCAAATACAAATATTAGAATCAACTATTAAAGACTACCAGAACCCACTGGATTCTCAAATTACATTGAATGAACTGCAGGAGAAAATACAAACCCTCCAACCCAAAAAGACCTGTGGGGTTGATGGTATCTTCAATGAAATGATAAAATATACAGACAACAAATTCCAATTGGCTATACTTAAACTCTTTAACCTCATGCTTCGCTCTGGCATCTTCCCCAATTATTGAAACCAAGGACTGATCACCCCAATCCACA
The DNA here is from genome assembly GCF_021184085.1 of Oncorhynchus gorbuscha. NCBI lineage: Eukaryota > Metazoa > Chordata > Actinopteri > Salmoniformes > Salmonidae > Oncorhynchus > Oncorhynchus gorbuscha. The sequence goes on along the minus strand of NC_060197.1, from coordinate 11,472,932 downwards.
AAAGTGGGGACACATTTTGATCCCAATAACTACCATGGTATATGCATCAACAGCAACCTTGGGAAAATCCTCTGCATTATCATTAACAACAGACCCGTACATTTCCTCAGTGAAAACAATGTACTGAGCAAATGTCGAATTGGCTTTTTACAAATTGACCGTACGACAGACCATGTATTTACCCTGCACACCCTAATTGACAAACAAACAAAACAAAGGCAAAGTCTTCTCATGCTTTGTTGATTTCAAAAAAGCCTTTGACTCAATTTAGCATGAGGGTTTGCTATCCAAATTGATATAAAGTGGTGTTGGGGGAAAACCATAAGACATTATAAAATCCATGTACACAAACAAGTGTGCGGTTAAAATTGGCAAAAACACTTTCTTTCCACAGGGTCGTGGGCTAAGACAGGGATGCAGCTTAAGCCCCACCCTCTTTAACATGTATATCAACGAATTGGCAAGAGCACTAGAACAGTCTGAAGCACCCGGCCTCAACCTACTAGAATCTGAAGTCAAATGTCTGCTGTTTGCTGATGATCTGTTGCTTCTGTCACCAACCAAGGAGGGCCTACAGCAGCACCTAGATCTTCTGCACAGATTCTGCTAGACCTAGGCCCTGATTTTCTGCAATCTCAGTAAGATAAAAAATAAGTGTTCCAAAAATGATAGTCGCCAGGACCACAAAGACAAATTCCATCTAGACATCATTGCATACATACCTCGGCCTAAGCATCAGCGCCACAGTAACTTCCACAAAGCTGTGAACGAGCTGAGAGACAAGGCAAGAAGGGCCTTCTACGCCATCAAAAGGAACATAAAATTCGACATACAAATTAGGATCTGGCTAAAAATACTTGAATCAGTTATAGAACCCATTGCCTTTTGTGGTTGTGAGGTCTGGAGAAGAGTCCCCTAAGCAAGGTGGTCCTGGGGCTCTGTTCACAAACCGAGCCCCAGGACAACAACAAAATTAGACAACCAAATCATGAGGAAACAAAAAGATAAGTACTTGACACATTGGAAAGAACTAACAAAAAACAGAGCAAACTTGAATGCTATTTGGAGACCGAGAGTACACAGTGGCAGAATACCTGACCACTGTGACGGACTCAAACTTAAGGAAAGCTTTGACTATGTACAGACTCAGTGAGCATAGCCTTGCTTTTGAGAAAGGCCGCTGTTGGCAGACCTGGCTCTCAAGAGAAGACAGGCTATGTGCTCACTGCCCACAAAATGAGGTGGAAACTGAGCTGCACTTCCGAACCTCCTGCCAAACGTATGACCACATTAGAGAGACATATTTTCCTCAGATTACACAGATCCACAAAGAATTTGAAAACAAACCCAATTTTGATAAACTCCAATATCTACTGGGTGTAATACCACAGTGTGCCATCACTGCAGCAAGATTTGTGACCTGTTGCAACAAGAAAAGGGCAACCAGTGAAGAACAAACACTATTGTAAATACAACCCATATGTTTATTTATTTTCCCTTTTGTACTTTAACTATTTACACATCGTTACAACATTTTCAATGTCTTTATTATTTTGAAACTTCTGTAAGTGTAATGTTAACTGTTCATTTTGATTGTTTATTTCACTTCTGTTTATTATCTACTTCACTTGCTTTATCAATGTTAACAAATGTTTCCCATGTCAATAAAGCCCTTGAATTGAATAGAATTTCAATTAACATTCAATTCTCTGGCCAAAGCTCTGGTGGACAAACAAATTTGTGCACAAAATTGGAGAGAAATAAGCTTTCTGCATATGGACATTTTCTGCAATCTTATTTCAGCTCATGAAACATAGGACCTACACTACATGTTGCATTTATTTTTGTTCAGTATATTTTTGTAGCCATTCATGGGCAGTTTTGAACAAGTCCTACAAATAACCATTGGATATGAAATGCTGCAGGAATCAAATATAATTTGACATTTTAATATTGTGGAAATGCTAGGCAACTCAAACACATTTTCTAGAGTAAGATGATGGCAAGGATCTTCAACCAGTAGGCATAAACCTGAATATTGATATTCATTAGATTTCTCTTGAAGGTTTGGTGATTTTAGAGAAATTAATTGTTATAAGAAGAACATTTTCAAACACCCAGCAATTGGAAAACACAGATCAGGGGTGGCCAACCCTCCTGAAGAGTAAGCAGGATTTCTTTCCCAAACCTATTTTAAAGTGATAGTTCACCAAAATTATAAAATGTTTGTGTCCTTGCCTTGAAAGCAGTATATGAACAAGGAGACCCACTGCCATAAACCATTAACAAGTCCTGGCCAAAAACTTGATGTAGCTGTAACACACTGCCACTTGTTGCACACAACTTTCCACCTGAGAACAGGGATTAATCCCTGCTTCCAACCTTCGCACCGTTTCTAGCATTGGCCTGTCTCCCGATTTCATTTCATTACTGTCTGAATAGTGTCAAACCACCTAAAAAGTGTTTACATTTTTTGGCATACTTTGTATTTCACCCACCAAAAATGGCAAAGTAGCAAGTTGTCCAATTTTGAGTGTTCATTTAATGTTCAAAGCATTCTGAATACACCTGACCTGTGTTTAAAAATATATATTCCACCCTGGTCATAGGCCTAAGCCATGTCAAAATACACAGAATTGCAGGAAATTAGCTTTAAAATAGTAACATTTCCTCCTGTCTAGGGGTTGAAATTCACATAGCAAATCTCACTCCAAGCATTCTTCAAAAGTTGGCAGCTGTGTCAAATGACCAAACGAAGTAGGCAGTGGCGTGGTGTATTTAGCCATAGAAGCACAGTGACATGCCTCAATGCAGTCATATTGGTTGGTTATTGGGGGTGTGGCTTTCAGTTGGCTCTTTTTGGCAACCCGTCCCCTTTGTTAATCTGTTCTGTTATATTTCATCAAATCGGACTAACTCAGTGCACAGCTTGCTATGAATTCTATATGATGGTGTTTGCATGTTTATGTAAAAAGACTAATGGCCTGTTTGAAACACTGACAAGTAAAAGAGCAGTTTTCTTGTTGTTGCTAAATCTGATTTGATGGGCCTGGCTCCCCAGTGGGCCCACCCTTGCCTACGCCTCTGGTTAAGAAACATCACGTCAATTCTAAGGTTACCACAAATGATTGACTGAAGGGATATTTTCAGTCTTGACCACTCCAGTTCTTAAGGTGGCAGTAAAGACTAATCTCTGTACTGTCTATACAGAGAGAAGAAGAAATAGGGGCTACCGCAAATCGCCACTATTTACATTGCTTTGCGTCCACCGCCTGCTGATTGCCGGTAAAATGGGGCAGGGCTAGGCCAGCTCCATAACGCTTTGCCGAATCTGAAGCAGTTCATATATGTGATTGTGAATCATAGAAATTACCACTCGATTAGACCTGGATTTGACATTATGGATCCCAATCGGATAATTCAAGCCCTGAAAGGGACGATCGATCCCAACCTCCGGATAGCGGCTGAAAACGAACTCAATCAGGTGGGTGGATGCCCAAAATAACTTTGTTGTTTTTGTTATCTGGTCAGCATGAACCCATTTCCAGAAAGGGTTGTCCGTGTTTATGATTTGGGATCGCAATAAGGCCGTGTTTCGGGATCAATGATCAGTCCTTCTATAACTTATGTTTGCATCTATCTGTTTATTGTGTAGGACACGAAACAGTAGATTGACATGTAATGTAACTTGCAACACAAACTGTTGCACCGGAGAACAATAGAATTGTGAGGGAGAGTGCGCCCACTGTGCAGCAGCCCGGAGATGGAGCTATTCGTGAAACAATGTAACTAGCAAGTGTCCGATTGGATTGGAATTGTAGACGTCACGCGCGAGTTGAAACATTGTAACAATTGCAGCAATTTCAGCCAGCGATAGTAAAAGTTTACAATTTCGATGGTTCATTGGATTTGACCGGTGAATTCTAACCGGGACAAATGATTGGTGTGTCTGTATGAAATGCCTGTCAGTCAGTGATGCAGCCAATTGAAATTAGGAGCATTTGCTGGAGACAGAACACTGACAAGGAGAGGAGGGAGATAAAGAAAGAGCGAGGTAAAGAGAAAGAATTCGGGTTCAAAATATCCCTCCTTTTTTAATTGTTGGTTCCTGGTTATAACTTTGACAGACCCTGGCTCTTTTTTACAACCTTAAATCTGATAACTGGTCTGACAAGATTGATGTGAGTGTGAGAGGAGCGAATAGACATTTACATTACATTTAGGTCATTTAGCAGACGCTCTTATCCAGAGCGACTTACAAATTGGTGCATTCACCAATGAATAGGCTACATGCTTCACCTGCTCTGCGTTTTCCTTGTTCTTCAGTTAGTATTGACATCAACAAACAACCTGGGAGTCCACCTCCTTACTCTCTGCTCTGTCATCATATAATTGTTTTGACCACTGTGCTCACTGTGCGCTGTAGATGTGACGCTGACACCTGAAGTAGTCAGGCGCTTAACTTCATGTGGTCCGATGTGGGTTGAGCTCATTTTAAAGCAGTGTCTTATCTTGTGTGTTCCAGTCATACAAGATCATCAACTTCGCCCCCACTCTGCTCCAGATCATTGTGTCTGAACAGGTGGAGTTCCCCGTTCGCCAAGCAGGTAAGAACCTTGCCTCAGAACATGACATAAAGACCTGCATCTGGCTGTTTTTAAAACATCACTGGACCAATGCAACAACTATAAACAACACTGATAATAGCCTCACTTTGGGCCGGTGTCCAGGACACAGATTAAGCCTAGTCCTGGGCAAAATATCACTTTCAATGAAGGTTATTCATCAATCATGCTTTTTAGTCCAGGACTAAGCTTAATCTGTGTCCGGGAAACTGGCACATGAATGAATGAATGAATTGTAAGGTATAATTGTGTCAGTCTTGCCAGTCTGAGTGATCTCTGTTTGCCAGCGGCCATCTACCTAAAGAACATGGTGAGCCAGTACTGGCAGGACCGCGAGCCCTCTCTAGGGGAGGTGGTGTTCCCCTTCAACATCCACGAGAACGACCGCACGCAGATCAGAGACAACATCGTGGAGGGCATCATCAAGTGTCCCGAGTCCATCCGGTGGGTCCCTGTCCTAACCTCCTTTAGTCCATCCTTAGGTGGGTCCTGCTGTCCTAACCTCCTTTACCTTCCTTAACCCACTAACTGTATACCATTTCATTTAGCCTGATACTCAGGGCAGGTGGTGCCCTGACATCCAGTGGAACAGCCCTCTGCATCTCTGATCTATCCTAGAGTATTTAAAAGGTGGGGTTTCCGGGTCTCGGAAGGTGGTGATTGACTCATTGAAATCATCTGTGACTACAAGTGCCCAATGAAGAGGGATGGGAGGATCGTTTAGTGATGCATGTCATAGAAAGAATACAATGCTGATGTATGTGTGTGTATTCTCTCTCCCAGGGCCCAGTTGACAGTGTGTTTGCGAGCCATCATAAAGCATGACTTCCCTGGGCGCTGGACGGCCATAGTGGATAAGATCGGCCTGTATCTGCAGTCTCAGAACAGTGGCAGCTGGTACGGCAGCCTGCTGGCCCTCTACCAGCTTGTCAAGACCTACGAGTGAGTCAACCAACCGGCGCTGTTTGTCCCACCTGAGGACCCGTCACTCTCACCAGTGATCAAGTCGTAACGATGCGGTGTTTTGAGCCACCATTTTCAGTCCTAGTTTAGTAGTTCTAGTGTATAAGCTGAGTGATATAAATATTATTTCATTTACATTTTTCAGTCATTGCACCCAGCCTGTTGTCGACGATATCGTGTGTGTGTGTGTGTCTCAGGTATAAGAAGGCGGAGGAGAGGGATCCGCTGCTAGCAGCCATGCAGATCTTCCTGCCCCGTATACAGCAGCTCGTCACCCAGCTACTGCCTGACGGCACCATCTTCTCTGTCCTCATACAGAAACAGATCCTCAAGATCTTCCACGCACTCGTACAGGTGAGAGAAGAGACTGTGTGTGTGTGTGTGACTGACTGACTGTGCGCTCAAGTGTCTGTGACTGACTGCATGTGGCATGCGTGTGCAATTGTGTGTGATACTAATATCAGTGTCTCTCTATTCTGCTCCTACAGTACTCCCTGCCTCTCCAGCTGATTAATAACACAGTCATTACCCAGTGGATGGAGCTCCTCAGAGCTGTTATGGACAGAGATGTCCCCCCAGTACGTTTTATTTCTTCAACCTCATTTGTGTAGACCTGCCAGCCTTCTGCGAATTCTTCGACCTACGTTTTTTTTTATTGAAAGGGAGTGGCGAACCTCTGTGTGTGTGTGTGTGGTTGCTAGGAGACGTTGGAAGTGGATGAGGATGACCGTCCTGACTTGGTGTGGTGGAAGAGTAAGAAGTGGGCCCTATACATCATCACCAGACTGTTCGAGAGGTGAGGGGACACGGGAGATGTATTTGTGTGTTGATGAATTTGGATGTATGTTGATGGGAATATGTTTGTGTGTTTGTGGATCGTAGCCTTTCTTTTCAGTCTAACCATGTTGTTCTATACTTGCGTGGCAGGTACGGAAGCCCAGGCAACGTGACAAAGGAGTACTTTGAGTTTGCAGACTTTTTTTTCTTAGGGAAGAGTTTGCAGACTTTTTCTTGAAGACGTACGCTGTAGGGATCCAACAGGTAAGAGTTTGCAGACTTTTTCTTGAAGACGTACGCTGTAGGGATCCAACAGGTAAGAGTTTGTAACACTCTAAATATGACATGAAACCTTGAATGTATATATGTCTGTTAGTCCACATCTACCAAGTGTGTGTGTGTGTGTGTGTGTGTGTGTGTGTGTGTGTGTGTGTGTGTGTGTGTGTGTGTGTGTGTGTGTGTGTGTGTGTGTGTGTGTGTGTGTGTGTGTGTGTGTGTGTGTGTGTGTGTGTGTGTGTGTGTGTGTGTGTGTGTGTGTGTGTGGCAGTAGTCTTCTGTGTTTAGTCTGACCCCGTACGATCTGGTGTGACCTCGTCTCTGGGTGGTCTCCTTCAGGTCCTGTTGAAGGTGCTGGACCAACACCGACAGAAGCAGTATGTCACGCCTCACGTCCTCCAGAAGTCTCTGAACTACCTGAACCAGGGCCTGTCTCACTCCCTCACCTGGAAACACATGAAGCCACACATGCAGGCGGGTCAGACAGACACCACTACACCTGTATCTCTGTGACACGCTAATAATAATGGATTGGATTTATATTTAGGTCTTTTCCATCGCAAATGTGGGATTATGTGTGAAATTACACATTGTTATACCAGTAGAGTTACAGTATGTGGCAGGTGATGATCAAAGTTAAATTTGTCTAATCTTAATGTCAGCATTTAAATCTGCTGTTTTATATACTTAGTAATTGAGCAAATCAGAATACTGCTATGCTTCTGAAAATGATGTTACAATTCCACTTTTAGTAGTTAACCTGAGTGTGTGTGTGTGTGTGTACTGTGCGTTCCACAGACCATCAGCCAAGAGGTGATCTTCCCTCTAATGTGTTACAAAGACGAGGATGAGAAACTGTGGCAGGAGGATCCATACGAGTACATCCGCATGAAATTCAGTGAGTACACACGTTCTATAACTCAATAAGTTAGTAGTTACGGAGGTAGTGGGACGTTGTATGGTCAGTATACATAATGACATGTTAGGTTGAAAATGTATGGCTTCCAGAACAAATTGTGATCTTGGCTGGGTTTCATTCTCTGTTCCAGATGTGTATGATGACCATGCCCTCCCTGCCACCGCCGCCCAGAGCCTCCTGTGTAAAGCAGCCCGCAAGAGGAAGGAGGTGAGCGGAGAACCACACTAGAACCTAACAAAAACTACCCAACAGTCCTAAGTAGGTTACTTTCCTCATTTCCTTTCCTTAACGGAGTCTACTGATATGACTTGCATCACTGCGCTGCCCCCCCCCCTCCCCCCTCCCAGGTTCTTCCCCAGATGATGGAGTTCTGCCACCAGATCATGATGGAGCCCTCTGCTGACCCCCGCAGGAAGGATGGGGCGCTGCACGTCATCGGCTCCCTGGCCGAACTCCTACTGAAGGTCAGCAAGTGTGGCTGTCTCTGTACTTTCCCCTCTTGTTTTATGGCCTGTTTAGTCTATCTGTGACTGAGTCCTCTCTTCCTGTTGTCGTCCTGTAGAAGAGGGTGTACAGGGAGCAGATGGAGCTGATGTTACAGAATTACGTTTTCCCTCTACTCAACTCCCCTCTGGGATACCTCCGGGCCAGGGTGAGACACACACGCATGCGTGCGCTTTCACTCCAGCGCCCCTCTAACCCAACCCTTCTCATGGAGCTGAGAATGGGTGTGTAAGAACATGTAGGGCGGCAGGTAGCCTAGTGGTTAGAGCGTTGGACTAGTAACCGAAAGGTTGCAAGATCGAATCTCTGAGCTGACAAGGTAAAAATGTCTGAACAAGGCAGTTATCCCACTGTTCCTAGGCCGTCATTGAAAATAAGAATTTGTTCTTAACTGACTTGCCTAGTTAAAAGAAGGTAAAATAAAAAAATAGAAGTGTATGTGTGTGTTATTGTCTGTGAGCAGTTCTTCGATCTTTAAAATGGCTCCTTCCCTCTTTATACCTACAGTCCTGTTGGGTGCTACATTCCATACAGTCCATCCATATGAGTCAGAATGGTCTGTCAGTCCTGTTTTATATGGATTAAACATCCCCCTTCAGCTTTCTGCGTTTCTTTACCCTCCTCACCCCTGCTATTTTACTTACTGGCCCTCTTCAGGCTGGTGATCGTGTTGGGAAGCACCACTGCACATTTTGGTGACTGGAAGTGGACAGCGCTGATTTGTACATAATGTGGATCGGCTCCACACTGATAGCGATGCCCATCCGTGTGGTATATGGATCAGTGATTGTGACCCTGTGTTTGTCCTCAGTCGTGCTGGGTGCTGCATTCGTTCAGCCCGCTGCGTTTCCATAACGAGTTGGTCCTGAGGAATGCGGTGGAGCTGGTCAAACAGGGCCTCATAGCAGACAAGGAGATGCCCGTCAAGGTGGAGGCTGCTATCGCCTTGCAGACACTGGTCAGCAACCAGGAGCAAGGTCTGGGGTTCACACACGCACGGACCTGCACACATGCATACACAAATGCACAAGCGTCGCTAGCACAGACACACACACACACACACACACACACACACACACACACACACACACACACACACACACACACACACACACACACACACACACACACACACACACACACACACTCTGAACCCTCTCTCCCTCTCTTTAGCTAAGGTCTACATCAGGCCCTACATCCGGCCTGTCATGCAGGAGCTGCTCCACGTCATCAAGGAGACGGAGAACGATGACCTCACTAATGTCATTCAGAAGATGATCTGCGAGTACAACCAGGAAGTGGCTGTCATCGCCGTCGACATGACCCAGAACCTGGTACGCCCCCTACGCCTCCACTGGCATGCTCTACTGTTTAACAGGATCTCTGTGTGTGTGTGTGAGAAAGAGTCTTTGTATGTATACTATCTTCACCAGTATGATTCTACATTAAGAGTGCATCAAACCTCGCTCTGTCTGTCTGTGTCTCTCTGTGTCTCTCTGTGTCTGTCTGTGTCTGTCTGTCTCTGTATGTCTCTGCGTGTATGTCTCTCTGTGTCTGTTTCTCTGTGTCGGTCTCTGCGTGTCTGTTTCTCTGTGTCGGTCTCTGCGTGTCTGTTTCTCTGTGTCGGTCTCTGCGTGTCTGTTTCTCTGTGTCGGTCTCTGCGTGTCTGTTTCTCTGTGTCGGTCTCTGCGTGTCTGTTTCTCTGTGTCGGTCTCTGCGTGTCTGTTTCTCTGTGTCGGTCTCTGCGTGTCTGTTTCTCTGTGTCGGTCTCTGCGTGTCTGTGTCTCTGCGTGTCTGTGTCTCTGCGTGTCTCTGTCTCTGCGTGTCTCTGTCTCTGCGTGTCTCTGTCTCTGCGTGTCTCTGTCTCTGCGTGTCTCTGTCTCTGCGTGTCTCTGTCTCTGTGTGTATGTCTCTGCGTCTCTCTGTCTCTGCGTCTCTCTGTCTCTGCGTCTCTCTGTCTCTGTGTGTCTGTCTCTGCGTGTCTGTCTCTGCGTGTCTGTCTCTGCGTGTCTGTCTCTGTCTCTGCGTGTCTGTCTCTGTCTCTGCGTGTCTGTCTCTGTCTCTGCGTGTCTGTCTCTGCGTGTCTGTCTCTGTCTCTGCATGTCTGTCTCTGCGTCTCTCTGTCTCTGCGTCTCTCTGTCTCTGCGTGTCTGTCTCTGCGTGTCTGTCTCTGCGTGTCTGTCTCTGCGTGTCTGTCTCTGCCTGTCTGTCTCTGCGTGTCTGTCTCTGCGTGTCTGTCTCTGCGTGTCTGTCTCTGCGTGTCTGTCTCTGCGTGTCTGTCTCTGCGTGTCTGTCTCTGCGTGTCTGTCTCTGCGTGTCTGTCTCTGCGTCTCTCTGTCTCTGCGTCTCTCTGTCTCTCTGTGTATGTCTCTGCGTCTCTCTGTCTCTGCGTCTCTCTGTCTCTGTGTGTATGTCTCTGTGTGTCTGTCTCTGCGTGTCTGTCTCTGCGTGTCTGTCTCTGCGTGTCTGTCTCTGCGTGTCTTTCTCTGCGTGTCTGTCTCTGTCTCTGCGTGTCTGTCTCTGTCTCTGCGTGTCTGTCTCTGTCTCTGCATGTCTGTCTCTGCGTCTCTCTGTCTCTGCGTCTCTCTGTCTCTGCGTCTCTCTGTCTCTGCGTCTCTCTGTCTCTGCGTGTCTGTCTCTGCGTGTCTGTCTCTGCGTGTCTGTCTCTGTCTCTGCGTGTCTGTCTCTGCGTGTCTGTCTCTGCGTGTCTGTCTCTGCGTGTCTGTCTCTGCGTGTCTGTCTCTGCGTGTCTGTCTGTCTCTGCGTGTCTGTCTGTCTCTGCGTGTCTGTCTCTGCGTGTCTGTGTCTGTGTCTGTCTCTGCGTGTATCTCTCTGTCTCTGTCTCTGCGTGTCTGTCTCTGCATGTCTGTCTCTGCGTGTATGTCTCTGTCTCTGCGTGTCTGTCTCTGCGTGTCTGTCTCTGCGTGTCTGTCTCTGCGTGTCTGTCTCTGCGTGTCTGTCTCTGTCTCTGCGTGTCTGTCTCTGTCTCTGCGTGTCTGTCTCTGCGTGTCTGTCTCTGCGTGTCTGTCTCTGCGTGTATGTCTCTGCGTGTCTGTCTCTGCGTGTCTGTCTCTGCGTGTCTGTCTCTGTCTCTGCGTGTCTGTCTCTGTCTCTGCGTGTCTGTCTCTGCGTGTCTGTCTCTGTCTCTGCGTGTCTGTCTCTGTCTCTGCATATCTGTCTCTGCGTGTATGTCTCTGTCTCTGCGTGTCTGTCTCTGCGTGTCTGTCTCTGCGTGTCTGTCTCTGCGTGTCTGTCTCTGTCTCTGCGTGTCTGTCTCTGTCTCTGCGTGTCTGTCTCTGTCTCTGCGTGTCTGTCTCTGCGTGTCTGTCTCTGCATGTCTGTCTCTGTCTCTGCGTGTCTGTCTCTGTCTCTGCGTGTATGTCTCTGTCTCTGCGTGTCTGTCTCTGTCTCTGCGTGTCTGTCTCTGCGTGTCTGTCTCTGCGTGTCTGTGTCTGTCTCTGCGTGTCTGTCTCTGCGTGTCTGTCTCTGTCTCTGCGTGTCTGTCTCTGCGTGTCTGTCTCTGCGTGTCTGTCTCTGCGTGTATGTCTCTGCGTGTCTGTCTCTGTCTCTGCGTGTATGTCTCTGCGTGTATGTCTCTGTCTCTGCGTGTCTGTCTCTGCGTGTCTGTCTCTGTCTCTGCGTGTCTGTCTCTGTCTCTGCATGTCTGTCTCTGCGTCTCTCTGTCTCTGCGTCTCTCTGTCTCTGCGTGTATGTCTCTGCGTGTCTGTCTCTGCGTGTCTGTCTCTGCGTGTCTGTCTCTGCGTGTCTGTCTCTGTCTCTGCGTGTCTGTCTCTGTCTCTGCATGTCTGTCTCTGCGTCTCTCTGTCTCTGCGTCTCTCTGTCTCTGCGTCTCTCTGTCTCTGCGTCTCTCTGTCTCTGCGTCTCTCTGTCTCTGCGTGTCTGTCTCTGCGTGTCTGTCTCTGCGTGTCTGTCTCTGTGTGTCTGTCTCTGCGTGTCTGTCTCTGTCTCTGCATGTCTGTCTCTGCGTCTCTCTGTCTCTGCGTCTCTCTGTCTCTGTGTGTATGTCTCTGCGTGTCTGTCTCTGCGTGTCTGTCTCTGCGTGTCTGTCTCTGTCTCTGCGTGTCTGTCTCTGTCTCTGCGTGTCTGTCTCTGCGTGTCTGTTCTGCGTGTCTGTCTCTGCGTGTCTGTTCTGCGTGTCTGTCTCTGCGTGTCTGTCTCTGCGTGTCTGTCTCTGCGTGTCTGTCTCTGTCTCTGCGTGTCTGTCTCTGTCTCTGCGTGTCTGTCTCTGTCTCTGCGTGTCTGTCTCTGTCTCTGCGTGTCTGTCTCTGTCTCTGCGTGTCTGTCTCTGCGTGTCTGTCTCTGCGTGTCTGTCTCTGCATGTCTGTCTCTGCATGTCTGTCTCTGCATGTCTGTCTCTGCATGTCTGTCTCTGCATGTCTGTCTCTGCATGTCTGTCTCTGTCTCTGCATGTCTCTGTCTCTGCGTGTATGTCTCTGTCTCTGCGTGTATGTCTCTGTCTCTGCGTGTCTGTCTCTGTCTCTGCGTGTCTGTCTCTGCGTGTCTGTCTCTGTCTCTGCGTGTCTGTCTCTGTCTCTGCGTGTCTGTCTCTGCGTGTCTGTCTCTGTCTCTGCCTGTATGTCTCTGCCTGTATGTCTCTGCCTTTATGTCTCTGTCTCTGCGTGTCTGTCTCTGCGTCTCTGTCTCTGCGTCTCTGTCTCTGCGTCTCTGTCTCTGCGTCTCTGTCTCTGCGTGTATGTCTCTGCGTGTATGTCTCTGCGTGTATGTCTCTCGTGTCTGTCTCGTGTCTGTCTCTGCGTGTCTGTCTCTGCGTGTATGTCTCTGTCTCTGCGTGTCTGGCGCCTCTGCATGTCTGTCTTCCTTTCTGAAACAGTTTGTGCATATAATATGACAACATTTTGTGACGTTTTTGTTTGATTGGTCTCTCAGGCTGAGATTGTATGTGTCTCTGTCTCCAGGCTGAGATCTTCACCAAGGTGCTACAGAGTGAAGAGTCTGAGGAGAGTGAAGACAAGACGGTGATGGCTCTGGGGATCCTCAGCACCATAGACACCATACTCACTGTTATGGAGTCTCTGTCTCACAAGGAGGTGAGACCAACTGTCTCTCACGCATTCTCTCAGATGTATGTCTCTGCGTGTATGTCTCTGCGTGTATGTCTCTGCGTGTATGTCTCTGCGTGTGTGTGTAAAGGCGCCCGCATGCTTCCTTTCTGAAACAGTTTGTGCATATAATATGACAACATTTTGTGACGTTTTTGTTTGATTGGTCTTCAGGCTGAGATTGTATGTGTGTCTCCAGGCTGAGATCTTCACCAAGGTGCTACAGAGTGAAGAGTATGAGGAGAGTGAAGACAAGACGGTGATCGCTCTGGGGATCCTCAGCACCATAGACACCATACTCACTGTTATGGAGGACCACAAGGAGGTGAGACCAACTGTATACTCACGCATTCTACAGATGTACGCACGCACGCACACACACACACACACACACACACACACACACACACACACACACACACACACACACACACACACACACACACACTCACCCTATTCCAAATCGAGTCCTCTGAAGCTCCAGTTGAATGTGTGATTGATTTGCTCCCTCTCCCCTGCTTTGTGTGAACACACAGTGCTATTGAACATCCTGTATGTCAGACTAGGGCTGTGACGGTCATGGAATTTTGGATGACAGTAATTGGCCAGCCAAATGACTGTGCTCTCCGTAATAACCGTTTTCCCTCTCCGCTCCTGACCACATGTGCCGCCATAGAAATAGAATGAATAGAACGGGCGTCCCCATTCAAGTCAATGATGGTGTGATGGGTGGACTGGCGGCCATTGCTAGTGTACCCATAGAAGTAGAAACAGGAAGTGTATCCATCAATATGTGCTGTGATTTGTTGATTCAACTCCACTGACATTACAGAAATACATGAGCCACACCAGTTAACATCATTTGAATGAACAATGTGCATTTCATAACTTTGTTAAGAGTCCATGTTACCGCAGAAACACTCAACCGTACGATTGCCCTGCCGCTCTGTCTTCAGTCAGCTGTTCGTTCCACATTTTCCGCTTATGACTGTTATTTTATCCATAACAGTTGGTTATACGGTAATTGTGCCGCCCTCCCTATGTCAGACCGACGTTAGCCTGGGATCAATAGATCTTTGACCTTTTGATATCTCTCTTTCTCTTTCTGCCTGTATCTTTCCTCTCTCACCCTCTTGACTGCCTCTGTTCTTTCTTTATCGTGTTCTCTCTCTTTTCTCTCTCCCTCTCCATCTCCATCTCCCTCTCCATCTCCCTCTCCATCTCCCTCTCCATCTCCCTCTCTCCATCTCTCTCTCCATCTCCATCTCCCTCTCCATCTCTCTCCATCTCCATCTCCCTCTCCATCTCCCCTCTCTCCATCTCCATCTCCCTCCTCTCTCCATCTCCATCTCCCTCTCTCTCTCCATCTCCATCTCCCCTCTCTCTCCATCTCCATCTCCATCTCCCTCTCTCTCTCCTTCTCCTTCTCTCTCTCCATCTCCCTCCCTCTCTCCATCTCCCTCTCCATCTCTCTCTCTCAGATCACTCAGCAGTTGGAGGGCATCTGTTTACAGGTGATAGGCCTGGTGCTGCAGAAGCCCATCATAGGTATGGCAGGTGTGTGTGCTCACGTCACTGTCTGTTTTTGTGTGTACACACATACACATACATATTTGTTTGCTGTGTGTGTCTATTCTTCTGTGTGACCTTTTTGTGTGTGTGTGCTTTTCACACACACATTACACAATAACCATATTAATCTCACTTCCTGTTCCATTGAGCTACCCCCCCCCCCGTCTTGTATAACACCTTGTCCATTTCCGTCGCACAATGAGCACGGTCTAATTATCAAAAGATGTTCCCCTTGTGCTTCCCAAATCCCAGATAACCAAGCACCGTGTGTGTGTGTGTGTGTGTGTGTGTGTAAGGCGAGAATAAAGCTCTATGTTAATGAATGGGTTATGTGATAACTTGTATAATGTTAGTTTCCTTCAAGAAGAGTGGGGGGGGGGGGGCACTGTGAAAGATTGTTTATCTCTCAAAGGGAAACATCAATTCGATGATCTGTTTCCTCCTCTTCTCTCTCCCCTCCAGAGTTCTACGAGGAGATTCTGTCCCTGGGGTTTGGGTTGACCTGCCAGACCATCTCCCCTCAGATGTGGCAGCTACTGGCGGTGCTCTACGAGGTCTTCCAGAACGACTGCTTTGACTACTTCACGGGTAGAGTACTGAGTCACTGAGTGAGAATATTGGGCTTACACACCTGTCTCGGTGAACATTGAATATCACAGTGAATGCATGATGGTGATACTGGCCAAACATGCTGATGATCACGGTCTGTTCTCTTTCAGATATGATGCCTCTTTTGCACAACTACGTTACCGTGGATACAGACATGCTCCTGTCCAACCCCAAATATTTAGAGGTCATATACAACATGTGCAAAAAGGTGAGCGTGAGCATATGTGTGTGTGTGTTCAGGTAGAGTTTGATGAAGTGTCCCATGTTGACCTTTGACTCCTGTGCTGTAGGTGCTGACCAGTGATGCAGGTGAGGATGCAGAGTGTCACGCTGCTAAGCTGCTAGAGGTCATCGTGCTCCAGTGTCGGGGGAGGGGCATTGACCAGGTGAGAGGGACCGCGGAGGCTTCTGGGTAGTATTTAAGGGTAGAAGTGGTCCCAGTTCAGCCCAAATCAGTTTGCACGGTCTTTCCTTTTCATACCCTCAATCTCCCGTTGGGAGGGATGATTGCTATCAATATTGAATTGATTCTTCTCTCTCACCCGCATGTGATTTGGCACAGTTGTATGTATCTCTCTCTCTCTCTCACTCTCACTCTCACTCTCACTCTCTCCCCCTTCCTCCAGTGTATCCCGTTGTTCGTGGAGGCTGTGTTGGAGCGGCTAACCAGAGGTGTGAAGTCCAGCGAGCTGAGGACCATGTGTCTGCAGGTGGCCATCGCTGCTCTCTACTACAACCCAGCCCTGCTCATCCACACGCTGGACAACATGCACTTCCCCCACAGCCCACAGCCCATCACCGCTCACTTCATCAACCAGTGGATGAATGACACTGAGTTCTTCCTGGGGTAAGTGTATAAACTAAGCCATACGCCCTACATCCTACGCCCTATACACTACCCACTATAAAGTACAGTGGATAAACAACGTGCCCTAAACCATGGACCCTAAATACTACTAGACCCATACTGTATACGGTCCACTTCATCAACATTATTGTTAGTTATCACTGAGTCACACTGTGTTCTTCCTATAGCGGTGTAAAAACATAAGGGACATGCAATACTTATACCTACTACAGTACACTGTACATGATTAATTCACCACCTACCTGGAGTTCATTGTCTCTCTCTCTCTCTCCACTCCTCTCTCTCTCCCAGGCTCCATGACCGTAAGATGTGTATCATCGGACTGAGTGTTCTGATGGAGCTACCCTCCAGGCCAGTGGTGGTAGACGGGATAGCGGCTCAGATTGTCCCCAGCGTCCTGCTCCTCTTCCTGGGGCTCAAACACCTGTACTCCTCCCGCCTCAACAAGCCAGATCTTCTGGCCTGTCCTGGGGTACCTGAGGAGGACCAGAACGGTGAGAGGAGGAAAACGGGCGACAGAGGAGGAGAGGAGACAGAACAAATGAGAGGGGAATGGAGAGAGCAGGCAAGAGAGGAGGAGAGAAAAGGAAAGGAGAGCTGCTAATACTGTTGAAAGCCATTGGGTAGGGCCAGGGATAATGTCAATGGTAGAAGATTAAGACACGACTAACACTAGCTATGGATGTGGTGGGAATCAGTCCTCAGCTGTTCATGTGTGTTGCTTTACACATCAATGGCCAGGTTTCAACACCTATAGACCTCTCTCTCTTTCTCTCTCTCGCTCTCTCTTTCTCTCTCTCGCTCTCTCTCTCTCTCTCTCTCGCTCTCTCTCGCTTGACTTCTCACTCTGCCTTCAGGTCATATTAGTTGCACTACATTTCCCTACATGCCTCAGGGCAGCTGTGCTGGCATTCCTCAGTCAAGTGTGAAGAACCTGGAGTTCCAGAATATTCAGGGTGCATCTGGGGGTTGTAGTGTTGTTGTGCAGTCAGACACAAAGGTAGTAGATGAGACTAGCTCAGAGGGAATGACTTTGAGTGTTCTTCTGTCACATTTAGTCTCCATATTCGCTTAATTTGAGTTAATTTACCTTCTGGGAATGAAGGAGTGTTATTGGGAACAGCAGGGTACAGGGGAGGTTCGGATGAAGTAAATTGTTATGTATGTTAGCTAAGCAGCTGTTACTGTAATTTGGCATGTTTAAAATAGCATTAAGAAGAATTGTGCCTTTCAAAAAGGTCAAAGGGTCATCTTTTTCTATTCGTTCTGTTTGTCTGTCTGCGTGTCTGTCTGTCTGCGTGTGTGTTGCGTCCACAGAGGAGATCCCTAGTGATGAGGACGAGGTGAATGAGAACTGTAACGCCATGATGCAACAGCAGACTAGCACACGCGTAGGCCACGAGGACGATGAGGAGGAGGAGGAGGATGATGAAGACTACTGGGATGAAGAAGGGCTGGAGAGGACACCCCTGGAGGAGTACAACACGCCTCTGGACTATGACAATGGAGAGGACGAGTACCAGTTCTTCACCGCTGCCCTACTCAGTAAGTGGTTACACATCTACACACACCGACTCGCGCACACACAGCTACTTGTGCGCACACACACACACACAGGAAAAACAAATATTCATGCATACATGTATGAACGCGCGCCCACACACACACAAACACACAGAGGCATCTAACCCTTACTCTATCCCGTGTGTACTATAGGGGTCCAGAACACTGACCAGCCTTGGTACCAGTCTCTGACCACGCCCCTCAGTGATGACCAGAAGAAACAGCTGCAGGAGATCTACAGTCTGTCCCAGCAGAGGAGGAGCACCGCTGCCAAGGGCCAATGGTGAGGCAGAAGAGAGGTACGGGAGGCCAATGGGTTGGGAGATGGTGAGGCTGAAGAGAGGTACGGGGGACCAATGGGGAGAGAGGACAGGAGGCCAATGGGTTGGGAGATGGTGAGGCTGAAGAGAGGTACGGGGGACCAATGGGGAGAGAGGACAGGAGGCCAATGGGTTGGGAGATGGTGAGGCTGAAGAGAGGTACGGGGGACCAATGGGGAGAGAGGACAGGAGGCCAATGGGTTGGGAGATGGTGAGGCTGAAGAATAAGGATGCAGGGTGTAAAATACAACATACAGTAAAAGGTTGTTGATTTCAACATGTATTTTGACAAGCTGTATTTCCCAGGACGTTGAGTCCTAACACTGTGTCATGTTGTTTCAGAGCTGTAAGGGACATGGCTGGAGGCCTGGATGGAAGGAGGAGTAGCAGCAGAGTTCTGGCCTGATCTGAAGTGGATTTAAAACACATCAAGAACGGTTTCAGACCAGATCAGATCTAACTAGACTTTACTGATCCCACCAAGACCGGGCCATCTAGAACCGTAACGGAACTCGGTGGAGATCCACCAGAGACCATAACACCGGGACTTTACACTACACACTTTACGGTTCACATCTCAGACCGTAATTAGAGAGAGAGAGAGAGAGAGAGAGAGAGAGAGAGAGAGAGAGAGAGAGAGAGAGAGAGAGAGAGAGAGAGAGAGAGAGAGAGAGAGAGAGAGAGAGAGAGAGAGAGAGAGAGAGAGAGAGAGAGAGAGAGAGAGAGAGAGAGAGAGAGAGAGAGAGAGAGAGAGAGAGAGAGAGAGAGAGAGAGAGAGAGAGAGAGAGAGAGAGAGAGAGAGAGAGAGAGAGAGAGAGAGAGAGAGAGAGAGAGAGAGAGAGAGAGAGAGAGAGAGAGAGAGAGAGAGAGAGAGAGAGAGAGAGAGAGAGAGAGAGAGAGAGAGAGAGAGAGAGAGAGAGAGAGAGAGAGATATCCTGCTCTTGCTCTGTATCACTGACCAGCGAATTCATCTTCTAGTACAGTCCTTGGGTCTGTGATTCTGTAACTGTGTGAATGTAAGTATTGTACACAAAATCTCTGTTTCTCTATAGCCTGACTTTTGTTTGGTCTCGAGAGGACTGGGCAGATGTCCTTGGTTGCCATGGCATCAATCAGAACCATGTGTCAGTTAGTCTGAACCAAAGCTGTGGTGCTAATGGACGGACAGACAGGCATGTTGGGGTTAAGGGTTAGGGGTCAGTGACCTTTAACCCACGGGGGGGTTCCTTTCACAAGATGCTGGGAGGAGAGTGTTTGTTTGTCTTTGTTTTATATAACTGTTTTCATTTAACTTAAGAAAATCATAAACGTTCATGTAACATCTAGCCGTGTGTGTGTGTGTGTGGTAAAGATTTTATATTGATTCCACATGGAACGTTTCAGCTGCCGCAATATCCTCTGTCTTTGTACGTCTCTTTCTGCTCTGTTGAATCAATACTAGGTCAGAGTTCACTGCTGCGATCAACCCTCATTTATAAAACATCCAGCTCAGTAGCACACAGATGGATTGAACAACTACTGTAACATGTAGGTGAACAGTGTCGGCAGGAGTAGATATGTTTTCATAACATCATCTACAGGCTTCTCTCGGGGCCCATGTTCAAATACTTCAAGATGGATTCCTCCCATCCTCCATGGTTCTGACACAAGACAGAGGGCATAACATGGTGGAATCTGGCTTTCACCAGTCTACCAACTATCTGGCCTTGGGTATCAAATTCAAATCACAGCTGGGAATCTCTCTGCCCGGCAGTTCTTTTTCTCATGTCCCCAGCTGTCGAGAAAGAGGAGCCAACTGTGAAAGGAGTTTCCTCTGGAATGTTCGAGATGTCCAATTACCACAGGGCTTTTTTCTGCATTTTATAGTCCGTATTTGATTCTCTAGTGGAGTCAGAGGGCTCTTCTTGCAGGGTTGGGAGTCAGATCCTGATGTTTCAGATGGGACGCTTGGATGGGTTTTGGTGCGGCAACGGCGTTCTTGCTCTCCCTCTCTCTCCCTGTGTTAGTATTCTGTGTGTGTTCGGCTGCAGTTTGTATGTTCTAGCCCACTGAATTTTCGACTGAAGACTGTGTGTGTGCGCAGGACAGTAAGGAGCAGCCAAGCGTTGAAGAGCTGTCGAACTCTGCGGGCAGTGAAACCAACATAGGGTGTGTGTTATATGTTGTTGACTAGTGTCTGGAGTTGTTTCTCTCCAGAAAATGTTGCAATCTGCCTCTGCACTTAAGCACCGCAGTGAATTATGTTCTCCAACAAACACCCTCCCTCTCTCTTCATTTCTATTGGTCGGTATGATTGTTTTATGTAGGTGATGTTGCGTATACCTGACACTTCCAGGCCATGCTAGGATGCTGTTACACTAATCTGTGAGAGAGAGACTGAGTGAACTCTAGTCTACTGTCCTGGTAATAATGCAGGGGATTCTCTGACCCCTGTGTCCCAGTCAGGGTGCCTCTTCTCCAGCCTGCCTGGTGGCCTCTTTCCCCCTGGGGAGCAGAGTGGAGGTAATGATGATGGCCATAGACCGTGGTGTGCTGGGCAAAGCTAATCAGATCTGATAGTATAGTCTCACTAAAGCAGAGGATGAGAAGGGCAAACAAGGGCAGAGTCAAAGAGAGCGAGACCTCACTGCAGTTCAGCAGCCGAATAACTTCAGCTCACAGTTAAAAAGGGAGCGGAAGTCTCCAGCTAACTATTGAGTGGAGTACTGTGATGTGTGTTTGTTCTCTGGGGCAGCTAACTGCCTGTGGTCTCTGCGGTGTGTGCCTCTGTCAGAATCACTTACATGGATGGATGGATGGATGTGGGTAGGCAAAGTTCAGGTGAAGTGAATTTTTTTGTCATGTGGTAGTTCCCTGCCCTTTTATAGCCACCCAAAAACACACTCCCACAGAGAACTCTCCTGTGTGCGTGTGTGTCCAGGGCACACAGGGACCATCTCCACCCGCCAGTGAAGCTGAGACAGAGATGCAGACTGACAGTGCTGACTGTGTCTCTATCGGCCCTGTGTGAGTCAGAGGTCCCCAGACTCCGCCACGGATGGTGAGGACTGGAGTGGAATTTATATATATATATATATATATATATATATATATATATATATATTTGAAACAGTTCTCAAGTTTCCCAGATGCTGGTCTCAAGTTTAGGGAGCATCCACAAACAGTGTAGCCTCCCTATTAAACTGGCCTCTGCTAAGAGGAGTGGACTTCTATGGCACAGGTTGAAGTGTGCTGCCTCGCATTGTAACAATACAGGGTCACTGGTTCAAGCCCCATTCCGGCTGACTCCTCCCCCTCCACCGCTGCATTAGTAATGGGATATTTGATTCCTAATGGGGGTCTTGGCTACTTTGCAACCCCTTCTCACACTCCAGTTAATTGCATTTGCTTTGGTAATGAGGGAGTCTGATTGCATATCATGAATCATGCGCCACTCTCCCGCCATTGTGCCCCTTCCACTTGAATCCCAAAGGTTTTTTTAAACAGAGCGGGTCTCCAGTTGGGCTTGGTCTGTGATTCACTGTCAACTTTCCCGTTCAGAGGAATAAGGCAACCTCCGAGAGCGTTCCACACACTAAAGAACTTTATTTCCAGAGGACATATATGAGATGGTTCTGTACAGAGAAGAGATGTGAATGAATAAACCACATGAGACAGAATCAGCAATAGCACAAGAGCAATTAATAGACTATAAGGGGATAGTGACATCAGCAAAGGACTAAGTAACACATATAGCATCAACTACTATTAACAACTAGCAATAGTAACAACCAACAGTAAATGCACACGTTTCAATAACAACATCACTCACCGTTGTCCACTGGGAGAGAGACTGAGGAGGCTCTGACCTGAGCAGGCAGGACTCTCTGGTATCCTGCCCCCTAGCAACCTATTGGTGGCCTGATGGCAGAGGTCACTGGAAGTTTGGGCAGACAGTTTATGATCCCCTAGTCTCTGGCACCATCCGGTGATGGGTGGAGTGAGCTGCATGAAATTAGATACCTCGCAGGCAGGAAGATCCATAACAGGTTTAGTCTGACGATTTTCCATCCCAAAGCTCTTCATACCTGAGTAGTAGTATTATAATCACCTCTCCTTCTAATGAGCTACTCATCCTCAAGTACACCTGTGAGATTGAATACCACCTCGTGCTGCGATGGGCCTGGTGGTGGCATAACTGCCAGACCGGCTCGTTTGGTGGCAATCAGCCACCGACCTATAAGCCTACGGTAATGAAATCAAACGCTATTGTAGAAAGAGAGGGGCCCTGCACTCGCCTCGAACATGTAACCGTGTCATTACCGGTGGATAATGGCTATTGTGGTCGACACGCTCCGTCGCCCACCGGAATCTAGGCCTGCTTAGCGGTGCGGCAGTTGGTGAGTGCACCATGCATTCTGAAGGCAATTAGCGCACAGAAAGCCACCTTGAACACTCACAGATGCACCATTCCAATGGGGGAAAAAACAAGCAAATTAATGAGGCAAAACCGTTTCATTCTTTATAGTCGGAGAGACCACAGAGAGCAGATGTTTGATTTTCTCCTGGTCCCAGAATGGTGAGGTGAATATATGGTGTGCAGCAATGTTCCCTCCGTTTCTTTTTTCCGTCACTGAGCAAATTTCAGGTCTGCTGAACGCAAACATTGAAAGTCCTGTACAACTTCCAGGGGGTTTACTGTGAACACTGAGGCTGTACCCTCTTTAAGCTACAGTTTTAACAGTGGCCAAATAGGCTACTTGATCATAATGTTGGCCGACCAGAGAGGACTGGCATAAAAAACTATGGAGAAAATGCATCCCATAACATTTTAACATGGAAAAAGCTGTTCTATCATTCAGCCGACAGTAGCAGCCTATGTGTGGTGTTCAATGTCGGCCTACATTCCATGAGACTTTTGGAAAAAAACACGCAGGGCTTGACATTAACCTGTTTTATCCACTTGTTGTTCAGACAAGGTGATTGAAAATGCTGCTGTGTTGTTTGATGCACGTAACCACTTTACAAAATCAAATGCATTATTATTCTCCTACCATTACTACAGAGAATCAGACGAATTATGCTACACTCTGCCTATTGGCTACTTAGATCATTCAAACCTGTCTCAAAATACAACACTGCCCCTTTAATAAGACCAAAACAAAAGCTCTTTAACTGACAGGCTTTTCAAAGGTGTCTAGAAATGTACACGTTTTGTGCTCTTGTAGGAAGCAATCACTCCCCTATTGCTGACTATAAATAATCTATAACTGGGCTAATAGTTAGTGAATTATCAGAGGATATGAACAAATGTACATGTGGCTTCATGCAGCTCTGCTCTTGCTTTGATCTCACAAGTTCATCTACTCATGACCGCTCATGCTGTAAACGCAGTCCAGTTTCAAAGTAAACGGCACAGATCCATATATGGCAATAGTCTATTTGCATATAGGCCTACTGCAACTCTGATTGTTTATGCTGCACCATACGGGCTGAGTGTCGCTGTCAATGCAATAGAATCTTACTCCGATGCGTTCTGCCTACAACAAAATCTCTTGCATAGTTCGTTTTGTTTCAGTATGTTGCATTGAAAGTGGCTAATGTTGAGTCAATAGTGTTAACAGGGAAACTCTAGAACAGTGGTCAGCAACCTTTTCTGAGTCAAGATCAAAATGCAAGCCGAGATCTACCGCTTAAATTTTATTTTTAACATGACTTAAAAAACGTAAGCCTATGCAACATTAACCAATTAAAAACAGTACTGTAGCAGAGTTTGTGCAGAAAGCTATAAGCCCAATACATTATCACTGCATATTGGCTTTGCTTGAATTGCCCTGCCAGTGCATTGTTCTTCCGGACATTTTTTTAAATAATCGTTTTTTAAAAATTAGGTATGCTATATGATCACACTGGTAATAGATCCATTGTTGTATTACTTGTGCGGCACAGCTGAGTGAGCATACATTTCAATAATTTGCTTTTTATTTTTGTTTTTCTGGGCTGACGGTGCCTGCATCCCTCCTCTCGCTCTCCTCCACTGACACTGACCAAAAAGGGACAATGTCTTCCAGCTGACGACAACTCCAGTCGCACACGGCATTATTTCTGCCTCATGCACAAATTCATTTTGTTACTCCTATGAACAGAGAAAGTGAAATATTCCTTGATATTAAAAAAGACCCAATCCACTAATAATAACGCAAGCCTATTAATACGTTCCTACTCATTCATTACTGGTGCACTGCTTGTTGTAGCGCTGAATACAGTTGACACTGCTAAGTAGAAACTTAAACATGAACTCATTCATAAAAACAGCAGCTCTTTGCTATATTCGTTGACAGTCTCTCTCTAGTCATGGTTTTTAAACGTTTTGAAATCTCACAGTATCAACTTTGCTGTATATTTTTTTTGTGCCTGCTTCAATACTGCGGACACAGTCATCTGAGCCATTCGATTGGCCAGCGGTAAACCTACAGTGCACTTGATATGCTCTCTGGGCCCTCGGAGTTTGTACCTTCTGAACAAACGTACATGCAATTGTTGAAAATGGCAACAGTTCGCTTACCCGGCGCAGAGGGCAGATGAATCGGGTACACCTACCCTCAACTGCACGAGACGAATAAAAAGAAAACAGAAACATGCTTTAATCGTTGCTTTTTTACAGAAATGTTTGGCGATTGACCAATCGGGTTGTTGACCATTGAACATCACTCAACTTTCCAGAGCAATCTCTTGCTTCTCTCTGCGGACTGATATTTCAGCGCGGCATTCTCGTGGCTAAGTTTTAGAGCGAACATTGGTGCGCAAAATGGATACTTCTACCCAGGTGAATAGCGAGCGGCTAATGGATGAAACAAATGGTCGAGAAGACGACCTTGATCCGTGTAGCCGTCTAGACGCCAGCTGCTGGGTGAAGAAATGGCCCAGAACAGCCTTCATGATGATGTGAATACAGCAACAGTATCATATGCATTTTATAAGTCAGGGATGGACAACTGGCGGCCCACGGGCCCCACCACATTTAAAATAAAATATTTTTTAGAAACTCCTGTTGGGTCTCAACTGTTGCAAGTTAGAATATACAAGGTGCAAATTCGACAAAACATCTCTACACCCTATGGCAAAATGTGTACACTTGCAGGAAATTAGCTGTAAAACAGGCTGTTTTCATATCTGCCCAATGGCAAAATGAGCAGAATTGCATGAAATTAGTTACAAAATTGCAAAATCTTCTGTCCCATGGCAAAAATGTGTAGGATTGCAGCAGTTGCTCTAAAACGAACATTCTCTACACCCCGCGAGCAACTGTGGCTCTCATGAGTTCAGATTTGTTGTGGCCCCCCACCACCATCAAAGTTGTCCCATCCCTGATAGGATATCCTGTCACCGCACAACCCTCTGGCAACGACTAGAGAGCAAGAGAGGGGGAGGAAGGAGAGTAAGGGGAAGGAGTGCTTGACAACTTAGTTGTTTTGCCCTTTAGCATGTCTTTCCCAGTAGGCGCGGTGCAGTGTTGCGTGAGTGTCTTGTAGGCAGTCATAGTTGTCAGTCTGTGTTGCTCTCACCGCCACTCACGTAGCTGCTGACTTGCCACATCCAGGGACTGTTACACACACACTCTGCTGCAGTGAATCAGTGTTAGTAACAAACTCCTCATTATTGAGTTAATAAAGCTGCATTAAAACATAGTCTCTAGGTTGCTTTCTTGAGAAATGCAGCTCCAAAATGCAGGTGTTTCAGCCTAGCTCAGTGCTTTCTGTGGTGGGAGTGGCCAGTGGAAAATATGGAGCGTAGGTGTTGGTAATGTTCTCCAGTTGCGCTGTGATTGGCTCAGTGTTGTGTTACTCATGGGGACAAAATTCAAGCCCCTTGGGTGCTGCCATAGAGTTACATTAGTAGGTCATTGGCCACAGATAAAATGATGTCAAATCACGTTATATCTACAGTAGCTTTGATTGGACTGATCATGTCAACATCATACTTTCTAAATCTTAGCTAGCAGTCATCATCATGAATCAAGTCGACAATCTGCAGGCAAATCCTTTTTAATCCTTGTCATATTAAGAGAAATAATGAAGAGAAATTATAGATAATACGTATCGGTGCTCATTGGCCATTGGACATAAACAATGCACAACCAGTTGAAAATCGCAAATTCAACAATGAGTGGTTTGGAAGGAATCTGTGACTGTGGCTAACTGCAAGCCTTGCAAAGCAAAGCCTTCTATTGAGTGGAATAGCTGTGTGGTCCCAAGTCCGGGATTAAGGTTCTCTTTTCCAAGTTTAAAATTATAAACATTCAACATTGGCCATGCTGCTAATGAAGCATGATTTGTGCCACGCTCAAAACAACTTCAATGAGTTCAAGACAACTGGGAACTCAGGAAAAACAAGCTCCAACTGGGAAAATACGTTTTGAACGGTCATCCAACTCGGAATTGTAAATCCAGAACTCTGGCCTCTATTTAGAGCTACGACCTGAAGATCACTGACGTCCTCGTGATTCAACCTTGTTTTTTTCTTCAAGTTCCCAGTTGTCTTGAAAGCACCATAAATCCAGAGAATGCCAGACTTTGATGACAACATTTGCCCACAAAGGACCGCCATACCACCTTCCTGTTCAAGTGAGCACAGCACAGCAAGGTGAGTCAAAAATGTATTGTATGCTGCTGCATAAATTATGTAATATGCCAGGGAGATATGTATACTGTAACTAAGAAGGTAATACTACATGTATGTTGTGTAGTAAGCTGTTAGGAGCTCATGTGCCTCAACATAATAATTTGGTCTATTTACCCCTCTTAATTTCACCTACTATTCTGACTTGGTGGTGCACATGTAGCCTATAACCTGTTTTTGAGAAATGTAATCATTGAATATTGTAAGAGCTTTCATTGTCTGTTTATATGCCCCCTTTATTTATTCTACAGTTCTGATTTGGTGTACAGGGAGAACACTCTAAGAACGGCCCATGTTCTGAATTCTGTCGCTGTACATTTCAAAAGTGCTGAACAAATGGTTATATTGACTACGTCCGTCCTAGCTTGCTCATTGATGTCTTATTCAAAATGATGGATTGCCTCTCGTCAGTTCGTCGTCCCCTTATGCCATAGTTTGTACATCTCAATTGTCAGTAGAAACCACATTTGTTTAAGCAAATCAGCTATGTTTTTTTGTAAAGGCATTAAACGAGGCTGAATGAACTGTTTCGTTGCCAGGCAAGGCTCCGCTGATAGCCAGATGTAGCAGTGTTGGGACTGCTGTTGGGACTCTGCTGTTGGGACAGCTTTATGTAGGCCCTAACAGTTTGTGGGTACCGTTTCTCACCGTTATATTGCAATTAATGTATTGTTTAGTATTGTGTAGTGGCTTTGCTGGCATGCATCCCACATTCTTTTATTATTTTTGCCCCACAGAGATTTACATGCTAAAATCACCACTGTGTGTATATGCATTTGATCAGAATGACTAACCTGATGGATTATGGGAAGCAGCTATATGGATGTCCTCCACACTGCTTGAATAAGAAATGATTTAGTCTGGTCCATCTGTGCTTGACCTTCAGTGCAGTTGTGTTTTCAGCTCTGTCCCGAAGCCTCTAAAACAGAGAGAGAAAAAAAACATCCTACCCTTGGCTCAGTCTGTCAAGGTTGTGGCGCTGGATTTTCTCACAGCCTCACACACATAGAGTAGGCTACATACACACCACCGCCCTGCACTGACAGACACACACACATACAAACTGACACACACACACAAACTCTGTGCCCACCATCCCCACAGGGCACAAAGAGACCTAATTCTCTACCCTTCATTTGTCTGAGAGCTAAAGTCGTCTCAGGCATCAGACTGGAACTGACAGATATGTTAATGTAAGTGAGAACACTGGATATTTAAGGGAAGTGTGTGTGTGTGTGTGTGTCCATCCTCATCTGCGTTTCTCATATATATATATATATCTGTGTGAGTTGGATTCATCCTAAAGCACTGTTAGCATTATTAAACACCAAACCCAAACAAATTCATACTGGATGTGATTGTGTTGGCATATTTCCCTCCCAACAGATGGTGGTAAAAAAATAGGCCATTGTAGAAGTATAACCCTTCCTCTTCATCAACAGGTGATGATGCTGCCTTGCCATTGCAACTTTATGGAGAGGGTCATTGGCATGGACACTGGTGGTCGGCTGGTGTTTGGCCAGGCATGGCAGGACAGGAATGACAATGAGTAGTTTTAACCACAAGAGGGACGACTATGTTTAACTGGACGGACATACACACACACACACACACACACACACACACACACACACACACACACACACACACACACACACACACACACACACACACACACACACACACACACACACACACACACACACACACACACACTCTAATTTTAGAGTGGGTTCGATTCCCGGGACCACCCATACGTAGAATGTATGCACACATGACTGTAAGTCATGTAAGTTGTAAGTTTGGATAAAAGCGTCTACTAAATGGCATATATATATATATATTATATATAATAAGTGCTACATCATTTGGAAGTCAAGCACCTGTATGCAATTGTATCCATTAGTCATATTGCGTCAGCAGGGATGGTTTTGACACTGGCTCTGAGCTATCTGAGAGTAGCCGCTGTTTCCGTACTGGGACTGGACGATCCCTTCACCTTTACCTGCTGCATATGAATGTAGCCCTTCATTACTTGCCATCTTGACCGTACAGGTTTCTGTGGAGGACAGCAGCAGGAGTGGTGTGGGGTTGCAGTGGCCAGCTGTTGTGCCTGTAGCAGGGCCCGCTGGATGGGTGATCATCATACAACACAACAGCCGTTCCCACCGATCAGGCTGGCACTACACCTGCATTCTGCTGCTGAGGACAAACTCAACACCAGCCTATTTAGAAATGATTAAAGTGATGCTTTGAAAGAGGATTTTTTTTTTATGTATGGTGTTTTTGGAAAGTGTAGATTTAACATACTGACCTAGTGGAAGTTTTTTCAATGAATTGATTTTCAGTAGGCCTAGTACAGTAGCCTACAAGGAAGTGGATGGATATTAAATCTTATACTCATCATAACCTGCTATGGTCAGGTCAATATCCCACATCGTAACCATCATCATGGTTAATTGATTTATGGTTAGCTCTCTAGTAAACATGTTTATTACCAGTGTCTATACTGAGCTTACAAAACATTAGGAACATCTTCCTAACTTCACCCTCCCTACACCTCTGATGAATACAACAGGAAACCTGTTCGAGCACCATGCACTGCTAAATCATTCTGGCTATAGATACGGAGAACATCAACACATTAACATCAACAGGCCAGAGGATATACCCATTGGACTTGAGGCTCTGATGGGAGTTTACCTCGTATTTACATGTTTTAATCTGTTTGCCACTAAAATCATAATAAACACTGACAACTAAACTATTGTGTTATTGTTGTGCATATATTATTATTATTATTATTATTGATAATAGGGGAGGGGGGTAGTTCAGATATTAACCCCAAAAGGTTCTGTCATGTTTTGTCTTATATTGTCTTGTCATTTTGCTTTTCCTTCTGTTCGTTTTCCCCCTGCTGGTCTTTTTAGGTTCGTTCCCCTTTTTCTCTCTCCCTTCCTCTCTCTCTTCTCTCTATCGTTCCGTTCCTGCTCCCAGCTGTTCCTATTCCCCTAATCAATCATTTAGTCTTCCCACACCTGTTCCCTATCTTTTCCCCTGATTAGAGTCCCTATTTCTCCCCTTGTTTTCCGTTTCTGTCCTGTCGGATCCTTGTATATTGTTCACCGTGCTGTGTCTTTGTATCGCCCTGTCGTGTCGTGTTTCCCTCAGATGCTGCGTGGTGAGCAGGTGTCTGAGTCTGCTACGGTCAAGTGCCTTCCCGAGGCAACCTGCAGTTTATTATCGAGTCTCCAGTCAGTTCTCGTGATTACGAGTGGAATTGTTTTTTATGCTTTATTTACCGCTCCGATTTGTCTAGGAGTATTGCTATTTCCTTAAACTGGATTAAAGACTCTGTTTTCGCCAAGTCGCTTTTGGGTCCTCATTCATCTGCATAACAGAAGGATCCGACCAAAGAATGGACCCAGCGACTACAGACGCTCGTAACACTGCCGTCGAGATCCAAGGAGCCATGCTCGGCAGACACGAGCAGGAATTGTCTGCTGCTCGTCATGCCATGGAGAACCTGGCCGCTCAGGTTTCCGACCTCTCTGGACAGTTCCAGAGTCTTCGTCTCGTGCCACCTGTTACTTCCTGGTCTGCCGAGCCTCCGGAACCTAGGGTTAATAACCCACCTTGCTACTCCGGGCAGCCCAAGGAGTGCCGCTCCTTTCTCACCCAGTGTGATATTGTGTTCTCTCTCCAACCCAACACATACTCTAGAGAGAGAGCTCGGGTTGCTTACGTCATTTCACTCCTTACTGGCCGGGCTCGAGAGTGGGGCACAGCTATCTGGGAGGCAAGGGCTGATTGTTCAAACAATTACCAGAACTTTAAAGAGGAGATTATTTGGGTTTTTGACCGTTCAGTTTTTGGTAGGGAGGCTTCTAGGGCCCTGGCTTCCCTATGCCAAGGTGATCGATCCATAACGGATTACTCTATAGAGTTTCGCACTCTTGCTGCCTCTAGTGACTGGAACGAGCCGGCGCTGCTCGCTCGTTTTCTGGAGGGACTCCACGCAGTGGTCAAAGATGAGATTCTCTCCCGGGAGGTTCCTTCCAGTGTGGACTCTTTGATTGCTCTCGCCATCCGCATAGAACGACGGGTAGATCTTCGTCACCAAGCTCGTGGAAGAGAGCTCGCGTCAACGGTGTTTCCCTGCTCCACATCGCAACCATCTCCCTCCTCTGGCTCAGAGACTGAGCCCATGCAGCTGGGAGGTATTCGCATCTCGACTAAGGAGAGGGAACGGAGGATCACCAACCGCCTGTGCCTCTATTGCGGATTTGATGGACATTTTGTCAATTCATGTCCAGTAAAAGCCAGAGCTCATCAGTAAGTGGAGGGCTACTGGTGAGCGCTACTACTCAGGTCTCTCCATCTAGATCCTGTACTACTATGTCGGTCCATCTACGCTGGACCGGTTCGGGTGCTACATGCAGTGCCTTGATAGACTCTGGGGCTGAGGGTTGTTTCATGGACGAAGCATGGGCTCGGAAACATGACATTCCTTTCAGACAGTTAGACAAGCCTACGCCCATGTTCGCCTTAGATGGTAGTCATCTTCCCAGTATCAGATTTGAGACACTACCTTTAACCCTCACAGTATCTGGTAACCACAGTGAGACTATTTCTTTTTTGATTTTTCGTTCACCTTTTACACCTGTTGTTTTGGGTCATCCCTGGCTAGTATGTCATAATCCTTCTATTAATTGGTCTAGTAATTCTATCCTATCCTGGAACGTTTCTTGTCATGTGAAGTGTTTAATGTCTGCCATCCCTCCCATTTCTTCTGTCCCCACTTCTCAGGAGGAACCTGGCGATTTGACAGGAGTGCCGGAGGAATATCATGATCTGCGCACGGTCTTCAGTCGGTCCCGAGCCAACTCCCTTCCTCCTCACCGGTCGTATGATTGTAGTATTGATCTCCTTCCGGGGACCACTCCTCCTCGGGGTAGACTATACTCTCTGTCGGCTCCCGAACGTAAGGCTCTCGAGGATTATTTGTCTGTTTCTCTTGACGCCGGTACCATAGTGCCTTCTTCCTCTCCGGCCGGGGCGGGGTTTTTTTTTGTTAAGAAGAAGGACGGTACTCTGCGCCCCTGCGTGGATTATCGAGGGCTGAATGACATAACGGTTAAGAATCGTTATCCGCTTCCCCTTATGTCATCAGCCTTCGAGATTCTGCAGGGAGCCAGGTGCTTTACTAAGTTGGACCTTCGTAACGCTTACCATCTCGTGCGCATCAGAGAGGGGGACGAGTGGAAAACGGCGTTTAACACTCCGTTAGGGCATTTTGAGTACCGGGTTCTGCCGTTTGGTCTCGCCAATGCGCCAGCTGTTTTTCAGGCATTAGTTAATGATGTTCTGAGAGACATGCTGAACATCTTTGTTTTTGTCTACCTTGACGATATCCTGATTTTTTCACCGTCACTCGAGATTCATGTTCAGCACGTTCGACGTGTTCTCCAGCGCCTTTTAGAGAATTGTCTCTACGTGAAGGCTGAGAAGTGCTCTTTTCATGTCTCCTCCGTTACTTTTCTCGGTTCCGTTATTTCCGCTGAAGGCATTCAGATGGATTCCGCTAAGGTCCAAGCTGTCAGTGAGTGGCCCGTTCCAAGGTCACGTGTCGAGTTGTAGCGCTTTCTAGGTTTCGCTAATTTCTATCGGCGTTTCATTCGTAATTTCGGTCAAGTTGCTGCCCCTCTCACAGCTCTTACTTCTGTCAAGACGTGTTTTAAGTGGTCCGGTTCCGCCCAGGGAGCTTTTGATCTTCTAAAAGAACGTTTTACGTCTGCTCCTATCCTCGTTACTCCTGACGTCACTAGGCAATTCATTGTCGAGGTTGACGCTTCAGAGGTAGGCGTGGGAGCCATTCTATCCCAGCGCTTCCAGTCTGACGATAAGGTTCATCCTTGCGCTTATTTTTCTCATCGCCTGTCGCCATCTGAACGCAACTATGATGTGGGTAACCGCGAACTGCTCGCCATCCGCTTAGCCCTAGGCGAATGGCGACAGTGGTTGGAGGGGGCGACCGTTCCTTTGTCGTTTGGACAGACCATAAGAACCTTGAGTACATCCGTTCTGCCAAACGACTTAATGCTCGTCAAGCTCGTTGGGCGTTATTTTTCGCTCGTTTCGAGTTTGTGATTTCTTACCGTCCGGGTAGCAAGAACACCAAGCCTGATGCCTTATCCCGTCTTTTTAGTTCTTCTGTGGCTTCTACTGATCCCGAGGGGATTCTTCCTTATGGGCGTGTTGTCGGGTTGACAGTCTGGGGAATTGAAAGACAGGTTAAGCAAGCACTCACGCACTCTGCGTCGCCGCGCGCTTGTCCTAGTAACCTTCTTTTCGTTCCTGTTTCCACTCGTCTGGCTGTTCTTCAGTGGGCTCACTCTGCCAAGTTAGCTGGTCATCCCGGTGTTCGAGGCACTCTTGCTTCTATTCGCCAGCGCTTTTGGTGGCCGACTCAGGAGCGTGACACGCGCCGTTTCGTGGCTGCTTGTTCGGACTGCGCGCAGACTAAGTCAGGTAACTCTCCTCCTGCCGGTCGTCTCAGACCGCTCCCCATTCCTTCTCGACCATGGTCTCACATCGCCCTAGACTTCATTACCGGTCTGCCTTTGTCTGCGGGGAAGACTGTGATTCTTACGGTTGTCGATAGGTTCTCTAAGGCGGCACATTTCATTCCTCTCGCTAAAATTCCTTCCGCTAAGGAGACGGCACAAATCATCATCGAGAATGTGTTCAGAATTCATGGCCTCCCGTTAGACGCCGTTTCAGACAGAGGTCCGCAATTCACGTCACAGTTTTGGAGGGAGTTCTGTCGTTTGATTGGTGCGTCCGTCAGTCTTTCTTCCGGGTTTCATCCCCAGTCTAACGGTCAAGCAGAGAGGGCCAATCAGACGATTGGTCGCATACTACGCAGCCTTTCTTTCAGAAACCCTGCGTCTTGGGCAGAACAGCTCCCCTGGGCAGAATACGCTCACAACTCGCTTCCTTCGTCTGCTACCGGGTTATCTCCGTTTCAGAGTAGTCTGGGTTACCAGCCTCCTCTGTTCTCATCCCAGCTTGCCGAGTCCAGCGTTCCCTCCGCTCAAGCGTTTGTCCAACGTTGTGAGCGCACCTGGAGGAGGGTGAGGTCTGCACTTTGCCGTTACAGGGCACAGACTGTGAGAGCCGCCAATAAACGCAGGATTAAGAGTCCAAGGTATTGTTGCGGCCAGAGAGTGTGGCTTTCCACTCGCAACCTTCCTCTTACGACAGCTTCTCGTAAGTTGACTTCGCGGTTCATTGGTCCGTTCCGTGTCTCCCAGGTCGTCAATCCTGTCGCTGTGCGACTGCTTCTTCCGCGACATCTTCGTCGCGTCCATCCTGTCTTCCATGTCTCCTGTGTCAAGCCCTTTCTTCGCACCCCCGTTCGTCTTCCCTCCCCCTCCCGTCCTTGTCGAGAGCGCACCTATTTACAAGGTACGTAGGATCATGGACATGCGTTCTCGGGGACGGGGTCACCAATACTTAGTGGATTGGGAGGGTTACGGTCCTGAGGAGAGGAGTTGGGTTCCGTCTCGGGATGTGCTGGACCGTTCACTGATTGATGATTTCCTCCGTTGCCGCCAGGATTCCTCCTCGAGTGCGCCAGGAGGCGCTCGGTGAGTGGGGGGGTACTGTCATGTTTTGTCTTATATTGTCTTGTCATTTTGCTTTTCCTTCTGTTCGTTTTCCCCCTGCTGGTCTTTTTAGGTTCGTTCCCCTTTTTCTCTCTCCCTTCCTCTCTCTTCTCTCTATCGTTCCGTTCCTGCTCCCAGCTGTTCCTATTCCCCTAATCAATCATTTAGTCTTCCCACACCTGTTCCCTATCTTTTCCCCTGATTAGAGTCCCTATTTCTCCCCTTGTTTTCCGTTTCTGTCCTGTCGGATCCGTGTATATTGTTCACCGTGCTGTGTCTTTGTATCGCCCTGTCGTGTCGTGTTTCCCTCAGATGCTGCGTGGTGAGCAGGTGTCTGAGTCTGCTACGGTCAAGTGCCTTCCCGAGGCAACCTGCAGTTTATTATCGAGTCTCCAGTCAGTTCTCGTGATTACGAGTGGAATTGTTTTTTTATGCTTTATTTACCGCTCCGATTTGTCTAGGAGTATTGCTATTTCCTTAAACTGGATTAAAGACTCTGTTTTCGCCAAGTCGCTTTTGGGTCCTCATTCATCTGCATAACAGGTTCTTTGAGGATCTATTAAGAGGGGTTCTTTGAAGAACTTATAAGGGTTCCCCCACAGTTTCAATTTGAAGAACCCCTAAATGATACCACAGGAACCTTTATTTTTAGAGTGTAGTTCAATGTTCCCCAAAAGGTTCTTCAAAAGGTTATATGAGGATCCATTAAAAGGGATTCTTTGAAGAACCCTTAATGGTTCTTCAAAGAACGTATAGGGGTTCCCCGACAGTTTCGATTTGAAGAACCCCTAAAGGATACTCCATTAATCTTTTCTTTTTAAAGTGTACGCAATCCATGTCTCAATTGTCTCAAAGCTTGAAAATCATTTTTCTTTTCATCTGTCTCCCCTTCATCTACAAAATCAAATGTATTTACTTACATCAGCTGATATATCAAAGTGCTGTAAAGAAACACAGCCTAAAACCCCAAGCAGCAAGCAATGCAGGTGTAGAAGCACGGTGGCTAGGAAAAACTCCCTAGAAAGGTCAAAACCTAGGAACAAACCTTGAGAGGAACCAGGCTATGAGGGGTGGCCAGTCCTCTTCTGGCTGTGCCGGATGGAGATTATAACAGAACATGGCAAAGATGTTCAAATGTTCATTAATGACCAGCATGGTCAAATAATAGTAATCACAGTGAACAGATCAGGGTTCCATAGCCGCAGGCAGGACAGTTGAAACTGGAGAAGCAGCACGGCCAGGTGGACTGGGGACAGCAAGTAGTCATCATGCCAGGTAGTCCTGAGGCATGGTCCTAGGGCTCAAGTCCTCCGAGAGAGAGAAAGAAAGAGAGAATTAGAGAGAGCATACTTAAATTCACACAGGACACCGGATAAGACAGGAGAAGTACTCCAGATATAACAAACTGACCCAAGCCCCCCGACACAAACTACTGCAGCATAAATACTGGAGGCTGAGACAGGAGGGTACAGGAGACACTGTGACCCCATCCGATGATACCCCCGGACAGGGCCAAACAGGCAGGATATAACCCCACCCACTTTGCCAAAGCACAGCCCCGACACCACTAGAGGGTTATCTTCAACCACCAACTTACCATCCTGAGACAAGGCCAAGTATAGCCCACAAAGATCTCCTCCACGGCACAACCCAAGGGGGGGGGGGACTCAGACAGGACCACGTCAGTGACTCAACCCACTCAAGTGACGCACCCCTCCTAGGGATGGCATGGAAGAGCACCAGTAAGCCAGTGACTCAGCCCCTGTAATAGGGTTAGAGGCAGAGAATCCCAGTGGAAAGAGGGGAACCGGCCAGGCAGAGACAGCAAGGGCGGTTCGTTGCTCCAGTGCCATTCCGTTCACCTTCACACTCCTGGGCCAGACTACACTCAATCATATGACCCACTGAAGAGATGAGTCTTCAATAAAGACTTAAAGGTTGAGACTGAGGCTGCGTCTCTCACATGGGTAGGCAGACCATTCCATAAAAATGGAGCTCTATCTGAGAAAGCCCCGCCTACAGCTTTTTGCTTAGAAATTCTTGGGACAATAAGGAGGCCTGCATCTTGTGACTGTAGAATACATGTAGGTATGTAGGGCAGGACCAAATCGGAAAGATAGGTAGGAGCAAGCCCATGTAATGCTTTGTAGGTTAGCAGTAAAACCTTGAAATCAGCCCTTGCCTTAACAGGAAGCCAGTATAGGGAGGCTAGCACTGGAGTAATATGATCACATTTTTTGGTTCTAGTCAGGATTCTAGCAGCCGTATTTAGCACTAACTGAAGTTTATTTAGTGCTTTATCCGGGTAGGCGGAAAGTAAAGCATTGCAGTAGTCTAACCTAGAAGTAACAAAAGCATGGATACATTTTTCTGCATCATTTTTGGACAGAAAATGTCAGATTTTTGCAATGTCTTGATATGTTCATCAAAAGAGAGGTCAGGGTCCAGAGTAATGCAGAGGTCCTTCACAGTTTTATTTGAGACAGCTGTACAACCATCAAGATTCATTTTCAAATTCAACAGAAGATCTCTTTGTTTCTTGGGACCTAGAACAAGCATCTCTGTTTTGTCCGAGTTTAAAAGTAGAAAGTTTGCAGCCATCCACTTCCTTATGTCTGAAACACAGGCTTGCAAGGAGGGAAATTTTGGGGCTTCACCATGTTTCATTGAAATGTACAGCTGTGTGTCATCCGCATAGCAGTGAACGTTAACATTATGTTTTCGAATGACATCCCCAAGAGGTCAAATATATAGCGAAAACAATAGTGGTCCTAAAACGGAACATTGAGGAACACAGAAAGTTACAGTTGATTTGTCAAAGGACCAACCATTCACAGAGACAAACTGATATCTTTCCGACAGATAAGATCTAAACCAGGCCAGAACTTGTCCATGTAGACCAATTTGAGCTTCCAATCTCTCCAAAAGAATGTGGTGATCAATGGTATAAAAAAGGTCATTTTACCACCTTCACAAGTGCAGTCTCAGTGCTATGATGGGGTCTATAAAACAAGACTGAAGCTTTTCGTATACATTATTTGTCTTCAGGAAGGCAGTGAGTTGTTGCGCAACAGCTTTTTCTAAAAACGTTGAGAGGAATGGGAGATTCGATATAGGCAGATAGTTTTTTATATTTTCTGGGTCAAGGTTTGGCTTTTTCAAGAGACTTTATTACTGCCACTTTTAGTGAGTTTGGTACACATCCGGTGGATAGAGAGCCGTTTATTATGTTCAACATAGGAGGGCCAAGCACAGGAAGCAGCTCTTTCAGTAGTTTAGTTGGAATATGGTCCAGTATGCAGCTTGAAGGTTTAGAGGCCATGATTATTTTCATCATTGTGTCAAGAGATATAGTACTAAAACACTTGAGTGTCTCCCTTGATCCTAGGTCCTGGCAGTCAATCTACACGGATTGAAGTGGATTTAACAGGTGACATCAATAAACTTTCATGTGGATTCACCTGGTCAGTCTATGTCATGGAAAGAGCAAGTTCCTAATGTTTTTGTTCACTCGGTGTACACTGTCATGAAGTTGACCCGGGGGATAGGTTTATGACAGTCATAAATACCTCTTCCCC
This sequence comes from Oncorhynchus gorbuscha, assembly GCF_021184085.1. Taxonomy (NCBI): domain Eukaryota; kingdom Metazoa; phylum Chordata; class Actinopteri; order Salmoniformes; family Salmonidae; genus Oncorhynchus; species Oncorhynchus gorbuscha. The sequence continues at coordinate 11,434,949 of NC_060197.1, read as the reverse complement.
CCTTTTTCCTCTCTCTACGCTACTGATGTTACATTTACAAACACCTTGGTTAACATAGAGATTCTTGGAACATCAGAATGTGGGGGGGAAATGATCTATATTCTGGTAATCCGACCAATTGAACATACAGTGGGGCAAAAAAGTATTTAGTCAGCCACCAATTGTGCAAGTTCTCCCACTTAAAGAGATGAGAGAGGCCTGTGATTTTCATCATAGGTACACTTCAACTATGACAGACAAAATGATAATAAAAAAATATACATATTTGCAAATTATGGTGGAAAATCTCACAGACCTGTAACTTCTTCTTTAAGAGGCTCCTCTGTCCTCCACTCGTTACCTGTATTAATGGCACCTGTGTGAACTTGTTATCAGTATAAAAGACACCTGTCCACAACCTCAAACAGTCACACTCCAAACTCCACTATGGCCAAGACCAAAGAGCTGTCAAAGGACACCAAAAACAAAATTGTAGACCTGCACTAGGCTGGGAAGAATGATATGCAATAGGTAAGCAGCTTGGTTTGAAGAAATCAACTGTGGGAGCAATTATTAGGAAATTGAAGACATACAAGACCACTGATAATCTCCCTCGATCTGGGGCTCCACGCAAGATCTCTCACCCCTTGTGGTCAAAATGATCACAATAATGGTGAGCATAAATCCCAGAACCACACAGGGGAACCTAGATGAATGACCTGCAGAGAGCTGGGACCAAAGTAACAAAGCCTACCATCAGCAAGGGCATTGAATATGAAACGTGGTTGGGTCTTTCAGCATGACAATGATCCCAAACACACCGCCCGGGCAATGAAGGAGTGGCTTCGTAAGAAGCATTTCAAGGTCCTGGCGTGGCCTAGCCAGTCTCCAGATCTCAACCCCATAGAAAATCTTTGGAGGGAGTTGAAAGTCTGAGTTGCCCAGCAACAGCCCCAAAACATCATTGCTCTAGAGGAGATCTGCATGGAGGAATGGGCCAAAATACCAGCAACAGTGTGTGAAAACCTTGTGAAGACTTACAGAAAACGTTTGACCTCTGCCATTGCCAACAAAGGGTATATAACAAAGTATTGAGATAAACTTTTGTTATTGACCAAATACTTATTTTCCACCATAATTTGCAAATAAATTCATAAAAAATCCTACAATGTGATTTTCTGGATTTTTTTTCTCATTCTGTCTGTCATAGTTGAAGTGTACCTATGATGAAAATTACAGGCCTCTCTCATCCTTTTAAGTGGGAGAACTTGCACAGTTGGTGGCTGACTAAATACTTTTTTGCCCCACTGTATGTGATGGTATTTAATGAATATGATGTCAGTTTGGTTGTCATCTGAGACATTCTCATCAATGATAAGATGACATAAACTCTACAGTGGAAAGTCTACACATCAGAGTTATCGGATTCACATGGAATTGTTGTTCAATCTAAATGTTTGAATATGAAATTATTCGTGATGGGATGAAATGTGATTTTAGATTCTAAAATATGAGATTTGGGTTTTCATGAGTGAATTAGGCCCGACTCAGTGGCCCGCCCACGTGAAGAGACATAGGTTGTAAACTATGAAACACACCCCTTTTCTCCCTTCCTATATAAAGCCTTGATGACAATATAACTTCCTGTTCTGAGGATGTGAGGACGACGGTCTGATGTCAGAATGGTTCAGATAATAACTACAGAACGAAGCCAACATCAGCGTGAGCTTTGGTTGCGAATGGTATGAACTTTGAACTCTTATTCACTACAGAAGTGATACCTCCTAGCCATTGAATTAGCAACAGCAGCTGCAAACGCAGGTTAGGAAGGAACAGACAGAGTATCCCGTCTACCACACAATGATGTTACTACAACGTATCCAGTTTACCAGCAGAGACATTCTTCAAAGGACAAAGGACTCGGTTGGGCAACAAGGCCTTCCATCTACCACCAACCTACTGAAGCGCAGCTCAGAGTAAATATTTATTGCATTTTCCTTTTCCAAATGGTTGGTAATTTAGAATGCATAAAATATTGTATTTACGATAGTACATCTTCGGCCTTTGTTCCTCAGTCTTCCCGCTCTTTCACTCAAACCCAGACCCTTTTACTTTGTGTAACCAGCTGTCATATCTGTTCCGCCCACTAGGGACGTTTTCCTTTATGACGTAATTTGTATTCAAGTTATGATTAATTATGTGTATGTGTAATTATGTGTGATTAGTTAGGTATTTAGTAAATAAATAATTAAACCCAATTTTGTATTGCTGATTCAACTTGTTAGCCAGGGTTTGTGCAGATAACCAAGAATTTACAACTTCCAGATGAGACTGAATTAAGGTGACGATTAATATTGACTGCTATTGATGTAAAAATATTACTAGGTCTTTCTAAGAGTTTATTCTGAAGATAACAGCTCTATAAATATTATTTTGTGGTGCCCCGACTCTCTAGTTAATTACATTTACATGATTAGCTCAATCAGGTAATATTAATTACGGATCAATTATTTTATAGAATAGCATGTCATATCACTTAATCCGGCATAGCCAAAGACACGACAACACTCTAAAAAGAAAAGGTTCCTGGAGTATTATTTAGGGGTTCTTCAAATTGAAACTGTGGGGGAACCCCTATAAGTTCGCCAAAGAACCCCTTTTAATGGATTGTCAAAGAACTTTTTGAAAAACCTTTTGGGGTTCTACCCACCTACCCTATGAATATTATTAATAAAATGCATAACAAGAACAACAATAACACAATAGTTTAGTTGTCAGTGTTTATTATGATTTTAGTGGCAAACAGATTAAAACATGTAAATACGAGGTAAACTCCCATCAGAGCCTCAAGTCCAATGGGTATATCCTCTGGCCTGTTGATGTTAATGTGTTGATGTTCTCCATATCTATAGCCAGAATGATTTAGCAGTGCATGGTCATTGAACAGGTTTCCTGTTGTATTCATCAGAGGTGTAGGGAGGGTGAAGTCTGTGAATCCCCAAAAATAGTAATTATACAGATTAACAAAACATGCACATGACATTATTCATACCTTGGATTTTGGTCAGATTTTGCTGCAGACACAGAAGTGAGCAGTTCAGTCATCTGCATCCAATACAGCTATCCATTGGAATGTGTCCATTTCCTGTTTTAGAAAGATGTGCACAAATATCATCCTAAAACAATATTCATGTAGATCACGAGGAGATCATTACATTTTCAGTTAAGTGCCTGCACCTTCTGTCCTTTCAAATTAAAATCCAAGTTTAAATTGGGCAGTTAGGTTCCTGCAAGAACCTCCAACAACTTAGGAGGTTCCTCGATGAACCCCACCTCCTATGGGGTTCTTGGAATACTCTTTTGGGGGTAATTTTCAGTGCCAAGAACCCTAAGTTTTTTGAGGATCTTAGAAGAACCCTTGTTGAACCCCTATTTTTTTGTGTATAATAACCTGCTAGGCAGGGTAAGAGTCAGTGACCTCGAGCTCACAGAGACAGACAAGGTCTTTGTTTCCTCATCTCTCCCACTCAGACTGACAGGACACGGGCATGTATATCTAACACTCTATTTGCGCGTCCCCGCATGGCCCGTCCTAGACAATCATTCGTTTATTATTGTCCTAGTCTAAAGATAAAGGTCATGTCGGCTGAAACAGTACGCCGCGCGCAATTGATTTTCGATCTAGATGGTGCTAATGAACCTCTCTAGCTCTGCGAAGGCCTGTACTGCGCCGTGCGCATGCGTCAAGAGGAGGTTTCTCATTTCGCTGGCTGTTCCATAGTCAGTCCCCGCAGCCCACAGTAGGCAATACAGTCGCTACCTGCCTGCCTAGTGGAACGGATATGGCTCCCCACTCACCCCAGCTTTTTCCCAGACACAAGCGGCTTGTTGCCAGGCAAGGGCCGACATGACAGTACACCGACGAGAGAAGACCCCTGGTCGGCTCCGCCTGTCGGTCCCGTTAGAAACGGGGAGAGGAGCGGGTCGATATGCCGTGTTGCTGGCTCTGTGCGCGCTGTGCTACAGTAACTCTCTGCATGGGGAGTTCGTGCACGACGATGTGTGGGCTATCAGCAATAACCCCGACGTCCGGCCCGGGTCCAGCCTGCAGAGCATCTTCTCCAACGACTTTTGGGGCAAGAGGATGGCGGACAACACGAGCCACAAGTCCTACAGACCGTTATGCATCCTCACCTTCAAGTAAGTTCTCTCTCTCCCCTCTCTCCTATAGCTCTCTGTGGTTATCTGCCCAGCATCGGTTGCAAAGTCTATGTAGTTTACGTGAACAGTTGGGTCTCGGGCTGAAATGAGAAACAATGTTGCAGAAGTTGGTGGCAATGTCCAGAAATGCGCTGGCCTCGTCAGCTATCCTACCAGTGATCGGATACAATTAATACCATGTATCCGTTCCCAGAAATAGGCTGACGTCATAGGCTAGCCTATTGTAAGTTACTTCGATCGCCTGCGGTCATGAACGACGCACATCTGCATTTACCATAAACAAACATGCATGTAGCCTAATGGGTTATAAAGAGACTGCTCCGGTCCGGTTGCGCAGTTAGCTAAACTTGCTGAAGCGTGCCATGAACACTGCTCGCTCGCAAGAACATCCGCTTTTATTTGTGCTCCTTGATCTTAGAATATGCTACTTGAAACATTTTCAAATAGCCCAGTGTCGACATACAGTATGTTAGCTGGACCGGGCAGATATTGACCGTTTTTTGCCTCCACACTTGTTGCTTGCTGTGGAATCCCTGAATTCGCACTCACGTTCACTTCAAAGTATTTTTGGCGGACATGTTTGACACTCCAGAACATTTATCGGTCACATTTTGGGAAATTAGTGTTGAATGTTGTTGTATCAACTAAACAAACAGTCGTCATTCAACTTTTCCAGACAGCGTCATTTTATTCTCCGGGTACACACACTGGAGAGGGCGTGTCACAGGCAGCGCAATGGGACGCGGGAGGGTTCTGGCTCTCGGCTCAAGCGTTAGTCAACCAGACACATTAATAGCCTACAAATTTCACAGATTGATGAAAAAACATACTGCAGACTATTTGAAAGATGTGTTGATATGAAAAATACACACAAACCATAGGCTCTGTTTCTATCTAGCACATGTAGGCTTGATATTTAACTTTGATTCTAACTCGGCAAGTCCGTTTTTAAGAACAAATTCTTATTTACAATGGCTGCCTAGTAAACATGTCTAGCAGGTCTTTATGTAATCAGCGAGGGCACAAATTGCTTGGTTTTCTTCAGCAGGCAATACAGTTGAAATATAAACAATAGATATGACAAGCCTGGAATGTTAATATGAACCATCAGGCGGTAGACAACCACAGGATAGACCGATTCTCTGCCTGGTAAAGCTTTGTGCTACTTTTTTTTTGCACGGGGCTGTGGATACACTCACACCGTCCTATGTATGGAACTTATCTATTCCAATACTTTGATTGCTTAGTAAGACAACTCCACTGTCACTCTGTCGCTGTATCCTCTGACCTCTTCTCAGAGCCTGAACCGCATGCCAACCATGTGCTGCTCCTCCCCGACACTGCACGATGCGCCAGAAAATACATTTCCAAAAAACATTTTTTCTGCGCTACATTCCTGTGTTGAGCGTGTAGGTATCAACATCCTCTTTGAAAAGGGCACATTCAGAGCTAAAGTCGCGAGATGCTGATTATGACAACAGAGCGGTTGTCAGCTGCTGCTGTGTGTGTGTGCTGAATACGTAGTGTGCTGGTACGGGGGAGAGGGAAGGCTGATGTGCTGAGGCGTTGAATGGGTTTCTCTCTTTTGAGGCGATTGATGTTGTATCGCGCTCTCCTTCTGGTTCTGCAGTTGGTTACCCACACGCTGCTGTCAAGCCAAGCAGCTGAATCTCCATCTACACATAGCCCAACACTGGCCAGATGCATTCTCTGTGGTGTGTACGTCTCCTCTGTGTTCGCTTTAAGTTCAGACTAAATGGGGCAAATCTGACTCACATTTGCATGTATGCTTCCTTATTATGGGAGACTAAGTGCCTATTTACAGACATGTACCGTATATGGGTCAGTGGTACATATGTACACACACACACACACACACACACACACACACACACACACACACACACACACACACACACACACACACACACACACACACACATCTATGCCCTTGAGGATCTGCTAGGTTTATCTGTCATTTCGACATGCAGGGGCTCACACCTCATATACACGCACACACACCAACGCACGCTCACATACACACCTGTGCCTGTGGGGGCTCTGTGCTCAGTATAGCAGTGTGTTTCTGTGTCCGTGATCGCTGTCGGGCCTCTGAGACGGTCCTCAAGGTGAAGGACACACACCCCCGAAGCACTTTAAAGTAGCCTATTAATGGAACAATGGCTTTGGGGAGAGAGCAGGAGGGGACCAAGGGAGAGGGGGTAGGTGTATAGGTAGGTAGAGAGAAGGAGGGGACCAAGGGAGAGGGGGTAGGTGTATAGGTAGGTAGAGAGCAGGAGGGGACCAAGGGAGAGGGGGTAGGTGTATAGGTAGGTAGAGAGAAGGAGGGGACCAAGGGAGAGGGGGTAGGTGTATAGGTAGGTAGAGAGCAGGAGGGGACCAAGGGAGAGGGGGTAGGTGTATAGGTAGGTAGAGAGCAGGAGGGGACCAAGGGAGAGGGGGTAGGTGTATAGGTAGGTAGAGAGCAGGAGGGGACCAAGGGAGAGGGGGTAGGTGTATAGGTAGGTAGAGAGCAGGAGGGGACCAAGGGAGAGGGGTAGGTGTATAGGTAGGTAGAGAGCAGGAGGGGACCAAGGGAGAGGGGGTAGGTGTATAGGTAGGTAGAGAGAAGGAGGGGACCAAGGGAGAGGGGTAGGTGTATAGGTAGGTAGAGAGCAGGAGGGGACCAAGGGAGAGGGGGTAGGTGTATAGGTAGGTAGAGAGAAGGAGGGAGGAAGTGAATGGGATGAAAAGAGAGGGGCATAACAACCGAGAACAACAGAAGAACAGGCTATGAGATCACGTCACAGCATATGGTCCAGCACCCCCCCCCCCCCCCCCCCCCCCTCTTGAATCCCACCCAGAGGACATAGTATAAACATGGTACAACAGTGTAAAGACACATAACCTGCTGAAGCCTCTGTCATATTCCCTGTCGCCTCCAACACAGCCAGGCTGCCTGGGGACAGTTACTGTGTGCTTTGGGAGCTGGACACCTGTCTGTTTCAGCATTGACCAGTGTAACCACTCCACCTGCACGGCTCAACACTTCTATCGCAATACAGAGAAACCTCCAGATCCTAGTCGTAGGGTATAAGAAAGGCCTTGTTTTTCCTGGTCAGATCACATTGTCAGGAAATTGTCCGCTGTCCAGCCTCTGGTCTCTAATGGAAATGCATTAGTTTTAATAACAGAGTGCACATCCGCCATGACTCACTGAGAAGGCCAATCCTACAACATCCACTATGTATGACCTCTGATGTAACACAGGATATAGGAGGGGTGGAGCCTGCTTTTCATCATCACTTAATGGATTGGACGTTGGCTTTTATGAGACATCCCATTATCGCTTATGTGTGACAATTAGCTCTATGGTCTTTCCCCCATTAAAACCCGTGTTACGTTCTCTTCAGATTCCCTTCTGTCTAGCTTAGTTCAGTTTCAGATTCTCCATGTCTTTCACCCTGGACACGTGTGGGTTTCTTCACATTAGTAGTCGGACTGTGCTCGTTCAATGACGAGAGAAACAGGCTGTTTTAGGGAGATGGTGTAATACTGTAATTGAATTCATAATGGAGGTTTGGGGTTGGGATTCTTCTCTTTGAGACGGGGGAGGAATCGTAATTACAATCTCATGGAGAAATGCTTTTATGTAACCTGAACTAATGGTTTTATGTACCTGGGTGTTATTATTATTATTAATGGAGATTTTACTATTGTGTCATAACTGTGTGTGGGTGGGGGAAAAATGTAATTTGAAAAGACTAATATATGCATATATGAGATATATTCTATGAAGATTCCAAATGGCTTATCTCAGCCTTTTAACACCATCAAAAAGCCTCTGTAAAGGGAGATTATACGTGTTTCTGTGCCGGTATTTCATAATGCTCTGCTTCATTCATGTGTAAAATAATTAGGGTTAGGCTCATCCATTTAAAATCGGGTCATTAAGGGAATGGAATATCCTCAACAAAAATGAATTTAATTGTATTCTATTCATGTAATTACCTAATGTTAGATACCCGTCCTGAATTTAATTGACTCCTGTCGAATGGAAGTGACCCCAGCCGTGATTGGACTGTAGTCATTGTTGATGGTGGCAACTGTAAAGGAGGGTCATAGTTCCGGACACAGTGTGGCTGTGATACATTAGCAGCGAACGTTTCATATCCTGCGGTTTTAGTTTGAATAAGTCTCTTTTCTCTCTAATTATGATGGTAAAATGTGGTTGATGTGGTGATTTTGATTACAAAATGGTGATTACAATTACAATCTCTCTCTCTCTCCATCAGATTGAACATCCTCTTGGGTGGAATGACCCCTCTCTACTTCCATGTGGTCAACGTGTGTCTTCACTGTGCCGTGACCTGTCTGCTCATGCACACGTGCGATCGTTGCGTGTTCGACGACCCCCGTCTGGCCTTCCTCACCGCCCTCCTCTTCGCTGTGCACCCCATACACACTGAGGCTGTGAGTATGCACGCACACACACGACCCCCTCTAGCAGACATGCTTCTTCTCAATGCCTCCTCCCTCACGTGTAAAACCAATGACATGGATTCCGTCACATACTGTAGAGTAGCACTACTTTGTGACACATGCAGTCATCCTGTGACGTGGTAATCTGTGACTAACTGTGCTCTCGCTCACTCATCTCGCTACTGGTGAATCAGGTCCCTGTTCAATAAGTCCGGAAAATGCAACCTTCCCGTTTTCATATTGCAGGTTCCAGTTCCATGACTTTAGTTTTGAATGTTTGAAAAGTAACGAGGCAAAAGGGTAGGCTAGTGGTTAGAGCGTTGGACTAGTAACCGAAAGGTTGCAAGTTTATATCCCCGAGTTGACAAGGTACAAATTTGTCGTTCTGCCCCTGAACAGGCAGTTAACCCACTGTTCCTAGGCCGTCATTGAAAATAAGAATTTGTTCTTAACTGACAAATGCAAATCCTGTGTGGAGGAGAATTATAATTCATTATCACAGGTGAAGGAAGAAGATTGACTGCTGTGTTAAAGTTAGAGCTCTGCAGAGACACTGAGTGAAACAGAGAGAGAGATGAAGAGGGCGAAGGAGAAAAATGTGGAGAGGGCGAGGCAGAGGAATGTATGAGATGGTGGAGAGAGCGAAGGATAAAAGGAGGGGCGAGGGAGAGAAAGAGAGGGAGCTGAATAAAGAGCAGCAGGGGTGAGAGCTGAGCTACTCTATAGAGCTCTACAGGGTGCTCCCTTGAGCCCCTGAGAGAGAGAATAACAATAATAATAATAATGGAGAGGAGAGACGAGACCAGGGCTGCTCCCAGTCTGTGTCTTGCATCCCAATCAGCCTTAGTCTCTCTAGTGTTAATGCTGCAGTTCCCTTCATCCTTCCATCTGTCCCCAGTGTGAGCTTCAGCCCAGGCTTCATTGCCCAACCTTCCCCCTAAACCATAAACTAATCATGGACCAACCTCCAGCTCATAACCCCTGTCCACTTCCACAGCCACTCGAATCATATCCACATCCACTCGAGTCTTTAGCCTCCTAGCTCATACCAGCACTTGCCTCCCTAGCATGCATTTTCAGGAGCTTCAGTCCCATTTCCACCCAGTGTCAGTCTGCTAGGCAGTCATGCAGTAAGTAGTTAGTCAGTCATTCTGAGGGCTTGGGCTGTGTCTCTGCAGTGAGTGACTGTGCCAGTGGTACCAGAATCTGATGAACTCAGTGCAGTAAACCGGTTACGTCATTAGTCAGGGGACCAGCTGGAGTTCACTTCACTTATACTGATGAGGACACACACACACACACACACACACACACACACACACACACACACACACACACACACACACACACACACACACACACACACACACACACACACACACACACACACACACACACACACACACACACACACACACACACACACACACACACACACACCACAATAAGACAGAGATTAAAAAGTGGCTTAACCCTCATCCCCCCTCTCTGTGGAGCTCCTGGCATCACACAGTCCCTGTCTCTCTATCCAATATGGCCGCCATAAAGATGCAGTCATTCAGATCTGCAGCCAGTGAATGGAGGTGCTGTTCAAAGCTAAAAGCCCTCTATTCATCCCACTCTCCTGCTGAGAGAGACTGGTCAAGTCATGTGGGGATCCCACTGACCGTCTGCGTGACTCACTGTCCACTTAGGCACACACATGGTTGGCATGGCGAAGTAGATGTTGTTGAGTGTCAGACAGAGGTGAGGGACGCTATACTGTAGATAGAATATTTTTTCTCCTGACTTTTAACACCATGATATTAAGAAAATGCATATTTTGCAGACCTGAGGGAGTGTGTGTGGTGTGTGTGTGTGTGATATATGTGTTTGGGTCTGTGTCCTTGGGCCGTATTGTATATCCTACTCCACGTGTTAAGTTTAGAGTGGGGGAGCTGCAGCTGTGTTCAAATTCCTGCAAAAGTATGTAATTGGCTAGAAGGAGGTAGTCTGTGTTTTGTGTGTGTGTGTGTGTGTGTTTGTGCCAGTGAACAGAGCCCAGTGTGTGTAGAGCAGAGCAGGCCAGAAGACAGCAGTGGAGAGGTGGGAGAGCCATACTTACTATTACAGCAGCTCTGGTTAACACAATAGCTATTATTGAAACACCTTTGTGTCAGTCAGCTCAGTGTATCACTGTCACCATTGTGTCACCACTGTCAGACGTACTGTCTATCACTATAGGTTTATGGACATGTTTGGTGCTGGGTTAAAGAGGAGTAGTATGGTACTGACTAGCGTCCTGCCCAGGGGGTGTACTTGTACATCAAGCTGCCTCACGCTACAGAAACAGGATGGGCCCAGTCCGTTTTGGCTTGGACAAGGCTAATTACTGACTACTGTAGTAGGGATGTGTGGTTACGTAGTACTTTACTGTAGTTGGGGTGTGTGGTGGGGTAGTACTTTAAATCAAATCAAATTGTATTAGTCACATGCACCGAATACAACAGGACACTGCTTACTTACGAGACCCTAACCAATAATGCAGTTTAAAAAAATACAGATAAGAGTAAGAGATAAAAGTAACAAGTAATTAAAGAGCAGCAGTGAAATAACAACAGCGAGACTATATACAGGGGGTACTGATACAGAGTCGATGTGCGGGGGCACTGGTTATTTGAGGTAGTATGTACATGTAGTTAGAGTTATTAAAGTGACTATGCGTAGATGACATTGGCTGCAGACAGCGTGATCACACAGTTTTCCGGATCAGCTGGTACTCTCATGTATGTTTCAGTGTTATTTGCCTCGAAGAGAGCATAGAAGTAGTTTAGCTCCTCTGCTAGGCTCGTGTCACTGGGCAGCTCTCGGCTGTGCTTCCCTTTGTAGTCTGTAATGGTTTGCAAGCCCTGCCACATGATGAGTGTCAGAGCCGGTGTAGTACGATTTGATCTTAGTCCTGTATTGACTCTTTGCCTGTTTTGATGATTCGTCTGAGGGCATAGCGGGATTTCTTATAAGCTTCCGGGTTAGAGTCCCGCTCCTTGAAAGTGGCAGCTCTAGCCTTTAGCTCAGTGCGGATGCTGCCTGTAATCCATGACTTCTGGTTGGGATATGTACGTACAGTCACTGTGGGGACAACGTTATCGATACACTAATTGATGAAGCCAATAACTGATGTGGTGTACTCCTCAATGCCATCGGAGCAATCCTGGAACATATTCCAGTCTGTGCTAGCAAAACAGTCCTGTAGCTTAGCATCTGCTTCCTCTGACCACTTTTTTTTATTGATCTAGTCACTGGTGCTTCTTTATTTAATTTTTGCTTGTATGCAGGAATCAGGAGGATAGAAATATGGTCAGATTTGCCAAATGGAGGGCAAGGGAGAGCTTTGTATGTGTCTCTGTGTGGAGTATAGGTGGTCCAGAGTTATTTTTCCTCTAGTTGCACATTTAACATGCTGATAGAAATTTGGTAAAACTGATTTAAGTTTTCCTGCATTAAAGTCCCCGGGTACTAGGAGCACCGCCTCTGGGTGAGCGTTTTCTTCTTTGCTAATGGCGGAATAAAGCTCATTCAATGCTGTCTTAGTGCCAGCCTCTGACTGTGGTGGTATGTAAACAGCTACGAAGAATAGAGATGAAAACTCACTCGGTAGGTAGTGTGGTCTACAGCTTATCATGAGATACTCTACCTCAGGTGAGTAAAAGCTTGAGACTTCCTTAGATATCATGCACAAGCTACATAGACTGTTGCCCCTTGTCTTACCAGACACTGCTGTTCTATCCTGCCGGTACATCCTATAATCGTCCAGCTGTATGTTGATGTTGTCGTCGTTCAGCCACGACTCCTTGAAGCATAAGATGTTACAGTTTTTAATGTCCCGTTGGTAGATTAATCTTCCGCATAACTCGGCGATTTTATTCTCCAGAGATTGTACATTTGCTAGCAGAACGAGGGAAGAATGAGGAAGTGGGGGTTTATTCGTTCACCTACGAATTCTCAGATAGCAGCCCGACCTTCGGCCCCTCTTTCTCCTCCTCCTCTTCACTCTGATCATGGGGATCGGGGCCTGTTCCCGAGGAAGCAGTGTATCCTTCTCGTCGGGCTCGTCAGAGTCGTGAAAGGAAAAATAGGATTCTGCTAGTCCATGGTGAATAATCACAGTCCTGATGCCTATAATTTATTTTTGGTCATTAGAGATGGTAGCGGCAACATTATGTACAAAATAAGTTACAAAATTAAGTTTACTGTAGTAGGGATGTGTGGTAGGGTAGTACATTACTGTAGTAGGGATGTGTGGTAGGGTAGTACTTTACTGTGGTAAGGGTGTGTGGTAGGATAGTACTTTACTGTAGTAGGGATGTGTGGTAGGGTAGTACTTTACTGTAGTAGGGATGTGTGGTAGGGTAGTACTTTACTGTGGTAAGGGTGTGTGGTAGGATAGTACTTTACTGTAGTAGGGATGTGTGGTAGGGTAGTACTTTACTGTAGTAGGGGTGTGTGGTAGGGTAGTACTTTACTGTAGTAGGGATGTGTGGTAGGGTAGTACTCTACTGTAGTAGGGGTGTGTGGTAGGGTAGTACTTTACTGTAGTAGGGGTGTGTGGTAGGGTAGTACTTTACTGTAGTAGGGATGTGTGGTAGGGTAGTACTCTACTGTAGTAGGGATGTGTGGTAGGGTAGTACTTTACTGTAGTAGGGATGTGTGGTAGGGTAGTACTTTACTGTAGTAGGAATGTGTGGTAGGATAGTACTTTACTGTAGTAGGGGTGTGTGGTAGGGTAGTACTTTACTGTAGTAGGGATGTGTGGTAGGGTAGTACTCTACTGTAGTAGGGATGTGTGGTAGGGTAGTACTTTACTGTAGTAGGGGTGTGTGGTAGGGTAGTACTTTACTGTAGTAGGGATGTGTGGTAGGATAGTACTTTACTGTTGTAGGGGTGTGTGGTAGGGTAGTACTTTACTGTAGTAGGGGTGTGTGGTAGGGTAGTACTTTACTGTAGTAGGGATGTGTGGTAGGGTAGTACTTTACTGTAGTAGGGATGTGTGGTAGGGTAGTACTTTACTGTGGTAAGGGTGTGTGGTAGGATAGTACTTTACTGTAGTAGGGATGTGTGGTAGGGTAGTACTTTACTGTAGTAGGGATGTGTGGTAGGGTAGTACTTTACTGTGGTAAGGGTGTGTGGTAGGATAGTACTTTACTGTAGTAGGGATGTGTGGTAGGGTAGTACTTTACTGTAGTAGGGGTGTGTGGTAGGGTAGTACTTTACTGTAGTAGGGATGTGTGGTAGGGTAGTACTCTACTGTAGTAGGGGTGTGTGGTAGGGTAGTACTTTACTGTAGTAGGGGTGTGTGGTAGGGTAGTACTTTACTGTAGTAGGGATGTGTGGTAGGATAGTACTTTACTGTAGTAGGGATGTGTGGTAGGGTAGTACTCTACTGTAGTAGGGATGTGTGGTAGGGTAGTACTTTACTGTAGTAGGGATGTGTGGTAGGGTAGTACTTTACTGTAGTAGGAATGTGTGGTAGGATAGTACTTTACTGTAGTAGGGGTGTGTGGTAGGGTAGTACTTTACTGTAGTAGGGATGTGTGGTAGGGTAGTACTCTACTGTAGTAGGGATGTGTGGTAGGGTAGTACTTTACTGTAGTAGGGGTGTGTGGTAGGGTAGTACTTTACTGTAGTAGGGATGTGTGGTAGGATAGTACTTTACTGTTGTAGGGGTGTGTGGTAGGGTAGTACTTTACTGTAGTAGGGGTGTGTGGTAGGGTAGTACTTTACTGTAGTAGGGGTGTGTGGTAAGGTAGTACTTTACTGTAGTAGGGGTGTGTGGTAGGGTAGTACTTTACTGTAGTAGGGGTGTGTGGTAGGGTAGTAATTTACTGTAGTAGGGGTGTGTGGTAGGGTAGTACTTTACTGTAGTAGGGATGTGTGGTAGGGTAGTACTTTACTGTAGTAGGAATGTGTGGTAGGGTAGTGTGGTAGGGTAGTACTTTACTGTAGTAGAGGTGTGTGGTAAAGTAGTACTTTACTGTGGTAGGGTAGTACTTTATTTACTGTAATATGGGTGTGTGGTAGGGTAGTACTTTACTGTAATAGGGGTGTGTGGTAGGGTAGTACTTTCTTTACTGTAATAGGGGTGTGTGGTAGGGTAGTACTTTACTGTAATATGAGTGTGTGGTAGGGTAGTACTTTACTGTAGTAGGGATGTGTGGTAGGGAAGTACTTTACTGTGGTAGGGGTGTGTGGTAGGGTAGTACTTTACTGTAGTAGGGGTGTGTGGTAGGGTAGTACTTTACTGTAGTAGGGATGTGTGTTAGGGTAGTACTTTACTGTAATAGGGGTGTGTTGTAGGGTAGTACTTTATTTACTGTAATAGGGGTGTGTGTTAGGGTAGTACTTTACTGTAGTAGAGGTGTGTGGTAAAGTAGTACTTTACTGTGGTAGGGTAGTACTTTACTGTAATAGGGGTGTGTGGTAGGGTAGTACTTTACTGTAGTAGGGATGTGTGGTAGGGTAGTACTTTACTGTGGTAAGGGTGTGTGGTAGGGTAGTACTTTACTGTCGTAGGGATGTGTGGTAGGGTAGTACTTTACTGTAGTAGAGGTGTGTGGTGAGGTAGTACTTTACTGTGGTAGGGGTGTGTGGTAGGGTAATACTTTACTGTAATAGGGGTGTGTGGTAGGGTAATACTTTACTGTAATAGGGGTGTGTGGTAGGGTAATACTTTACTGTAATAGGGGTGTGTGTGATCAGGATAGAGTACTCAACCCCCCCTAAGGGAACAGTATTATTCTGAGTTCATCATGAGGAACCCTCTCGCCTCACGCCGTGCCTCATACCAGGAAGGGTTGTGGGGTTATGTAGGCTAATACACAAACACTCACATATGTGTACACACACACACACACACACTGTGTAAATCAGTACCAAATGTCCCATTAGACCTTTCCAAGGGGCAGGGTGTGTCTCTAAAGCACATTCTATTAGAAACAGTTGTAGCCCTATAGGGGTGTGGCTCAGAATGTACCATGATATGTGTTTCTCACTGCACACACATGCACGTGCGCGCACAAACACACAGCTGGTACTCCATGGGGTAGGACATTTAGATATTTTAAGTGAGTGTTAGGGCTGGGAGTGTTTTTGAGTTGAGATATATTGTTAAAGTGTGTGTGTGTGTGTGTGTGTGTGTGTGTGTGTGTGTGTGTGTGTGTGTGTGTGTGTGTGTGTGTGTGTGTGTGTGTGTGTGTGTGTGTGTGTGTGTGTGTGTGTGTGTGTGTGTGTGTGTGTGTACCGAGATGACACTGCTGAGTCACCTTCAGTCACAGTGGGAGGCAGGGATGGATAGAGGAAGATGAAAGGGGAGAAAGAACAGAGGGGGGGAAGTGACGGATGAAGGGCAATGGATGAGGGGGTGGGAGGGAAGAAGAAGTTGAAAGGGAGAGAGGGAGGAGAGTGAGGACAGGGGAAGGGTGGAAGACTCATGTCATCTGCCTCATTAATTAAATATATAAGATACTGGGCTCCTCTCCCTGCTTTACTGATGAGCTTCTACAGCAGGAAAATGAAATACCAACAGTTACTGTAGGTCATTTTTGTTTATTTAGGAAATACAAAGTGTTGGTATTCCTGATTCCATATATGATCATGAGTAAAAAAAAATGACTAATGAGAGCACATTCAGGAATAACACCAACACTTTTGTATTTGATTAAATAAAAACAAATGATTACTCAACAACAACACTCAAATTAGTGAAATATGCGAGTGAAGTCAATATGTAAACATGGCTCAGACATTATGCCATCATTTTTTTCTTAGGTAGAGAACAATATGCGCTCTTGTGTGACTCTCATAAAGGAGGCGTCTGTAGCACGGCAGGCTACTTCTCATTTCCCACTCCTGGGTAATGCAATGGGCAGTCACTAGCTATATTTCCATTAACTTGTCCAGTGATTTGAGTTTTTCCTTCGTAATTAACGTTTGCATAGAAAATAGATGTGACAATGAATTGCCTGCTAGGGTACACTTCCATTTAACTATCTTGTCGATTTAAAAACAGCTGGACACAATGACGCCACAGAAATAAACAGCTTTTGTTGCAAAAACCTACAATGTCGAATAAAATTTGTGGTTGAAGTGTTTCCATTACCCAATTAGGCAAATTGCACATTAATACATTCGTGACAGACTGTATGTCCTCCCACCTGTTTCATGTCTCAGGTATAGCCGGCGAAAGCCAGCATGTATGGAATGCAGTATTTGACTAATATTAGCCATGTTCTAATAATTATCCTGCGCCAACATATCGCCATGGTCCGTGCTGAAACGTACTGGACATCTGAAATAAGTGGATGGTGAAACTTGCCATCCAACCAGAAAATAAATCCTGGTATTCTTAAAAGTCAGGATAATCCTTGACATAAATATACAGTATATCACAAAAGTGAGTACACCCCTCACATTTTTGTAAATATTTGAGTATATCTTTTCATCTGACAACACTGAAGAAATGACACTTTGCTACAATGTAAAGTAGTGAGTGTACAGCTTGTATAACAGTGTAAATTTGATGTCCCCTCAAAATAACTCAACACACAGCCATTAATGTCTAAACCGCTGGCAACAAAAGTGAGTACACCCCTAAGTGAAAATGTCCAAATTTGGCCCAAAGTGTCAATATTTTGTGTGGCCACCATCATTGTCCAGCACTGCCTTAACCTTCTTGGGCATGGAGTTCACCAGAGCTTCACAGGTTGCCACTGGAGTCCTCTTCCACTCCTCCATGACGACATCACGGAGCTGGTGGATGTTAGAGACTTTGCACTCCTCCACCTTCCGTTTGAGGATGCCACACAGATGCTCAATAGGGTTTAGGTCTGGATACATGCTTGGCCAGTCCATCACCTTTACCCTCAGCTTCTTTAGCAAGGCAGTGGTCGTCTTGGAGCTGTGTTTGGGGTCGTTATCATGTTGGAATACTGCCCTGCGGCCCAGTCTCTGAAGGGAGGGGGATCATGCTCTGCTTCAGTATGTCACAGTACATGTTGGCATTCATGGTTCCCTCAATGAACTGTAGCTCCCCAGTGCCGGCAGCACTCATGCAGCCCCAGACCATGACACTCCCACCACCATGCTTGACTGTAGGCAAGACACACTTGTCTTTGTATTCCTCACCTGGTTGCCGCCACACACACCGTCTGAACCAAATAAGTTTATCTTGGTCTCATCAGACCACAGGACATGGTTCCAGTAATCCATGTCTTACTCTGCTTGTCTTCAGCAAACTGTTTGCGGGCTTTCTTGTGCATCATCTTTAGAAGAGGCTTCCTTCTGGGACGACAGCCATGCAGACCAATTTGATGCAGTGTACGGCGTAAGGTCTGAGCATTGACAGGCTGACCCCACACCCCTTCAACCTCTGCAGCAATGCTGGCAGCACTTATACGTCTATTTCCCAAAGACAACTTCTGGATATGATGCTGAGCACACGCACTCAACTTCTTTGGTCGACCATGGCAAGGCCTGTTCTGAGTGGAACCTGTCCAGTTAAACCGCTGTATGGTCTTGGCCACCGTGCTGCAGCTCAGTTTCAGGGTCTTGGCAATCTTCTTATAGCCCGGCCATCTTTATGTAGACAACAATTCTTTTTTTCAGATCCTCAGAGAGTTCTCTGCCATGAGGTGCCATGTTGAACTTCCAGTGACCAGTCAGTATGAGGGAGTGTGAGAGCGATGACACCAAATTTAACACACCTGCTCCCCATTCACACCTGAGACCTTGTAACACTAACGAGTCACATGACACCGGGGAGGGAAAATGGCTAATTGGGCCCAATTTGGACATTTTCACTTAGGGGTGTACTCACTTTTGTTGCCAGCGGTTTAGACATTAATGGCTGTGTGTTGAGTTATTTTGAGGGGACAGCAAATGTACACTGTTACACAAGCTGTACACTCACTACTTTACATTGTAGCAAAGTGTCATTTCTTCATTATTGTCACATGAAAAGATATACTCAAATATTTACAAAAATGTGAGGGGTGTACTCACTTTTGTGATATACTGTATATATAGTTGGAAAAAATGTATTTTGTAAGCAGCAGGCATTTAGAATTAAATGTAGAGTGGAGTTTATAGTTACGTGATGACCTTAAGCGTACCTTCAAAACTATTCTCCAAACAATTTATATATACAGTATAAAAAATACAAATAAATAATTTCCTTCATTTTGTCACAATAAAGAAAGTTTGACAAAATAAAAATCCACCCTTGTCAAATGGATAAAAATGTTGTCTATATTTTTGAAAATATCTCTTTCCATTACACATGTTGCAACGTTATTGCTTTAATCTGGGCCATTGGGAACCTGCCTACTGTTAAGTAGCCCTTGGAGGTCCATCCATTTGTAGTAAGCGCAACACAGGGTCATTGGCCAATTCATTCAGAACTCCGGCTTTAGCCTGCTTATATAGAGCGGATACTACCTGTTTGCTGAAATGGGGGCGAAGTTCGTAGCTTGACTCGAGCACTTTCACAAAGTGCTGAATACCCCCACCCCCCATTCTTCTCAACCGTCTGTGTAAATGTGTCAATGTGTTTGATGTGTTGGCGGTTGCTACTCTCTCTCCATCACCGCTCTAATCTACTGGGAAGCCCAAATGTTCCCAAACTGGAGATTTAAAGGATGATGGCGACTCCTGGTTTAACGACCACGCCATCGCACAAAACTCGTTTCGGCCTGTAGTAGTGATTACAACTTGCACATAGGCTCTAGTTTTCTTTTAGGAATAGCCTGAACTGTTTTTTTTTAATTTAGCTCAGATTTACAAAAGATGTCTACAATGCAGTGTAGGCCTAGTATTTTCTAAATATATTTTGTATTTATTAATTTGGGTTCACAGTGCAGACCAAAACGAGGTCCCTGTACCTTTACACACACACACACACACACACACACACACACACACACACACACACACACACACACACACACACACACACACACACACACACACACACACACACACACACACACACACACACACACACACACACACACACACACACACACACACACACTGACAGAGGTTGGCTGTCTTGCCAGTTAGATTAAAAGTTTCTGGGACCCAACTGTTATATTTACAGACTCTCTGGAGGGTGGCAATCAATCTACTTCTTCCTGTCCTCCTCATCTATTGCTATCCCACTCCTCTCCCCTCCCTCTCTCCATCCCCCTGTCTTCCTATCCTGGAGGTTTTGAGATTTATGATCTCACAACTCCTATCTGACCCAGTTCATCTTTCAGAGTCTGACTTTCTCTGTCTCTGTCTCTGTCTTTCTCTGTCTCTGTGTGTGTGTGTTCTTTATCTCAGTCCCAGTTGGACATGTCAGTGTGCTCATCCAGTCTGACTAACCACCTCTCTGCAGCAAAGACTTAAGAACTGCAGACCTCACTAGAACTTAACGCACCCCAGACCCAAACAGAACTATAACACAACCTAACATATCACCAGCTAACATATCACACCTTAAGTATTACCACCTAACTAGGTCTCCCTAAGTAATCCCTCTCACCCCCCCCCCTTAAGATTTAGATGCACCATTGTAAAGTGACTGTTCCACTGGATGTCATAAGGTGAATGCACCAATTTGTAAGTCGCTCTGGATAAGAGCGTCTGCTAAATGACTTAAATGTAAATGTAAATGTAATGTAAATGTCTCTCTTGGGGAAGAGGCTCAAACATCAGGCCACTTTGTGGTAAATATATAGAAATTAATAATGTCGTACTGTCATCTCCAACCTGCCCTGAACTGTCTCTGGACCTTTCTCTGACAGACTGTACCATAACACAGAGTTATGTGTTTCAGTGTAACCTAGCAACAAAATAGACTTCCCTATAGACACCCACTCTACTCTGTCACTCGTCTACAGGTTGTGCGGGTCACCTGAGCCACAGGAGTAATGTAAACTCTGTTTGTGTATGTTTCAGGTGTCTGGTATCGTGGGCAGGGCGGATGTCTTGGCCTGCATGCTGTTCCTCCTGGCCTTTCTCTCCTATATTAGGTGAGAAACCCTCTCTCTCTCTGTCACTACTGTGGAGGGCGGATTGTGTGGAGTTTTATTTACACTGGGCGGCATTTTCTCTTTACTTAATAGCTCTCTCTCTCTCTCTCTCTCTCTCTCTCTCTCTCTCTCTCTCTCTCTCTCTCTCTCTCTCTCTCTCTCTCTCTCTCTCTCTCTCTCTCTCTCTCTCTCTCTCTCTCTCTCTCTCTCTCTCTCTCTCTCTCTCTCTCTCTCTCTCTCTCTCTCTCTCTCTCTCTCTCTCTCCAGGAGTGTGGGTGTGTGTGATTCTGCAGACTGTCTACCCTCCACTGTGTCTGTGTGGGTGCTGGGTGCCAGTCTGCTGCTGGGCACCTGTGCCATGCTGGTCAAGGAGACGGGCATCACCGTCTTCGGGGTGTGTGTGTTCTACGATGCCCTGGTGCTCTGCCGCAAGCCCCTCCTCTTGTAAGTGTGTGTGTGTGTGTGTGTGTGTGTGTGTGTGTGTGTGTGTGTGTGTGTGTGTGTGTGTGTGTGTGGAATAGAACAATAAAGCAAGTAACACTATATTTCCTGCAAAAGCAACAACACTGTACTGTAACTTAGCAACAGAACAGTGTCTTAAAGCTATAGGAGTTAACATTGAAGTCACCACTAACTATTTAGCAGGCAGCTTTAGTCCAGAGCAACAGAGAGAGAAAAAAACAAAGCCACAAGTAAGTAGCAGCAGTAGTGCTGTACACCATTCATCAGCCCACAGTAGGGGTTAGTGGTGCACTCATTCACTATCAGACCAGTACAGCTGTTGTAATACTACAACAATGCTGAAGGCTATTACAGAGGCTTAGCAGTGAGTCTCTATGAGAGGCCTGTAGTCCAGGACTGTCAGTCAGTGGCAACACACACACACACACACACACACACACACACACACACACACACACACACACACACACACACACACACACACACACACACACACACACACACACACACACACACACACACACACACACACACACACACACACACACACACACACACACACACACACACACACACACACACACCCGAACAGCTGTGTTGGCCTGCTGCCCGGCCTGGCTGTGTGTTTACATGGCACAGTAACATGCCTCTGTGTCTCCAGACAGAAAACACACACAAACTGCACACACAACTTCAATTCCCTCCACCCACCAGGGAACGCCCAGAGTTATATCCACAATCAGGCACCGTGCCTGGGCCACAACCCCGATCTCTGCTCCCTGTCCTCAGCCACCAAAACCGCTCCTGGGCCTCAGTCCTCTCTCCATCCCCTCTTTCATGTGTGGAGTTCCATACCTCTAACCACCACCACTAGGCACTGCAATCTTGAGTCCTACCCCAAACCAAGTACTGACGCCGGGCTTGGACTCTCTCACCCCCCCCCCCCCCCACACTCACCACACACCAACCTCACCACCATCTCTATGGGGTGGCTATGACATCACAACACAACATGATGGAGATGGAAGGAGGGAGGGATGAATTGGTGTGAGGGGAGGGAGAGGGTGAGGGTGAGAGACAGATGTGAAAGAATAATGGTTGTGTTTGTTTGTGTGTGTGTGTGTGTTTGTGTAATCCTTTGCAGTATGTTAAAGCCTCAAATACAAGCCCAGAGCCCTATCAGTGTCTCAACTAGTGGTGACGAGAATGCTCTCTGATGGATGGCATGTGTGTTAGTGCAGTAGATGGAATCTCTCATTTGACCACACGCACAGCATATTTCTTCTCTGAAGGCCTACAGTATCTGCCACGGGGCCTGCGGTTTGGGAGACCTCAGACTGTGTGTGAGTGAGTGAGTGAAGCTGTGATCTGTGAATGAACCCAGCAGAAAGGGACCGAACAGAAAAGAGCTGTATGTGTCTGCTGTGAGCTCCACAGGCCCTGTTGCAGGGAGAGACCGAGACTATGTGTACGGATGTGTTTCAGAAGGCATAGAGAGAGGCTGAGGAGAGGGAGAGAGTATTCACTGAATACCCACTGTTTTCCGGCCTCTCGCCTCACTGTACTGTCTTTGATACTGGTGCCAGGGAACAGGAAATGCGGATCATCTCCGGAATTCAGCGAGGAAGATCCAATAGCATTTCAAGTCAGACCCCCGCTTTTCTTTCTGTCCCTCTCACTCTCCTGTCCATTTTCACTCTCTTCTCCCTCCCTCCCTCTTTCCACCTCCCCCTCTTCCCTCCAGTCGCCCTTTGTTCTGGACTGTCAACATGCATTAGATATGCGTTGGAGATAGGTTAGTGATATGTTGGGGGTGCGTTAGATCTCTCCCCACGCCTGTCCTGTGCCGGGCTCTTTGATACGCTGGGAAGATTTAATAGATGCTGATTTAATTTGGGCCTTAATTAAACACCAACAGCTGTTCATGTATCTACAGGCTGTACTAACAGATAGAACTGGGGGAGGGAGTGGGGGGGGGGGGGGGGGGGTAGAGGGGGAGAGAGAGAGAGAGGGAAGGAATTAAGGAGGGAGAGAAAGACGGAGATAGTATGTGAGCCTGTGTGTGTGTGTGTGTGTGTGTGTGTGTGTGTGTGTGTGTGTGTGTGTGTGTGTGTGTGTGTGTGTGTGTGTGTGTGTGTGTGTGTGTGTGTGTGTGTGTGTGTGTGTGTGTGTGCACTCTTTCTCCTCTCTGTAATGAGAGCCCTTGGGCCACAGCTCTCTTGCCTGTTTGGAGACCTGTCTGTGATAAGCAGGGTATGTGAACGGTGTTGAGCGGTGGGAAACCCCGCGCTCATCGCTCACGGAGCGTTGCTCGCTCACCGCTCCTACTCCTTTCCAACCTTACTGCTAAAAACCGGTCTGTGCTCACAGGGGGTAAAGACTGATGCCACAAATTTGCTCCATTCATTAAAATCACAATTTAAACAACGCCTATCTATTTTTGTGACTTCTTGGACCTACCATTTGGTTTTGAAGTATTGAAACCAAACCATATGATTGGAATGAAAAGTAGGCTATTTTGATAAACATGAAAAGGTGAATGTCATCATTTCAAATAGGCTACATGTCATATTAAACCGCATATAACACTCTAAATAGGTCAGGAGCCAGACAGAAGGAACTAAGAGGAATGACTCAGGCTGTATTATTTCAATTATTTCAAGGCTATAGCCTACAAAGAAATACATTGTGAAACATTTGCAAGTGCGACACAATACGCTGGTAGGGACATAAAGCGTTTCCCAATTTTAACAACATTTTGTGGTATTAAATCATTAAATCCAAATGGAAATGAAAAGTCTTTTATTAGGCTCAGTGCCTTTTTGAATTCATTTCTACAAACACGAGTTTAACCAGTTTGTGGCTTCAGGCTCATGTGATGGTCAGGCCAGTAGCAGAGAGCATCTTCTCCGCGCTCGCAGAGCCATTGGAGATGCTAAATACCCTTTTGGGCACTTGCCAAGCTGGGCGGAGATAGTTATTTATAGAAATGCCTATAGGTAGGCCAAAAATATTTTTAGGCCAAATAAACCAATCAAAACCGAAAGCCCCTTGAAAGGGGGCATATGCCAGGCCCATTGGGCCAAAATCAATGATGGCCTATTGTATAGATAATAGAACAAAAATTAACAAAACTTTTAAGAGATCAGATTTTTTAGTTTGTAAATACTTTGCACTTAATTAGCTACTCACCTCGTTCCTTTCTTTTAGCATGTGCACGTAGTAAGTACACCATCGTGCTTTCAGGATAGGTGTCTTTTCAGATTAGACAATGATTCTTTAGTTGTGGACATTACATCGCCGCAAATCCCTCTCTTGCTCTTGGTCCTCATCTTTGTAAGTCACCTTGATTTAGCACCTGTGTGTTTTATCAGTTTCTTTACGGAAATATTTCGCGAACTCCATGACAGTAGTTAAAGCAAGGGGCTATAGCAGCACACAAGTAGACTACAAATGCATGCTGGGCCAGGCATGCCCTGGGCTCATGAAGTGAGCGCTACTGGAGCGAAATTGAAGCAGGCGAGAAGGCCGACCCTCCAACCTTTTTGTAATCTCACTCCGCGCTCCAGTCAAATTGGGCACTCTTCGCTTCGCTCCAGTTCCGTTCCCATACTCTGGTGATAAGCGGTCCGGAACTGGGATTTTAAACAATCCAACATGACAATGGGAGGAGAGAAAGACTATGAGGGATGAGAGAAAGAAAGAAAGGGAGCATGCGACAGAGAGGAGGCACGGAGAGTGACGGAAAAAGAGTGAGTGAGAAGAAAGGCAGAGCGAGTGAGTGAGATGGCGACAGAGGGAATAAGAGAGAGAGAAAGATGAAGAGAGCAAAATAATGCCAGAGTGATCGCTATCACGTCTTTCTCCGGTGAATCTGGCCCGGTGGGGTGTGAGGGCCTGTTTCTAGATGGACGATTGCCCCCCCCCCCCCCCACACACACAGGCCAGAGGCTTGAACACTAATTGGGAGATTGTTTTGTAAATGCCTCATCAAAAAGATGTCTGGTGATTTTTGTTGGGGTGAGCTTTTTTCTCTCCTGCCTAATTTGTTTGGCACCCGTTTATCGCCGGCCCACACAACTGGAGAGCAGCCAATCAGATGGCAGAACGGATGTTTTAACCCTGTCCGGGTTGAGAGCACAGTATTTCACACTACAGTTACAGTACTTTTATCACACTGCATGCTCGTATTCCAAGCATCCTTATGTACTGTGTAGGCCTTGCGAAAAGTGCCCTGCATATGGAAATACAGAGAACTCCTCATACAGTGTTCACATCCGTGCAGGATAATTTAATCACTATAAGTAGTTGACCACTATATCCACATTCACTATAAGCAGAGTCTACTATATACAGAGAGTGTACTATATGGTTTAATACGGTGCCATTTGAAACACAGCCGCAGACATTGTTTATGGGACGTGTCTCTGCCCTGTGAGTTAGCCCTCCTCCAGCTCCATTAGGTCTGTGTTAGCTCTGCCTGATAATGTCATCTCCTCCAGGCTTGTTTACAGACGGGCTAGGAGATATGAGGGGCCCATCACGCTGGGTTATGTGTTTCTGACTGGGGCCCTCTGCTTTAAAAATATTCAGACAGAGAGAGCTCGGGTCCAGAGGGGGTTTGTGACGGAGGAGTGTGTGTGTGTGTGTGTGTGTTGTACGGTATGAGTGAAAGCATATGGCTGACCAGAGAGTTCAACTCTGAGTAGATCTCTCCATAAACCTGCATACCTACACAACTTAATGCAAGTTTGTGTGTGCCTGTGTGTATCTGCTGTATTTATGATAGAGTGTGTTCAATTTGGGGCTTTGTCCCTCATTCTTCAGGGGAGGTTCACAACTGTCAGTTGTGTTTCTTGTTAGGATCTCTTTCCATAGGCGTTCTGCTCCCCCTGCCTTGCTTGTACTTCTGAAGAGACCTCTAATTGACATTGGAACTCACACGGTTTCTATTGTGACACATTTTCTCTCCACTCACAGGTGTCTTTGTAGTCGGTGCATGTGGCACAATGTTCCTAAGGGATTTTGTTGATGTGTTTTTATGTGTGTTTTAAAAAAAAGTTTGTTTAAAAAGTTGATGGAAATGATGGTAATGATGAGACAGAGTATAAAATAAGTCCCTGAAGTATGTGTGTGTCCTTGTGTAAATGTGTGTTGGAGATATGTATTTTGATGTTTCATTGAGTTCTTTTGAGATGAAATACTTTGAAGATTCTATTTACTCAGACAGAACCCTTTGAAACTTCTAGAACGTGAAGAAGCCTCTGAAGAGAGTCTGTCTGTCCCCATGAAATGGAGCACTGGAGATAGCGTTAGTGAGTGTGCGCGCCCTTCTGGGTAGCTTACATACATTAAGGGAACATTATCGTCCACATTGCAAATGTACGGTCCCCTTACTAGACGTCAGACAACGTTTCTAAAATTCTCGGACGGCGTCGGGCCGTGCAGCAGGGCCGAATCTTCCAGGAAGTCATCAAACGAAGTCTCTCGGACATTCGGTTTCCGTTTTATGATATGTTCAAATTTCGATCATTTTTCCACTGTCCCGGTAAATCCCACAAGAGGGCGAGTGGAATCATATTGCAAATTAACAAAACATCACCAATCACGACATGGTCTTATCTCCTAAACGGAAAATTCTTCGAAGACGAAATTTGGTGAGCATAGGTTTAGCATAATGGGCAGTTGGCCCCGAACAAGATGGCGCCCAGGCCTCAACGGTTTTTGAGTTATTTTCTGGGATTAAAGGTCAAAAATGAAAATAGAGCAATAATTTTTCCGCTTCACGTCAAAGTAAATGAAACTACGGTGTCAATAAAAAAATTGGTGATCTTCAAACATTTTTTAAATTTGGTTTTAAGTTACAGATCCAGTTGCAGCGTGTTCAGACGAATCTTTTTGAATTGTGTTTCCGAGCTATGCGAGATTTCTGTGATTTTCTGAAATAACACGCACTCAATCAACCCTCTGTAAATAGTCAGTTCTTAACATAAAGACTTAACTCAATATTCTATAAGTGCCTACCCCAAGGAGGATATGTGTTCACTTTCAGCTTCCTGTGTAAACCGGAAGTGCCTTAAAATGGTGTCATAGGTGCTGTTTGGAAGGGTTAAAAAGGTCTGAACTTTTCAAAACTTCATGTGTTATTAGGCAACCCTCATGAACACACACACACACACACACACACACACACACACACACACACACACACACACACACACACACACACACACACACACACACACACACACACACACACA
The DNA here is from genome assembly GCF_021184085.1 of Oncorhynchus gorbuscha. NCBI lineage: Eukaryota > Metazoa > Chordata > Actinopteri > Salmoniformes > Salmonidae > Oncorhynchus > Oncorhynchus gorbuscha. The sequence goes on along the minus strand of NC_060197.1, from coordinate 11,407,495 downwards.
CACACACACACACACACACACACACACACACACACACACACACACACACACACACACGAACTGCAACCCCCACGAACTGTAAATCAGTCATGTCTCCCATAAAATTTCCAAGAAAAAAATCACACACAGACAGCTAGGACAGAGGGACACAGTGTGGTGCGTAGAGACAGACAGAGCCTGCAATAGTTACCTTTGTTCGAACTATTAAAGAACCGTCAGATCTAGAGTTCTGAAACTTTAGAAATCTGTTCTAGAGCTCAGGCCGAAAGTGCGTGGAGAGTTATGTGGCTCTAGAAGGTTCTCGGACCGAGAAACAGCCTCGTACATTTGCAATAACTTCAATTAATTTTGACATCACGAAAATGACGACATTTAGAAATGTCCCAGAGTCGCAAGACTCGGTGCATTTCAACCGCCTCGGCCCATAGAGACGGACCCTAACGTTTCTGTCCAGCACCAATTAAGGTCTTGCCCGGGCACCGAATGACCTATCGAGCCAAAACTTGGGATTCGGGGTCGCCTTAGCTAGGCCTACACATACTGTCTGAATTGGACCCGCAGCTAGAACGTAACTACGTGTTTTACGTTTTTATTATGGTTTGAACAGAAGGCGCTGTGAATTTTGGGCCTGCTCTGAAATATGTGATAGTTGGCTTCTAAACGAGTTGGGAAAAGTGGGTGTGGTGTCAGTTTGTATCAGTTTAGTGTCAGAATGATATCTAATTGACTGATGGACGGTGACTTGCTGGCTGACTTTTGTTCATTTGCAATATGTTTAAACAGTGAGGTACCATCACCAAAATGACATTCTGAAATCAACACCAACGAGCGATGGAGAGGAACCAGAAACAATGCCCGGCCATCCTGAGTTCATCGGGCCAGTCAATTTCGCATTTCTGCAGTATTTTTGAGCATGACAAATCCGTGATGGTAAATGCCCATTGAAACATTTTGCAAATGCACAGCCAAGGCAGCAGCTACTCTTCCTGGGTCCAAACACATTAAAACACTTACATTACATATAAAACTAAAGACAGTACATCATATAACATTATTACATCACTACATACTGTGCATTCTGAAAGTATTCAGACCCCTTGACTTTCTCCACATTTTGTTACGTTACAGCCGTATTCTAAAATTGATTATAGAGTTTTTTTCACTTATCAATCTCCACACAATACCCAATATTGACAAAGCAAAAACAGTTTGTTTAAAAAAAAATATTTGCTAATATATTTTTTTAACAAATACATTTACATAAGTATTCAGACCTTTTACTCAGTACTTTGTTGAAGCACCTTTGGCAGCGATTACAGCCTCAAGTCTTCTTGGTTATAACGATACAAGCTTGGCACACCTGTATTTGGGGAGTTTCTCCCATTCTTCTTTGCAGATCCACTCATGTTTTGTCAGGTTGGATTGGGAGCTTTGCTGCACAGATATTTTCAGGTGTCTCCAGAGATGTTCGATTGGGTTCAAGTCCGGGCTCTGGCTGGGCCACTCAAGGACATTCAGAGACTTGTCTCAAAGCCATTCCTGTGTTGACTTGGCTGTGTGCTTAGGGATGTTGTCCTGTTAGACTGGGGTGACGGTTGACCAGAGAATCTTGTTTCTCATGGTCCGAGAGTCTTCAGGTGCCTTTTGACAATCTCAAAGTGGGCTGTCAAGTGCCTTTTACTGAGGAGTGGCTTCCGTCTGGCCACTCTACCCTAAAGACTTGATTGGTGGAGTGCTGCAGAGATGGATGTCCTTCTGGAAGGTTCTGCCGTCTCCACAGAGGAACTCAGAGCTCTGTCGGAGTGACCATCGGGTTCTAGATCACCTCCCTGACAAAGGCCCTTCTCCTCCTATTGCTCAGTTTGGCCGGGCGGCCAGCTCTAGGAAGAGTCTTGGCGGTTCCAAACTTCTTCCATTTAAGAATGATGGAGGCCACAGTGTTCTTGGGGACCTTCAATGCTGCCAAAGTGTTTTTTTTACCCTTCCCCAGATCTGTGCCTCGACACAATCCTGTTTCAGAGCTCTATGGACAATTCCTTCTACCTCATGGCTTGGTTTTTGCTCTAACATGCACTTACAGCTGTGGAATCTTATATAGACAGGTGTGTGACTTTCCAAATCATGTCCAATCAATTGAATTTACCACAGGTGGACTCCAAATAAGTTGCAGAAACTTCTCAAGAATGATCAATGGAAACAGGATGTGCCTGAGCCCAATTACGAGTCTCATAGCAAAGGGTCTGTATACTTATTTAAATAAGGTATTTCTTTTTAAAATTTGTAATACATTTGCAAACATTTATAAAAACCTGTTTTTGCTTTGTAGCTATGGGTATTGTGTGTAGATTGCTGAGGATATTTTCCGTAACGTAAGGCTGTAACGTAACAAAATGTGGAAAAGTCCAGGGGTCTGACTACTTCCTGAAGGCACTTTATCTACAATACTCCCATACAACAATGTCACAATGTATTCGTATGCGTGTGTCTGTACCTTGTGTGCGTCTCTTCACAGTCCCCGTTGTCCCATAATGTGTATTTTTGTGAATTAAATCTGATTCTACTGCTTGCATCAGTCATGGCTCTATGTCGTACTGTGCGCCTCCCATAGATTGTTCTGGACTTGGGGACTGTGAAGAGACCTCTGGTGGCATGCCTTGTGGGGTATGCATGTGTGTCTGAGCTGTGTGCCTCCCATAGTCTGTTCTGGACTTGGGGATTGTGAAGAGACCTCTGGTGGCATGCCTTGTGGGGTATGCATGTGTGTCTGAGCTGTGTGCTAGTAGTTTAAACAGACAGCTCGGTGCATTCAGCTTGTCAACACCTCTTACAAAAACAAGTAGTGATGAGAAATTGACATGCTTATCATTAATGTTAGCTCTCATGGTGTACTTTTAAGAGCCAGCCTTAAAATATACAGGGGGTATGGGTACCAAGTCAATGTGCTGGGGTACAGATTAGTCGAGGTAAAGTGACTGTGCATAGATAATAAACAGCGTGTAGCAGCAGTGTAAAAACAAAGGGGTGTGTGGGGGTGTCAATATAACTCGTCCGGATGACCATTTGATGAATTGTTCACGAGTCTTATGACTTAGGGATAGAAGCTGTTTAGAAGCCTTTTGGTCCTAGAATTGTTGTGCATTAGCAGAGAGAACAGTCTATGACTTGGGTGCCTCTGACACCGCCTAGTGTATATACAGTTGATGTCGGAAGTTTACACACACCTTAGCCAAATGCATTTAAACTCAGTTTTTCACAATTCCTGACATTTAATCCTAGTAAAAATTCCCTGTCTTAGGTCAGTTAGGATCACCACTTTATTTTACAAATGTGAAATGTCAGAATAATAGTAGAGAGAATTATTTATTTATTTCAGCTTTTATTTCTTTCATCACATTCCCAGTGGGTCAGAATTGTACAAATACTCAATTAGCATTTGGTAGCATTGCCTATAAATTGTTGAACTTGGGTCAAACTTTTTGGGTAGCCTTCCACAAGCTTCCCACAACAAGTCGTGTGAATAATGGCCCATTCCTCCTGACAGAGCTGGTGTAACTGTAGGTTTGTAGGCCTCCTGGCACACACACTTTTTCAGTTCTGCCTACACATTTCCTATAGGATTGAGGTCAGGGCTTTGTGATGGCCACTCCACTACCTTGACTTTGTTATCCTTATTAAGCCATTTTGCCACAACTATGGACATATGCTTGGGGTCATTGTCCATTTGGAAGAACCCATTTATGACCAAGCTTTAACTTCCTGACTGATGTTTTGAGATCTTGCTTCAATATATCCACATAATTTTCCTTCCTTATCATACCATCTATTTTGTGAAGTGCACCAGTCCCTCCTGCAGCAAAGCACCCCCACAATATGATGCTGCCACAACCATGCTTCACGGTTGGGGTGGTGTTCTTCGGCTTGCAAGCCTCTCCCTTTTTCCTCCAAACATAACGATGGTCATTATGGCCAAATAGTTATATTTTTGTTTCATCAGACCAGGGGACATTTCTCCAAATAGTAAAATCTTCTGTCCCCATGTGCCGTTGCAAACTATAGTCTGTCTTTTTTGGTTTTGGAGCAGTGGCTTCTTCCTTGCTGAGTGGCCTTTCAGGATATGTCGATATAGGACTCGTTTTACCGTGGATATAGATGCTTTTGTACCTGTTTTCTCCAGCATCTTCACAAGGTCCTTTGCTGTTGTTCGGTGATTGATTTGCACTTTTCGCACCAAAGTACGTTCATCTCTAGGAGACAGAACGTGTCTCCTTCCTGAGCGGTATGACGGCTGCGTGATCCCATGGTGTTTCTACTTGCGTACTATTGTTTGTACCGATGAATGTGGTACCTTCGGGCGTTTTGAAATCGCTCACAAGGATGAACAAGACTTGTGGAGGGCTGCAATTTTTTTTCCGAGGTCTTGGCTGATTTCTTTTGATTTTCCCATGATGTCAAGCAAAGAGGCAGTGCGTTTGAAGGTAGGCCTTGAAATACATCCAGGAGCATCAGAGCCGGTGTAGTAGGATTCAATCTTAGTCCTGTACTGACGCTTTGCCTGTTTCATGGTTCGTCCGAGGGCATAGCGGGATTTCTTATACGCTTCCGGGCTAGAGTCCCACTCCTTTAGAAGCGGTAGCTATATAGCCTTTAGCTCGGTGCAGATGTTGCCTGTAATCCATGGCTTCTGGTTGGGGTACGTACATACGGTCACTGTGGGGACGACGTCGTCATTGCACAAATTGATGAAGGCAGTGACTGAGGTGGTGTACTCCTCAATGCCATTGGATGAATCCCGGAACATATTCCAGTCTGTGCTAGTAAAACAGTCATGTAGTGTAGCACCTGCGTCATCTGACCACTTCCGTATCGAGACTTCTTTAATATTAGACATTGCGCACCGGCTGTTATTGACAAATAGACACACACCCCCACCCCTCGTCTTACCAGACATTTTGACATTTGACACATTCGGGGAAAGCATTGTAACAGCTGGTCAAAATAAAACCGTACTCTAAACCCTCTCTATTATCATAATGATCTACGCACAGTGATACAACACCCACTTCATCTTTAGTGTCCATGCCTCCACAGCCTTTTGCCAATACATTGTTGAACATAGAAATTAAATATGTCGATTCTGCAGTGTTGACAAGACATGGCGCATGTTTAAGGAACATCTCTATTAGCAGTAAAGAAAGCTTGTTTTTTCATAATTAAACATTTTAAAAGCAACACATTTATTTTTCAGGCATTGCCATCAATTCTTGCGAACCCTTCTTACAGATTAGAGGAGAGTGAGAGAGAGAGTAGAGAGAACATTGGACTGTGAGGAAGAGTTAGCTTTCACTCTCAAATGTCAGCTTTTGCGTTAAATGGGTTTAATCAAAGCAATGTGTAGAGTACATTTGGTGCTTTTTCATTTTGAATACGAACATTTATTCATACTTAAGACAGAGCAAATACAATTCTGATTCTAAGATTCCAATGACAAAATACAAATAATGTGTAATGAACCATAACTAAATAAACTGATTTGTAAATGTAGAAATGCAATCTGTTATGAAAAATAGTTCCCGTTCCAACAATACCTTTCAGAGTCTTGTTAATCAGGCTGTGTGATTGACAGGCGAGATGATCAGAGGGGCAGTGTTTATACCACCATCATTACTAGAGGGGCTGAAGTTTGGATAGAGTTTCTCTGTGAAGGTGCAGCCAGTGAAAGAGTAAATATGAGACCTGGCCTCCACATCATAAAAAGAGACCTGACCCTCTTCATAATCCACAAACACCCCCAATTTACGGGGCTTCTCTCTCAGGGAGAGGGGAACACCAGGGCCAGCTAGAGCCTTGTACTCTCCATTCCTCAGCTGTACAGTCCAGTATCCATTATTAGGTGTCAGTGGGATGTTATTCTTCTTCCTGTTGATGGACTCTCTGGCCACTCCTAAATCCCACTTCGTCTTCCCTTTGACAGTCACCTCATAATAAAATCTCCACGAGGAGAATATTTCTTTCCTAAGGACATCACCGTAATGATTAAACCTTTTTGGATTGTTAGGAGCGTTCTGTTTTGTGTCTCCATATTTCACTTGTTTTTCACCCTCAGACAGGATGAGGTAGGGATGTGCTGTATCAGGGTCCAGAGTCACGTCCACTGCATACTGCTGAATCCTCTTCAGCTCAGCGTCACACAACTTCTTCACTTCACTCATAATGGTCTCCTCCACTTGAGACGCAGCTCTCCTCACAGTCCCCACACACAGATCGCCGTGAACACTGATCTCAGACCAGTCTCTGGTGTCTGGAGGGGTGCAGAGGGATGGAAAGCTCTGGGGGAGGTGCAGGTCGTCTTCAGTGTGTGAGAGCTGCTCCAGCTCAGTGCTTCTCCTCTTTAGCTCAGTGACTTCCTGCTCCAGCTCTTTAATGAGCCCTTCAGCCTGTCTTTCTACTGCTCTCTGCTTCTCCCCAATCACCTCAATGAGCTCAGCCTGACTTCTCTCAATGGAGCGAACCAGAGCAGTGAAGACCTGTTCACTGTCTGATATCTCTCGCTCTGACTCTCTCTTGCTGAGATCTACTGAGTGTTTGATCTCTTGAACCTTCAGTCTCTCCTGGATCATCTGCTGCACTTCTGCCTCAGTCTTCCTAAGCTGAGCCTTCCTCTCTCCACGCTCTTCCTCTAGAGGGACACTGCCATGAGTCATGTGGTCTGCTTTCAAGCAGAAGACACAAAGAGACATCTGGTCACTTCTACAGAACAGCTCTAGAGGTCTGTCATGCTTTTTACACATCGTGTCTTCCAGTTTCTCCGCAGGGTCAATTAGCTTGTGATCTCTTGTGCCTCTTTAAGGCTTGGGATATCTGATGAGGCTCCAGGTGAGTCTCACAGTAAGAGGCCAGACACACCAGACAGGACTTCAGGGCCTTGAGCTTTGTCCCAGTGCAGACATCACAGGACACTTCTCCTGGTAGGTCAGGGTGGAGGCCTTGGTTGCTGTTAGATTCCCTAACACTCTTTCTGAACTGCGCAGCCATCTCAGAAATGAACGTATTGATGAACAGATCTGGTCTCGTATCAAATGTATTTTTACACATGGGACACTGGCACAGGTCACTGGTATCCCAGTACTTTGTGATACAGGCCTTGCAGAAGTTGTGTCCACATAGAATAGAGACTGGCTCATTGAACACATCCAGACAGATAGAACACAGGAACTGCTCTTCAGACAGGAGACTGCTGGAGGTGGCCAGATCTAGACAAGAGACCAAAGGTGAAACCATAAAGCATTTACTGGAATTCTTATGGGATTGATATTAACATACTGGAGATAAAGAAACTGGATCATATTTAAACACGGTCGAGTTTAGGTTGACTTGTCCATGTTTATCTGTCTACTCACCTGTGTTTATGTGAGTGTGGATGCTGTCTCTGTTCTTTCCATTTGTGGGGTCAAATTAGGCCTAAAAGCTTGTTTTTTTTAGAAAAATAAAAGTATAAAGTGTTCGAGAGAGTTTGTTCCCGTACACAATATACTGTACGTCTCACCACTTTTAGTTTCAGTTCAGTAAAGTGAAGTTGAAGTGCTCCTCCCCCCCGGATTCTGCTCTGCGGCGTTTCTCTTCCTGGAACAGTATTAACCCTTTAACTCTCCCAAGTTCTCTTCCACACTCCGACCAAAAGAGCAATCATCGGGACTGCTTGAAATCGACAGCAATCTACATTTACAGGTCAATTTAGTCCGCGTAATTGTTCAGCCATAAACGATGTAGTGATTACAAACGTTCTTGTTACGTTATTTTACCATCTTAAGTCAACCAAGACAGAGTGACCTCCGAGAGGACAGTTAAAACAGGGCAGGTTTTCATCATTTTCACCGGTCTAGATAGTAAATGATGTGATCACCAAACTGCTTTTTGTGTTACTTTCACTGGTGTGTGTGTGTGGTTTTTTTGTCTCCTAAAGAGCAATTCAAAGTTTGAGACAGTTTGTTCTGCTGTTAAACATATAGCTCCCTCATTAAGATTCCCTGAAAAGTACAATTACATTACTCCGCTCCTTCCTGTGCAATGGTTCTGTGTGATGTATCTTTCTTTTTACTGCGCCATAAGGTTAAACATGATCTTTCACTGTTTTAATTGTTCTTATCCACCGTCACTGCTTTGACCTCTAATAAAGTGTTTTAGGCCACATGGAGATGCGCTCTAGATAGACTGTTATTGACGATAATGCGGTGTTCAGTTCCTGCCTCGGCCTCTTCTCTGTTCCAGACGTGCACCCCAACTCTCTCTACATGACGAACGGACATTCATTCTGTGGAAGGGATCTCCTCTTCCTCTTTTCCATCCAGCACAGAAGATCTGTGATCGTAACAGTATATACACAGGGATGCATCATCCACTTAGGATTTGGAGTGTATGTGGCCCATTGTCTTTAGCCTATGGAATGTCGAACGTAGAAACATATGGACATCAGAATAATCAAAGTTATGCAACGACATAACTGTTTTTTTTTTCAGGTACATGTCCTTTTGAAAGTTTTCGTTTTCAGTTAAGACAGAAATCAGCGTGTCAAATGTTTTATTTGATTGTAAGATTTCAGAGGACAGTAGTTTAAATACTAATCATACCGGTACTGAGTCAACGTGTGGGTGTACAGGTTAGTCGAGGTAATTTGTACATGTAGGTAGGGGTAAAGTGACTGCATAGGTAATAAACAGCGAGTAGCAGCAGTGTAAAAACAAAGAGGGAGGGGGGGGAGGTCAAAGTAAATATCTCTCTTGCTGAGATCTGCTGAGTGTTTGATCTCTTGAATCTTCTGCAGTCTCTCCTGGATCATCTGCTGTACTTCTGCCTCAGTCTTCCTAAGCTGAGCCTTCCTCTCTCCACTCTCGTCCTCTAGAGGGACACTGTCATGTGGTCTGTGCAGAACTGACACACACACACACACACACACACACACACACACACACACACACACACACACACACACACACACACACACACACACACACACACACACACACACACACACACACACACACACACACACACACACACACACATCTTGTCAGTCCTACAGAACAGCTCTAGAGGTCTGTCGTGCTTCTTACACATCCTGTCTTCCAGGTTCTCCACAGGGCTGATCAGCTTGTGTCTCTCTAAGGCTGAGACTCTCTGAGGCACCAGGTGAGTCTCGCCGTAAGAGGTCTGACACACCAGGGCAGGACTTCAGGGCCTCTTCCCAGTGCAGATGTCACAGGACACTTCCCAGGTTGGGCAGATAACTCTTTTTTTTTTACCTCTGATTTAAATCTTTAAATGTTCTACAACTACTCAACATTGTGTTGACACGACGCTCAGGTCTTCTGTAGAATTACTCCTTACACAGGTCAGTGGCATCCCAATACCCGCTGATACAGGCGTTGCGGAAGTTGTGTCCACAGGAAGTGGTGACCGGCTCAGTAAGCACATGTAGACAGACAGAGAACAGGAACGGCTCTTCAGACTGGCGACTGCTGGAGGTGTCCCCGTATCTAGACAGAGACCAGAGGTGAAACAATAGGGTATTTACTGGAGTCAGTACCCTGTGGTACTGCTTTTCATAGTTTCCAGTTGAGAGGTTTTTTTCTAATGGGGTATATGTGGGATCATACATATGGGATCAATCTTGATAAGTCATTTCTTTACATGGCATATAAATGAGTCATTTTTACCAAAGATAATTTAACCCAAATACTGTAGCTACTCTAAATTTAAGAAGACAAGAGAATACATAAAACGCGATCTCTACTCACCTCTTTGTGGCTATATTGTTTGTTCCTTCTGTCAGTATTATTAAAAGTTGATCGAGTTTAGCGTTTTAAGAGATTTCCAAAGAGATAGTATGTTCCCGTGCACAATGTATGTCTCAGTTTCACAGAGTAAAATGATGTCTTTCTGCCTCACACAATATTGCTATGCACTTTGAAACAGTAAGTGGGGTGGATTTATATGGATGACCTCTCTGAACTCTCTGTCCTTAGACACTTCAGAGACAAAAGTTAACTTTAAATTATAAGAATAGCTCGAAATCTGTTAAAACATGACATGTGCTTTTTTTATAAGATAAATATGATTTTTCTCCAGTGTTCAACTTGAAAGTTTTCCTTCAAAAGGTGCATTACCAGTCCTCCCTGTACGATATTGCTGTACCATTTCTACTGCACCGTGAGGTTTAAAGGGATTTTACTGTTTCTATTGAGCACAAGGTTGAAGTGTTTTCTGAAAGGGGTTCGGCAGAAATCTGCAATATGATATACTTTATGCATTAGATCTGTCTATGAATTGTCATGGGGTTATTAGATTGTCGTGTATTGTAAAAATGTCCCCTATCTCTTCTTCTATTCCCTCCCCTTCACTGTAAACGAAGTCAGTGTCTGTGTGTGGGTGACTAAATGTAAAGTGGATGGATAGTGACTGGTGGTGTCTGCTGAGTGATGGAGTTGCCATCTCTCGGTTACTCTATGGATATTAGATGACTGTGCCTGCCCAGCTGCTCACACAACAACACACCTGGACAGACAGGCAGAGATAGAGACCCCGCTCTCATCAAATCTTAATGACCTGGGGTGTGAGTGTGATTATGCCTTTTTTGAGACAATGTTCTGTGACTCAGCACAATTGACTGTATCACACCCAGAGGAAAAGGGAGAGAGAGAGATTTGTTTTCGTAGCTCAGCGGAGCATCTGCTCAATGTATCTTCTAGACGTTCCTAATTAGCAACTAGGGAGCCTATGTGTACATAGCTCTCAAAGATTTATGAGTATATCTCTCTCCCTCTGCCCTCCCCTCCCTCCGTATCTTGCTATTCCTCTTCCTCTCTGCCCTTCCTTTCGATATCCTTTCTTAGAGGTGTACTAAAGCAATAAGGCCCGAGGAGGTGTGATATATGGCCAATATATACCACGGCTAAGGGCTGTTCTTATGCACGACGCAACGTGGAGTGCCTGGACACAGCCCTTAGATGTGGTATATTGGCCATATATCACAAACCCCCGAGGTGCATTATTGCTATTATTAACTAGTTACCAACTTAATTAGAGCAGTAAAAATACATGTTTTGTCATGTACCACGGTTGTCAGCCAATCAGCATTCAGGGCTCGAACCACCCAGTTTGTGGAGCTGAGATGTGTATTACTTCAGTGGTGTACATAATACTATAACACACATACACCTTTCAGTGTACCCAAACCAGACCCTGAGTGGCTTAGAGTTCTCTGGGCGGTGAGCTTTCATTTGTCATTGATGAGAGTTGATGGTTCACTCTGGCAGATAATTGAATTCTCATTTGGCCTCTTGTTTTAGAGAAAGCCTGGGTCCAAGTCAAATGAAGCCAGTAGGCTCATTTCAAAAACAATGAGGCCAAACAGAATTGACTAACACAACTGGCTCGGCCTCATTATCGACTGATTAGAACAGAGTGTGTGGCCTTACAGTAATGGCTTTTCTCCTGGTGTAGACATGCAGTAAAACCACTAACTACCTCAACACGCCCTCGCTTTGCCGATCTCAGATTTGACTTGTAATCCTGCCGACGGCCTCAAGTTCAGTTGCTCAAACATTTGTCTCTGCTGCACAACCACACAATGTACAGTAAGTTCAGTTATTGAGTGAGTGAACTTCAGTTTGTGCAATACAGGAGTGTTTGCATATATCGGATTTTGTAATGGTTTATCACAGCCTCTGGGCCTCTACCTTTGGCTGATCTACAGTGCCTTCAGAAAGTATCCAGACCCCTTGACTCTTCCCTCATTTTGTTATGTTACAGCCTGAATTTAAAATTGATTCATTGAGATTTAGTGTTACTGGGCTTACGCACATTTATGTCCCATAAATTCAAAGTGGAATTATGTTTTTGGAAATTGTTCCAAAATGAAAAAGTGAAATGTCTTGAGTCAATAAGTATTCAACCCTTTGTTATGGCCTAAATAAGTTCAGGAGTGAACATGTGTTTACAAAATCACATAATAAGTTGCATGGACTGTGTGCAAAAATAGTGTTTTAACATGATGCTTGAATGACATCTCTGTACACCACACATGCAATTATCTGTAAGGTCCCTCAGTCGAGCAGTGAATTTCAAACACAGATTCAACCACAAAGACCAGGGAGGTTCTTCCAATGCCTCGGAAAAAATGGCACCTATTGGTAGATGGGTAAAAAAAATAGACATTGAATGTACCTTTGAGAATGGTGAAGTTATTAATTACACTTTGGATGGTGTATTAATACACCCAGTTACTACAAAGATACAGGTGTCCTTCCTAACTCAGCCGGACAGGAAGGAAACCGCTCAGGGATTTCACCATGAGGCCAATGGAGACTTTAAAACAGTTATATAGTTTATTGGCTGTGATAGGAGAAAACCTGAGATGGATCAACAATTTTGCAGTTCGTTCCAGTCATTGGCAGCAGAGAACTGGAAGGAAAGGCGGCCAAAGGAGGAATTGACTTTGGGGGTGACTAGTGAAATATACCTGCTGGAGCACGTGCTACGTGTGGGTGCTGCTATGGTGACCAGTGAGCTGAGATAAGGCGGGGATTTACCTTGCAGAGACTTGTAGATGACCTGGAGCCAGTGGGTTTGGCGACGAGTATGAAGCGAGGGCCAGCCAACGAGAGCGTACAGGTCGCAATGGTGGGTAGTATATGAGGCTTTGGTGACAAAACGGATGGCACTGTGATAGACTGCATCCAATTTGTTGAGTAGATGTTGTAGGCTATTTTGTAAGTGACATCGCCAAAGTCGAGGATTGGTAGGATGGTCAGTTTTACGAGGGTATGTTTGGCAGCATGAGGAAGGATGCTTTGTTGTGAAATAGGAAGCCGATTCTAGATTTAATTTTGAAATGGAGATGTTTCATGTGAGTCTGGAAGGAAAGTTTACAGGAGAGTCTAACCAGAAGGAGAGTCTAACCAGATACCTAGGTATTTGTAGTTGTCCACATATTCTGCCCGCCCAGTGATGCTGGACGGGTGGGCAGGTATGGGCAGTGATCGGTTGAAGAGCATGTATTTAGTTTTACTTGCATTTAAGAGCAGTTGGAGGCCACGGAAGGAGAGTTGTATGGCATTGAAGTTCGTCTGGAGGTTAGTTAACACAGTGTCCAAAGAAGGGCCAGAGGTATACCGAATGGTGTCGTCTGCGTAGAGGTGGATCAAAGAATCACCAGCAGCAAGAGCGACATCATTGATGTATACAGAGAAGAGAGTCGGCTCAAGAATTGAACCCTGTGGCACCCCCATAGAGACTGCCAGAGGTCCGGACAACAGGCCCTCCGATTTGACCCACTGAACTCTGTCTGAGAAGTAGTTGGTGAACCAGGCGAGGCAATCCTTTGAGAAACCAAGGCTGTTGAGTCTGCCAATAAGAATGTTGTGATTGACAGAGTCGAAAGCCTTGGCCAGGTCGATGAAGACGGCTGCACAGTAATGTCTCTTATCGATGGCGGTTATGATATCGTTTAGGACCTTGAGTGTGGCTGAGGTGCACCCATGACCAGCTCTGAAACCAGATTGCATAGCGGAGAAAGTACGGTGAGATTCGAAATGGTCGGTAATCTATTTGTTAACTTGGCTTTCGAAGACCGTAGAAAGGCAGGGTAGAATAGATATAGGTCTGTAGCACTTTGGGTCTAGAGTGTCTCCCCCTTTGAAGAGGGGGGTGACTGCGACAGCTTTCCAATCTATGGGAATCTCAGACGATACGAAAGAGAGGTTGAACAGGCTCGTAATAGGAGTTGCAACAATTTCGGCAGATCATTTTAGAAGAGAGCACCCAGAATGTCTAGCCCGGCTGATTTGTAGGGGTCCAGATTTTGCAGCTCTTTCAGAACATCAGCTATCTGGATTTGGGTGAAGGAGGAGTGGGGGAGGCTTGGGCGAGTTGCTGTGGAGGGCTGTTTATCGGGGTAGGGGTAGCCAGGTGGAAAGCATGGCCAGCCGTAAAAAAATGCTTATTGAAATTCTCAATTATAGTGGATTTACTGGTGGTGATAGTGTTTCTGATCCTCAGTGCAGTGGGCAGCTGGGATGAGGTGCTCTTATTCTCCATGGACTTTACAGTGTCCCAGAACATTTTTGAGTTTGTGCTACAGGATGCAAATGTCTGTTTGAAAAAGCTTTCCTTTGCTTTCCTAACTGCCTTTGTATTTTTGTTCCTAACTTCCCTGAAGAGTTCCATATCACGGGGGCTATTCGATGCTCATGCAGAATGCCAGAGGATGATTTGTGCTGGTTAAGGGCAGTCAGGTCTGGAGAGAATCACGGGCTATATCTGTTCCTGATTCTACATTTTTTGAATTGGGCATGCTTATTTAAGATGATAAGGAAGGCACTTTTAAAGAATAACCAGGCATCCGATACCACTGGGATGAGGTCAATATCCTTCCAGAATACCCGGGCCAGGTCATTTTAGAAAGGCCTGCTCGCTGAAGTGTTTTAGGGAGCGTTTGACAGTGATCAGGGGTGGTCGTTTGACCCCAGACCCATTACGGTTGCAGGCAATGAGGCAGTGATCGCTGAGATCTTGGTTGAAAACAGCAGAAGTGTATTTGGAGGGCAAGTTGGTTAGGATGATATCTATGAGGGTGCCCGTGTTTACGGATTTGGGGTTGTACCTGGTGGGTTCATTGATAATTTGTGTGAGATTGAGGGCATCAAGCTTAGATTGTAGGATGGCCGGGGTGTTAAGCATGTCACAGTTTAGGTCACCTAGCAGCACGAGTTCTGAAGATAGATGAGGGGCAATCAATTCACATATGGTGTCCAGGGCACAGCTGGGGGCAGAGGGTGGTCTATAGCAGGCGGCAACGGTGAGAGACTTGTTTCTGGAAAGATGGATTTTTAAAAGTAGAAGTTCGAATTGTATGCTTGTCATTGGCAAGGACTAGGGAGTTTAACAAAAAACTAAGAACAGGCTAAATCCTAGAGGAAAACCTGGTTCAGTCTGCTTTTCAACTGACACCGCAAGACACGTTTTAGTAACTAATCACCTTTTAGTACGACAATAACCTAAAATACAAGGCCAAATATACACTGGAGTTGCTTACCAAGACGACATTGAATGTTTCTGAGAGGCCTAGTTACAGTTTTGACTTAAATTGGCTTGAAAATCTATGGCAAGACTTGAAAATTGCTTGAAGAATTAAAAAACATTTTTTTTGCAAATATTGTACAATCCAGGTGTGTAAAGCTCTTCCAGACTTACTCAGAAAGGCTCACAGCTGTAACATGTATTGACTCAGGGGTTTGAATACTTATGTAAATTAGATATTTCTGTATTTCATTTTCCATTAATTTGCCCCCAAAAATTAACATCTATTTAATCAATTTTTAATTCTGGCTGTAACACAACAAAATATGTAATAAATCAAGTGGTATCAATAATTTCTGAAGGCACTGTACCGATCCTATTGGCCAGGGTTGAGGCTCTGTAGCAGACCAGAATGCCTCTCTTTCATTCCAACACAGCTGATTGGCTCGTCTGTCCCAGGTGTGGGGGGGGTTGAAGCGTATATCTCGTTCCCATGCACAACTGTCGACTGTAACGAATGGTGTGTGCTTGGAAAGCTGAGCACCTGTGTAGCGAGTTGGGTGTACAGTGCATATACGCATGCTGAGCTTATAGATTCCCATGAGAACCTCTCCCATCCAACCTGACAGTGCTCTGAGAGGATCTGCAGAGCAGAATGGGAGAAACTCCCCAAATACAGGTGTGCCAAGCTTGTAGCGTCGTACCCAAGAAGACTCAAGGCTGTAATCGCTGCCTGAAGGGTCTAAAAATATTTATGTAAATGTCAAATTTCAGTTTAACATTTTTAATACATTTGCAAAAAATGTTTTTTAAAAACTTTCTTCAATTTTATAATAAGGCTGTAACATATCAAAATGTGGGAAAAAGTCATGATCTGAATGCTGAGCTTTATAGATTCCCATGAGAACCTCTCCCCATCTCTTTTCCTTTCTCATTCTCTTATTCTTCCTGTGTCTTTATGGTCTGGACCACCACTTCACCTCCCTGGTGGTTTCTACATTCTCCTGGTGGATGAGCTGACTGTCCGTCACTCCTAAATAAGTCTTATCCCAGAGAGAGAACACGTTGCAGGAAAACCCTCTGCTGCTCCACGTCTAGGAATCTGTTCTCCCCTCTAGGTCAAGCACACTGAAAGTGTGTGTGTGTGTGTGATTTAAGATTTGATGCATGTCTGTCGGTGTGTGTGTTTGTCTTCATTCGGGTGTGTCTTTGTCCATCCGTGAGTGTGTGTGCGTGTGTCATTATTCATCTCTGTGTGTGTCCATGCGCGCATGTGTGTCAGTACATCGTGGTCCCTGGTATCTGCAGATACTAATGAAGGGGCTGCTCTCAGCGCTGGGCCTCAGTATTAATAACCAGCAGCCTGAAATAGAACTGAATACTATTAACATGCTAATACAACCAGCATGGAGCCCTGTCCGTTTCCCTAGCAGCCTATGCACTTCCACTCTGGTACCACACTGCCTCTCTGTAGAACATCATTATCCTTTCGATACAGTTGTGTGTGTGTGTGTGTGTGTGTGTGTGTGTGTGTGTGTGTGTGTGTGTGTGTGTGTGTGTGTGTGTGTGTGTGTGTGTGTGTGTGTGTGTGTGTGTGTGTGTGTGTGTGTGTGTGTGTGTGTGTGTGTGTGTGTGTGTGTGTGTGTGTGTTACGGCCGGGACGATATTCGCTAGTATCGTGGCAAGGAAACAAAACACAAAGCAGATTTAACTTCTTCAGGAAAACGACTCTAATATTAGAGTCACAGGTATTTATTTTCCAACCTATAGCACAACATACAGATTTTTAAATGGCCACAGAGTTGGGTCTGCATTGTGTTTGCCATGGAAAAAAATATTGCGATACTGGTTTAGTCACAGCCCTAGTGTGTGTGTGTGTGTCATTGGAGGTTGCTGAGGGGAGGACGGCTCATAATAATGTCTGGAACAATGCAAATGGAATGGCATCAAACCATGTATTTGATACCTTTCTACTGATTCTGCTCCAGTTGTTACCATGAGCCCACCCTCCCAAATTAAGGTACCACCAGCCGTGTGTGTGTGTGTGTGTGTGTGTGTGTGTGTGTGTGTGTGTGTGTGTGTGTGTGTGTGTGTGTGTGTGTGTGTGTGTGTGTGTGTGTGTGTGTGTGTGTGTGTGTGTGTGTGTGTGTGTGTGTGTGTGTGTGTGTGTAATGTTCATTGTTAAAGATGTTAGTGCAGATGTGAAATGATGGAGATGATTATATAAGTGGGTTATGTAGGTAAAGGAGAAATTGAGTGAACCGTGCTGTGTGATGGGAGTGTGTTCAGATGATTGCCTACCTGCTATACCATAGCAGTGTGCACCTATTAGAGACATTATAGAGGGACGTTGTAGTTAGACGGCCACATAACAGCACCTACTGTGACTGCCTACATGGCTTCTGTAAATAGAACTCATGCCTGAGTGAGATGATTGCAAAAGCATAGAGCATATAGGACCCCCACCCCCAAGAAACCTGCTGGTGATAGAAAAAGGGAAACAGACGGGGAGGGGTCTTTATGCTTTAGCAATCATCTAACTCAAGTCCCTGAGTTCTATCTATGGAAGACATACTGCAGGCGCAGATGGGAACATATTTGTCAGTTGAATTCATGGGTGACCATTTCCTGAATGACCGAGTCTTTTGGTTTTCTTGGCACGTTCCTCTGCCTTCCTATTCCTAAAGAGGACTAGAGAGGTGCTGACCCTGGCCATCAACACCATCACCATCCTCTGCATTACAATACCTCTCTCTCTCTCTCTCTCTCTCTCTCTCTCTCTCTCTCTCTCTCTCTCTCTCTCTCTCTCTCTCTCTCTCTCTCCATGACATGACATCTAAACAGGACTTGTCTCCTCTCTCTCTCTCTCTCTCTCTCTCTCTCTCTCTCTCTCTCTCTCTCTCTCTCTCTCTCTCTCTCTCTCTCTCTCTCTCTCCATGACATGACATGCATTAAACAGGACTTTGTCTCCTTCACGGTCACCTCTCCTCACTGGCTCTGTCACTCCATTTATCCCTTCTCTTTCTCTCTGCCCCTGTGTCTGCCCCTGTGTCTAAAATGGCTGGAGTTGGAAAGTGTCCTGTGACTGCCCCTGTGACTGCTTCTAGTTCCGACAATGTCTGCCCTTGTGACTGCCCCTGTGTCTGCCACTGTGTCTGCCCCTGTGTCTGCCCTGTTTTTGTCTCTGTCCCCTGCACCTGTACTGACCTCGCCTTCTGGATGATAGCGGGGTGAACAGGCAGTGGTTCGGGTGGTTGATGTCCTTGATGTGGTCTGCGGGTGGTGTAGGTGTCCCTGTTTGACTGCCCCTGTGTCTGCCACTGTGTCTGCCCCTGTGTCTGCCCCTGTGTCTGCCCCTGTGACTGCCCCTGTGACTGCCCCTGTGACTGCCCCCTTGTGACTGCCCTTGTGACTGCCCTTGTGACTGCCCCTGTGACTGCCCCTGCCCCTGTGACTGCCCCTGTGTCTGCCCCTGTCTACCCCTGTGTCTGCCCCTGTGACTGCCCCTGTGACTGCCCCTGTGTCTGCCCCTGTGTGCCCCTGTCTACCCCTGTGTCCCTGTGTCTACCCCTGTGACTGCCCCTGTGTCTGCCCCTGTGACTGCCCCTGTGTCTGCCCCTGTGACTGCCCCTGTGTCTGCCCCTGTGACTGCCCCTGTGTCTGCCCCTGTGACTGCCCCTGTCTGCCCCTGTGACTGCCCCTGTCTGCCCCTGACTGCCCCTGTGTCTACCCCTGTGACTGCCCCCCTCTCTCTCTCTCTGTTTCTCTTTCTGTCTCTCTCAATTCAATTAAATTTTGCTGTATTGGCATGATGTGACAATGTACATATTGCCAAAGCTTACTTTGGAGATTTGCATAATTAACATAATAATAATAATAATCAATGTTGTCAATGGGACAACAGTAACAACAATAATCAAGTGTCAAAATAACCATACATTTAACAATAAGCAGAGAGGACATGTGCAGGTTGCTCACTCTCACTCCTCACTCTCGCTCTCTCTCTCTCTCTCTCTCTCTCTCTCTCTCTCTCTCTCACTCTCTCTCTCTCTCTCTCTCTCTCTCTCTCTCTCTCTCTCTCTCTCTCTCTCTCTCTCTCTCTCTCTCTCTCTCTCTCTCTCTCTCTCACTCTCTCTCTCGCATCTAATTCCATATTTCCATGAAATGCGAGGAGCTTTCCAGTGGCTTATGGACAGAAGTGAATTAATGCGGACATCAGACTGATGTGAAAAGCGTTTTGTTTTTAAATCCCCGGGTGAACGAGGTGAAGGGGATTGGTACATGTATCCCTGCACTCTTTCCCCCTGCCTATTATCTCACAGCTGTGATGGGCTGTCATTGTTATGCTGCCTCACACAACCCAGGGAACAGAAACACACACACACACACACTGTAGCTGGAGCAATACCTCCCCGGCAAGCGGAGGTATATCCGCACTAACACCCTCACGCACTACTGTGTGTACACAAAACCTCACTCATACACAACCACCTCCGCCAATTACCTGGGCAAGCCTACGACCAAACTACAACACCTCTTTCAAGTTCCATCCCACACTCACCCACACATGGAGCCTTACGAATGAGGTAGAATCCTGCAGCCACAGAATGGAGCACATAGTAACCCTCTCCCTATGACAGGACCTCCTCACTGAGAGGAAACGGCCTAAATCAGAGCCAAAATGGAGCCCACTGTCCTCATGAGCGTGAAGCAGTAGGCTCAGCATAGCGGAACCCATTTCCTGGTCTTGCGTGATTTGGGGCTGTGGGCCTTTTGTCATGAAGCTGTGTTAATTTCAGTTTAGCAGGTTAACTCTGAATATACGCTGATTGGTCAATGATGCTGGTCATTTATGAACATTTGAACATCTTGGCCACGTTCTGTTATAATCTCCACCCGGCACAGCCAGAAGAGGACTGGCCACCCCACATATGCTCTCTCTAATTCTCTCTTTCTTTCTCTCTCTCGGAGGACCTGAGCCCTAGGACCGTGCCCCAGGACTACCTGACATGATGGCTCCTTGCTGTCCCCAGTCCACCTGACTGTGCTGCTGCTCCAGTTTCAACTGTTCTGCCTTATTATTATTTGACCATGCTGGTCATTTATGAACATTTGAACATCTTGGTCATGTTCTGTTATAATCTCTACCCGGCACAGCCAGAAGAGGACTGGCCACCCCACATAGCCCGGTTCCTCTCTAGGTTTCTTCCTAGGTTTTGGCCTTTCTAGGGAGTTTTTCCTAGCCACCGTGCTTTTACACCTGCATTGTTTGCTGTTTGGGGTTTTAGGCTGGGTTTCTGTACAGCACTTTGAGATATCAGCTGATGTACGAAGGGCTATATAAATAAATTTGATTTGATTTGATTTGATGGAACTGGCTAGCAGTAGAGCGCTACGTGTACTGATATGAATTGTGCGTGCGTCTGTAATCACTCTACCCTCTCAATTTAGTTCCTCCTACAGCATTCAGTTCCAGCCCATGTGAGGAACTGGAGTGATTAAAAAAAAACGCAAAGCAAAATGTTTCTCAGTAAACAGGCTGATTGTGAGACTGAGGCCAGGCTGAGGGAACAGATGTGTTTTAATAAAGAAGAGATGCCCCTCTATACTTCCACTGATAGGTAAGCAAGAAGTGTGTGTGTGTGTGTGTGTGTGTGTGTGTGTGTGTGTGTGTGTGTGTGTGTGTGTGTGTGTGTGTGTGTGTGTGTGTGTGTGTGTGTGTGTGTGTGTGTGTGTGTGTGTGTGTGTGTGTGTGTGTGTGTGTGTGTGTGTGTGCGTGTGTGTGCGCACACACAGTAAAACAATTTTGTATTTCTGTAAGGATGCCCAATCCTAATCTTTATCTTGGGGATTATATCATTCAGACTTTGACCCTATCTAGCAGGGGGATGAGTGTTGTTTGGGGTACTGCTGCAGTTACATGTATTTCTGTGCTTCACTGCTCTCAAAGCTCTGCAACCTAATCTTGATTATGACATAATGAACAAGGCGGGGGGGAGAATCACATAACGAGTGTGTTTTTAAAGCAACGGCAACAGAGGAGGTTGTTTGGCAGGACATCTCCTGCAGGATTTGAACAAAGGAAACAGTCATCATGGATTTAAGAGCTCTCGTATTACTGTCCCCACTTCTCCCAATCCCCTTCTCCTCCTCTCCTCCTCTCCTCCTCTCCTCCTCTCCTCTTCCCTCCAGGATAGTCTGCTCTGTCACTGCTCAATGATTCAGCATCCAAACCACACCGCTTTGCTGTCTCTTGGGTGTGTGAGATTGCGTCTGTGTGTATAGGTTTCACACACCCCTTCTCTGCTCGATCACATTCTGTTCCTCCTTCACTCCAAAGCTATTTTGTAGTGTGTTTTATAGTGTGTGTGTTGTATTCTGTGTGTGTGTGTGGTTAGTGTGTGTGTGTGGTTAGTGTGTGTTTCACTCCAAAGCTATTTTGTAGTGTGTTTTATAGTGTGTGTGTGTTTTATTGTGTGTGTGTGTGTGTGGTTAGTGTGTGTGTGTGGTTAGTGTGTGTTTCACTCCAAAGCTATTGTGTAGTGTGTTTTATAGTGTGTGTGTGTGTGGTTATTGTGTGTTTCACTCCAAAGCTATTTTATAGTGTGTGTTTGTGTACTCCCTATCCATCTGTCTTTTTCCTTCTACTCCTTGACAAAGTGTTTTGAAGTACACTCTTAAGATACACTGAGAAATCTGGTTGACTGTCAGGTTACCAAACACTGGTTTGACCATGCCTTACCTCACACCATTAATACAAGACCAAACACTGCATGACTTTGTCTTTCCGGTCTCCACCGAAACGTATTCTCACCATACGGTATTTCCGCCCTGCGGGGTGGTTGCCGTAGCACCCAGTCTCTGATCTCCCCTCCTGTTTGAACTCTGCGTCGTACGATTATAAAGCAAAGAACACATCACTTATTCAACACAGAGAAGCAGCAGGGACAGAGATGTAGCATGACTGCTGTACAAACAGCACCTAGTCTGTGTCAGCCAGTGTCTCCGGACCAGAGATCGTTCCCTTTTTCTGTGTGTGTTAAATAATCATGTGTGTAAAAGCTTCTGCGTATACGCATCTGTGTGTGTGTGCCTGTCATCCATGTGTGTGTGTGTGTGTGTGTGTGTGTGTGTGTGTGTGTGTGCACGCTTGTCATCTGTGTGTGTGTGTGTGTGTGCACGCTTGTCATCTGTGTGTGTGTGTGTGTGTGCACGCTTGTCATCTGTGTGTGTGTGTGTGTGTGCACGCTTGTCATCTGTGTGTGTGTGTGTGTGTGTGTGTGTGTGTGTGTGTGTGTGTGTGTGTGTGTGTGTGTGTGTGTGTGTGCACGCTTGTCATCTGTGTGTGTGTGTGTGTGTGTGTGTGTGTGTGTGTGTGTGTGTGTGTGTGTGTGTGTGTGTGTGTGTGTGTGTGTGTGTGTGTGTGTGTGTGTGCACGCTTGTCATCTGTGTGTGTGTGTGTGTGTGTTTGCATCTCTGCTGAACAGACACAGGGGGACGGTGTGTTCAGATGTATTACAGAAGCTACTACAGCACTGCGTCCTTTCCTGCAGCAGGGTCCAATCAGATGACCTTCTACAGTTTCACTGGTCTCCTGTTCTATTGTGTTTGTGTTCTGGGATTATTTATTTATTCCCCACTTGAGGAGAATAGCCTGGGAGATGATTGTGTTTCTGTAGGCAGTGGAGGGGCCTCTATGGGGGATGAAGAGGGGGGCAGGAACCCCTCTCTGTAGTGAAGGAATGGGGCAGGTAGAAGGGGCAGGGCAGACATTAGGCAGCAGACACAGGGAAGGGCTGCCAAGAGATTAACACACACACACACACACACACACACACACACACACACACACACACACACACACACACACACACACACACACACACACACACACACACACACACACACACACACACACACACACACACACACACACCTCCCTCGTGCAGGGCTGTCATCTAAAATAGCCCTATGTAGAACGTAATCCATTGTAACATGAGACCGTGTTAAGTGTCAGGGTATCATCGCATCTACTGGGGATGAACAGGAATAGGTACATACACACCTTCTGGTCTCCACAAGCATAGTTAAACACGTCCACCCACATGCAGAGAGGCATAACTCATTCCTGTTTGATATGTGTGGAAAGCAGAACTCAGACCTGTGTGTATATGTGTGTGTGTGACAGAATATAATTCTTCCCTCTGTACCTTAAACACAGTGTGGTTGGTTTGAAGGTCAGTATGAAGGTAGAGATGCGCTGCCATTGGTCCAGAGCTGCTATACAGAACACTTTCACCCCAGGCCCATTTTCCCCTCTGAGCTGATAGGAGGGGAGGGGGGCATAAATATCAGTGGCACGTGAGGATGACAGACTCAACAGCATGGGAGGAGAAGATAGAAATACCACATCCGAGCAGGAGAGTTACAGAAAAGACCGGAAGGGAAAGGGGAAACCTAGTCAGTTGTACAACCGAATGAATTCAACTGAAATGTGTCTTCCACATTTAACCCAACCCCTCTGAATCAGAGAGGTGCGGGGGGGCTGCCGTAATCCAGGTCATCGGCGACCAGGGAGCAGTTGTTGGGGGTTAACTGCCTTGTTCAAGGGCAGCTCGGGGTTTCGACCTCTCGGTTACTGGCCCAACGCTCCTGCCGCCTGGAGAATAGCCTGTTGTGAACTGTTATTCACCCAGCAGAGAGTAGTTACACACTGATGGTTATTTATGTTATTCATTCCTTGGGGTTGGAGGGTTTTGGAGGGTTTTTCCTGCAAGCCCGTGTGTGTGTGTGTGTGTGTGCTTCATATAGAGACGTGTGTGTGTGTGTTGTCTGTCTATGTTTCCATGGTGTTTAACTGATCCCTGGTGTATAATGTCTAAGACAGACAATACACACACACACACACACACACACACACACACACACACACACACACACACACACACACACACACACACACACACACACACACACACACACACACACACACACACACACACACACACACACACACACACACACACTGCATCACTAAGCAGCTCTACTCTACTCTTGAACAATCAACCACATTTCAATGTCTCTCCCCTCCACCCCCAAACTACCCCCTCCCTCCACCTCGTCATTCATCCCTTCCTGAAACCACGGTCACAGTTGTCATGACAAATGAACATCCTGTTGTTTGGATGCGTGGTGATGTCTTCTTACCCATGGGGCCTTTGGGGAGAGGGAGAGGCCCAAGTCTGAGAACGCAACCATACCTGTCTCTGTGTTTGTCTGTTACATCTAATTCCTCTACACAGCGTGAAATCTGTTTTTTCAGCAGAGCTCAAATCCGTAATATTTCCCAAGGTCGACGTGTCTCTTTACATTCCGTGCTCGCAATTCTGTCTGTGTGAGCGTCGTCGACTCTTGGAATCTCTCGCCCCTTTCTCTCCCTGCTTTCCCTTCTCTCGCTCTCTCTCTCTCTCTCGCTCTCTCTCTCTCTGTCTCTCTCTCTCTCTCTCTCTCTCTCTCTCTCTCTCTCTCTCTCTCTCTCTCTCTCTCTCTCTCTCTCTCTCTCTCTCTCTCTCTCTCTCTCTCTCTCTCTCTCTCTCTCTCTCTCTCTCTCTCTCTCTCTCTCTCTCTCTCTCTCTCTCTCTCTCTCTCTCTCTCTCTCTCTGTGTGGCTGTCTCAGTGACTGTGGGATTTTTAGAATGCATTTCACAGCATTGCACAGGCTTACAAACACATCGTGACAAGATAATGACACTCGTTTGCAATTGTCTTGTTCTTTGAAACTCTCCTTCTCTCTTTCTAATGTCTCTGCAGCATTAGATAGACACCAGAGTTCTCTCTCTCTCTCACTTCATTGACATGCTCTGGCAGATATTCCCCCTTCCGTCTTTCTTTTATCTGTCTCTGCCGATTTCTCCTCTTCTTTCTCTCCCCAGGTCTCTGTCTGTGCACCTCTGTTATATAAGACACTTCATACTCTTCCCCTCTCCGTTCTCCACCACCCTTCTCCTTTCCTTTCCTCTCCTCTCATCCTCCTCTATCCCCCATTATGGAGTCTCAATGCCATTAGTGAGTGTACATGTGGAAGGGTGAACAGGGGAAACCGATGAGACCAAACATGCCATTAACCCTGGGGGAGGATTCAACTGTACCTGTCTGTCCTCGGACTCAAACATGATAGGTCCGTTCTCTGACCTTTCTGACCTTTCTGTCTCTCTCTGTGTTGTTGCGTTCCAGGCACCTCTCCGGCTCCAAGATCAAGGATCTTCTCAGAATCTCCGTCCCCTTCCTCAAACGAGCCTGTGCCGTCTCTCTCTATGTGAGAATCGACCACAACTATTACAACTAAGACTATGTTTATATCTCAGTACACATCTGTTTGGGATAGTAATCATGTTGAATGTGTAGGTTAAAGCACATGTTTGATGTTATGTTCGGTACAGTTAACATTATATACATTGAATGTGTATGTAAAGCACCAGTTTGATGTAAGTTTTTGGTACATTTCACTGTTTTGTTGATATTTGAATGGTAATGTCCTGCTGTTCACTCCTCCCTCCTGTAGGTGGCGGTCATCATGTCCTTCAGGCTCTGGCTGATGGGCGGCTCCATGCCTCTCTTCTCGGAGCAGGACAACCCAGCCTCCTTCTCTCCTCACCTGCTCACCAGGTTATTCCTAGCCCTATCACAGACATGTTAAATCAATTTCAATGCTAAAATGCTAAGATACCGTATTTCCTGCTACATGTAACCACTATGTTAAAAGTTGTATAAAAGGCTATGAATATACATAGAACCACAAATAGACCCAAACAACAGCCTCCCTCCCTGGGTTAGCCTCCTACCCACTCCCCAGGCTTCAGGGCTTACCCCATGGTTGTAGACCTCAGAGTGCGTGAGCAGTAGCGTTCTGGGTCCTATCTGCAGTAGCAGACACTGTAGCTGGCCTCTGGCAACAGATCATCTGTCAATAAGCTCTTGCAAGGCCACCTGGGAAATGTACTTCCTAAATCTCTTCATACCATACATCCAATCCTTCTTTCCCTCCTTCCCTCCTTTCTCCCTGGCACTGTCTCGAGGATGCTCTTGTCATTGAGAAAGGAGAGTGTCCGTTTTAGTGTTAAACATTTCCATCCAGCCAGCTATCTATTTGCTGTCTATCTATCCATCAGTCAGTGTGCTCCATAATGTTTTAATGAAGAGATGCGTCTCGTAGTGAATACTGAGGATTGAGACTAACCTTGAAGAGTGTGTTTGTCCTTTTGATTCTGCCAATCAGTCAGTTATGGATGTGTGTGTGTGTGTGTGTGTGTGTGTGTGTGTGTGTGTGTGTGTGTGTGTGTGTGTGTGTGTGTGTGTGTGTGTGTGTGTGTGTGTGTGTGTGTGTGTGTGTGTGTGTGTGTGTGTGTGTGTGTGTGTGTGTGTGTGTGTGTGTGTGTGTGTGTGTGTGTGTGTGTGTGTTTGTGTATCGTCCTTGGTGTGTGTGTGTGGTCTGTGTTTGTGTATCGTCCTTGGTGTGTGTGTGTGGTCTGTGTTTATTCATTCCCACTCCATCTGTGGTGATGCAGTAGTGATTATCCATCATGTCAGCATTTCTCTGCCATTCCATTTATAATTCATCACAGCGCCCTCCCTTCTGTCATTATTCTACCCTGTGTGTGTGTGTAAGGTTGTGTAGGTATGTATGTCTGTGTGTGTAGGTGCTTGAGTGATTTATTTGAATAAACATGCGGACTGCGGTCACAGCTTGATATGACATATTTATCAACTGCGGGGGACTGGAGAAGTAGCTGTGTGTTTGTGTGTGTGAGTGCGTGCGTGTGTAGGTGCTTAAGTGATTCATTTGAATAAACAAGCGGACTGCGGTCACAGCTTCATATTACTGATTTACCAACCGCGGGTGACTGGAGAAGTAGCTGTTTTCTATATGAATTTGTTAGGTTCTAGTTTTCAGAGTACAAACTCAACAGACACTATGCAAGCTTTAAACCAAGTTTATTCTGCCCAGAGGGTCAATACAGCTGCATTAGACAAAGACATGGTTTCACCCATGGTAGTGTACACATACCCCACCTTGGGCGGAGTCTCCTCCTCACCCGTGGTAGTGTACACATACCCCACCCTGGGCGGAGTCTCCTCCTCACCCGTGGTAATGTACACATACCCCACCTTGGGCAGAGTCTCCTCCTTACCAGTGGTAGTGTACACATACCCCACCCTGGGCGGAGTCTCCTCCTCACCCGTGGTAGTGTACACATACCCCACCCTGGGCGGAGTCTCCTCCTCACCCGTGGTAATGTACACATACCCCACCCTGGGCGGAGTCTCCTCCTCACCCGTGGTAATGTACACATACCCCACCTTGGGCAGAGTCTCCTCCTTACCAGTGGTAGTGTACACATACCCCACCCTGGGCGGAGTCTCCTCCTCACCCGTGGTAGTGTACACATACCCCACCCTGGGCGGAGTCTCCTCCTCACCCGTGGTAGTGTACACATACCCCACCCTGGGCGGAGTCTCCTCCTCACCCGTGGTAGTGTACACATACCCCACCCTGGGCGGAGTCTCCTCCTCACCCGTGGTAGTGTACACATACCCCACCTTGGGTAGAGTCTCCTTCTCATCCCTACACATTGCATCCTTATTGCTAGGCAGGGAGCTAAGAGATATGGGCCTTAAACGGTTCCTCCCTTTATCAATACTGCCACGTGTGACCGTTTTCCCTGCACTCAGCCCCTCCCAAACTTCATTATGGCACCCCTCATGTCTCTTTTAGAACTAATGATTCATAATAGGTTTGGTTTTTGAGCTTTAACTATCAAATTATGTGCAACAGTCACAGCCTGGTTAATGTGTGTGTGTGTGTGTGTGTGTGTGTGTGTGTGTGTGTGTGTGTGTGTGTGTGTGTGTGTGTGTGTGTGTGTGTGTGTGTGTGTGTGTGTGTGTGTGTGTGTGTGTGTGTGTGTGTGTGTGTGTGTGTGTGTGTGTGTGTGTGTGTGTGCGTGTGTGCGTGTGTGTGCGTGCATGCTTTGGAGTTTTAATCTTCAACTGACCATGTTGCAGACCAGTGACTTTTCTGTCGATTTAGCGTTTTCTATTCCTCTCTCGTTTCTCATAAAGGTCAGGTGTGTTTGTGTGTTATTGCCTATGTGTGTGTGTGTGTGTGTGTGTAATTGCCTAGTTGAGTGTGTACATCAAATTTAATGCTGAAAGCTTTTTGAGAATCTTGAGTGTCATACTGCAACTCACATTCTAATCCATTAAACATCAAGTGCCATTGTCTGTGATTGCCTTTTTCTCTGTGTGTGTGTGTGTGTGTGTGTGTGTGAGAGAGAGTGTATTTCAAGGGTATTTGTCTTTCTGGTGTGTCAGTGTCCTCTGCGCTGAGTGGTGTGGAGTGCTCTCCTCACATCATGACTGTGTGAGACTTTAAGGCTGTTTAGCTGGTTGGTTTGACACCTGAATTCAGGACTCTTGATCAGGGAGAACATGCTGGAACACAGGAGACCGAGGAGACACGGCTACAGTCCTCAAACCTCCCATCACCTACCTGTCAGCAACTGCTATTCATTTTCTCCATTATTCTTTCTCTGTCTCGATGTCTCTCTCTTTCGAGGGCTGTTTCTCTCACTTTCCCTCTCTTTCTTGATTACTCTCTTTCACTCCCTCACCCCCCTCTCATTTTCTCTCTCTTTCTTGATTACTTTCTCTCTCTTTAACTCCCTCAATTTCTCTCACTCTTTCTTCTGTCTCTCTCTGTTTATTGATTACTCTCTTTCTCCCTCTCCCATTTTCTTTCTCTTTTTTTCCCAAACATGCATCACTTTCCTCTCTCCCTTTTCCCCTCCCCCACTTCTCCCTGCCCTGTCTCCTCCTCTCTGTTAGGAAATGCTGTGCATGTTGTGTTTAGTGGGGGGAGTGGCGGGTTGTGGGCAGTGGGGGGAATTGAATCTATGTCCCGTTCCAGTCTGATCATGGCAGTTGGTGAGCATACTCCTCCATGTTGAACTCTCTGGTTCTGTCAGTCGCCGTGTGTGTGTGTGTGTGTGTGTGTGTGTGTGTGTGTG
This sequence comes from Oncorhynchus gorbuscha, assembly GCF_021184085.1. Taxonomy (NCBI): domain Eukaryota; kingdom Metazoa; phylum Chordata; class Actinopteri; order Salmoniformes; family Salmonidae; genus Oncorhynchus; species Oncorhynchus gorbuscha. Next base: position 11,378,360 of record NC_060197.1, on the reverse strand, counting down.
TGTGTGTGTGTGTGTGTGTGTGTGTGTGTGTGTGTGTGTGTGTGTGTGTGTGTGTGTGTGTGTGTGTGTGTGTGTGTGTGTGTGTGTGTGTGTGTGTGTGTGTGTGTGTGTTCATGCTTGTGCATGTCTATCTGTATGTCTTTCTCTCCAATAGCCAGCCTGACTGGGTGGCAAAAGCAGAAGGATGAGGTTGATATTCTGTACATCCATTGCACATATCTAGCCTCCCATTCAGCAGGGATTTCCCCTCAATCTGCTATAGCACGAGGTTAGGTGAATCTGTCAATATATCACTTAATGGCTTCCTCTGGCATTAGATGTTCCTCCATAAATCGATGATATACCAGCAGTTCATATTCACTCTGCGTCCCCTCTCAAATCAACAGGCGATCTGAACCCGCCTGTCCAAATCAATGGAGAATTGACTTTCCCTATCTATTCTATGGGAAAGCTTGTTTTGCTGCAGAGAGAGAATCAATGTGTAATCTCTGCATATCTCTGAAGCTGCTGCTCTTCTGAGTGGGAGGAGGATGCTGATAGGGTGTCACAGTGTTCTCATGTTCTCAGAGATAGGGCTGGGTGCCATTTTGGATGCAGAAACACACACATGCAAATGACTTCTAACATCACCCTACTGTGTGTGTGTGTGTGTGTGTGTGTGTGTGTGTGTGTGTGTGTGTGTGTGTGTGTGTGTGTGTGTGTGTGTGTGTGTGTGTGTGTGTGTGTGTGTGTGTGTGTGTGTGTGTGTGTGTGTGTGTGTGTGTGTGTGTGTGTGTGTGTGTGTGTGTGTGTGTGTGTGTGCCCGTGAGCGTGTGTGTGTGTGCCCGTGAGCGTGTGTGTGTGTGCCCGTGAGCGTGTGTGTGGGTGTTAGGATTCATTTTCTTCAGTGCACTGAAACACACAAATATGCCTTTTCCCGTTTGCAGTGTTGTCTAGTCAAAGTTTCATTTCACTTCAAACCACATCGACTATGTGTACATTTGAAAAGTTTTGTCTTACAGTTCACCATCCCCAACACCGAACTCACCAACTCATCTCCAATCAGAGCTTCAGCTACAGAGCAGTTCATACTGTGTCCTCTGCGCTGAGTGGTGTGGAGTGCTCTCCTCACATCATGACTGTGTGAGACTTTAAGGCTGTTTAGCTGGTTGGTTTGGCACCTAAATTCAGGACTCTTGATCAGGGAGAACATGCTGGAACACAGGAGACCGAGGAGACACGGCTACAGTCCTCAAACCTCCTGTCAGCAACAGCTATTCATTTTCTCCATTATTCTTTCACTGTCTCGATGTCTCTCTCTTTCGATGGCTGTTTCTCTCACTTTCCCTCTCTTTCTTGATTACGCTCCCTCTTTCACTCTCTCTCTCATTTTCACTCCATCTCTTCTCTCTTTCTTGATTACTCTCTTTCACTCTCTCACTCCCTCTCTCATTTTCTCTCTCTTTCTTGATTACTCTCTTTCACTCCCTCACCCTCTTTCATTTTCTCTCTCTGTTTCTTGATTACTCTCTTTCACTCCCTCACCCTCTCTCATTTTCTCTCTCTCTTTCTTGATTACTCTCTTTCACTCCCTCACCCTCTCTCATTTTCTCTCTCTCTTTCTTGATTACTCTCTTTCACTCCCTCACCCTCTCTCATTTTCTCTCTCTCTTTCTTGATTACTCTCTTTCACTCCCTCACCCTCTCTCATTTTCTCTCTCTCTTTCTTGATTACTCTCTTTCACTCCCTCACCCTCTCATTTTCTCTCTCTCTTTCTTGATTACTCTCTTTCACTCCCTCACCCTCTTTCATTTTCTCTCTCTGTTTCTTGATTACTCTCTTTCACTCCCTCACCCTCTCTCATTTTCTCTCTCTCTTTCTTGATTACTCTCTTTCACTCCCTCACCCTCTCATTTTCTCTCTCTGTTTCTTGATTACTCTCTTTTACTCCCTCACCCTCTCTCATTTTCTCTCTCTGTTTCTTGATTACTCTCTTTCACTCCCTCACCCTCTCATTTTCTCTCTCTCTTTCTTGATTACTCTCTTTCACTCCCTCACCCTCTTTCATTTTCTCTCTCTGTTTCTTGATTACTCTCTTTCACTCCCTCACCCTCTCTCATTTTCTCTCTCTCTTTCTTGATTACTCTCTTTCACTCCCTCACCCTCTCATTTTCTCTCTCTGTTTCTTGATTACTCTCTTTCACTCCCTCACCCTCTCTCATTTTCTCTCTCTCTTTCTTGATTACTCTCTTTCACTCCCTCACCCTCTCATTTTCTCTCTCTGTTTCTTGATTACTCTCTTTCCCTCCCTCACCCTCTCACTCTCTTTCACTCCCTTTTCATTTTCTCTCTCTGTTTCTTGATTACTCTCTTTCACTCCCTCACCCTCTTTCATTTTCTCTCTCTGTTTCTTGATTACTCTCTTTCACTCCCTCACCCCCATTTTCTCTCATTTTCTCTCTCTCTTTCTTGATTACTCTCTTTCACTCCCTCACCCTCTCATTTTCTCTCTCTGTTTCTTGATTACTCTCTTTCACTCCCTCACCCTCTCTCATTTTCTCTCTCTCTTTCTTGATTACTCTCTTTCACTCCCTCACCCTCTCATTTTCTCTCTCTGTTTCTTGATTACTCTCTTTCACTCCCTCACCCTCTCTCATTTTCTCTCTCTGTTTCTTGATTACTCTCTTTCTCCTTCTCCCATTTTCTTTCTCTTTCCTTTTCTTTCTTTTATTTTTCCAAACATGCATCACTTTCCTCTTTCCTCTTTCCCTTTTCTGTCTCGATGTCTCTCTTTTTCGATGGCTGTTTCTCTCTCTCTCTCTCTGTTTCTTGATTTCTCTTTCTTTCACTCACTCTAATTTTCTTTCTCTATATCTTCATATCTCATCCATGCATCACTTTCCTCTCTCCCTTTTCCCTTCCCTCGTTCTCTCCCTGCCGTGTCTTCTCCTCTGTTAGGAAATGCTGTGCATGTTATGCTTAGTCGGGAGAGAGGGGGTTGTGGGTAGAGGGGGATCTGTGTGTGTGTGTGTGTGTGTGTGTGTGTGTGTGTGTGTGTGTGTGTGTGTGTGTGTGTGTGTGTGTGTGTGTGTGTGTGTGTGTGTGTGTGTGTGTGTGTGTGTGAGAGAGAGCATGCGTTTGTGTGTGTGTGTGTGTGTGTGTGTGTGAGAGAGCGTGTGTGTGTGTGTGTGTGTGTGAGAGAGAGCATGCGTTTGTGTGTGTGTGTGTGTGTGTGTGTGTGTGTGTGTGTGTGTGTGTGTGTGTGTGTGTGTGTGTGTGTGTGTGTGTGTGTGTGTGTGTGTGTGTGTGTGTGTGTGTGTGAGAGAGTTTGTGTGGGTGTTAGGATTAATTTTTATCAATACAATGAAGTACAAAAGATATTCCCTTAACCATTTGCAGTTTTGTCAAATCAAAGTTTCACTTCACTTCAAGTCACATCGACTATATGTTCATTTGAAAAGTTGTCTTACAGTTCACCATCCCAAACACCGAACTCACTAACTCATCTCCAGTCAGAGCTTCAGCTACAGAGCAGTTCATACAGAACCGTTCCTTACAGCCCTGTGTTTGTTGTTCCAGTTAGTCTTTGAGTAGAGGAACGGCCACCCACTCAGACTGGAGCTGAAGCCTTTCCATTTCCATAGAGGAGCCATCTTATCTGTTCTAAATGATAAGGGGCAGCCATTGACTGTAATGGAGACTCATTTAGTGATTTAACAGTGTGAGTGTCTGTGTGTGTTCTCTATCACTTCCCGCTCCCCTCTCTCTGTTTTCTTTCATTACTCATTCTCCTCTTTCAGCTACCAGTCCTTTCACTTTCCCCTACTCCCCCACTCCTCCCATCTCCTCTCTCACTCCTCTGTCTCCTGCTCAGTCAAGCAGACCTCCTCTCTCTCTTTCTGTCCGTGGCCATGTAATGGTCTCAGGTAGCTCCCCCAGTGCGACAGAATCAATAGCACAGTCGCTCGGACCTCTACGTCCCAAATGGCGCCTTTGTAGTGCACTACTTTTTGACCAGGGCCCATAGAGCTCTGGTCAACAGTAGTGCACCAGTTAAAATAGAGTTCCATTTGGGACACAACCCCCATATCTAAACTCACGGAGGACTCTCTTTCACTCCATCACCCTCTCTCACGGAGGACACGATGACCAACAGAACAGGAACAAGATGTTCTTTAACTTCTTGATCTTACCCATCCCGGATCCGGGATCGTGAATACACCCTCAGGCTCATTACCATAACGCAACGTTAACGATTTCTAAAAGTCGCAAATGAAATGAAATAAATATGCCTGCTCTCAAGCTTAGCCTTTTCTTAACAACATTGTCATCTCAGATTTTCAAAATATGCTTTTGAACCATAGAAAATCAAACATTTGTGTAAGAGTTTTGATAGCTAGCATAGCATTTATCGTAGCAATTAGCATGCAACATTTTCACAAAAACCAGAAAAGCAATCAAATAAAATAATTTACCTTTGAAGAACTTCGAATGTTTTCAATGAGGAGACTCTCAGTTACATAGCAGATGTCCAGTTTTTCCTGAAAGATTCTTTGTGTAGGACAAATCGCTCTGTTTTGTACATCACATTTGGCTACCGAAACTAACCGAAAATTCAGTCACCAAAACGTCAAACTTTTTCCCAAATTAACTCCATAATATCGACCGAAACGTTGTTTGAATCAATCCTCAAGGTGTTTTTTCACATATCTCTTCATTGATATGCCGTTCGTGGAAGCCTGCCTTCGTCTCAGAATCCCATGGAAAAATACCAGCAGCTGAGTTTTGCGCACCAATTTCCACGCAGGACACCGTGCGGACACTTGGCAAATGTAGTCTCTTATGGTCAATCTTCCAATGATATGCCTACAAATATGTCACAATGCTGCAGACACCTTGGGGAAACGATAGAAAGGGCAGGCTCATTCCTGTCACATTCACAGCCATATAAGGAGATAAGGAAAAACAGAGCCTCAGAAATCCTGCTCATTTCCTGGTTGCAGTTTCATCTTGGTTTTGCCTGAAGCTTCTGTTCTAGGGCACTCACAGTGAATATCTTTGCAGTTCTGGAAACATCAGAGTGTTTTTTTTCCAAAGCTATCAATTCCATGCATAGTCGAGCATCTTTTTGTGACAAATTATTGCGCTTAAAACGGGCACGTCTTTTTATCCAATAATGACACAGCGCCCCCCTAGGATGAACTGGTTAATGGCTGTTTGCAGTCAACAAACATAGCGTGTGATTTAGTACAGTGCGATTCAACTTCCTGTACATGTAATGTGACCAATAGTTAACATTTGAACCCTCTCTTTCTCTGTCTATTTGTCATTTGCCTCTGTTCTTTCCTCTTCTCTTGTCTTCTCCCTCTAGGTTCCTGACCTACTGCTACCTGTTGGCGTTCAACGCGTGGCTGCTGCTGTCTCCCACGGTGTTGTGTTATGACTGGCAGGTGGGCAGTATACCCCTGGTGGAGTCACTGTGGGACATGCGCAACGTCGCCGCCCTGCTGCTGGGAGTGGTCATGGTCGCCCTCTGTCTACACTGTGTCATGTCGCTACAGGTGAGATGGACATGGAGATTAGGTGCCCTCAGAACAGCCTCAATTCGTCGCGGTGTGGACTCTACAAGGTGTCGGAAGTGTTCCACTGGGATGCTGGCCCATGTTGACTACAATGCTTCCCACAGTTGTCAAGTTGGCTGGATGTCCTATGGTTGGTGGACCATTCTTGATACACACGGGAAACTGTTGAGCGTGAAAAACCCAGCAGTGTTGCAGTTCTTGACACAAACCGGTGTGTCTGGCACCTACTACCATACCCCGTTCAAAGGCACTTAAATATTTTGTCTTGCCCATTCACCCTCTGAATGGCAAACATACACAATCCATGTCTCAGTTGTCTCAAGGCTTAAAACCCCTTCTTTAACCTGTCTCCTCCCCTTCATCTACTCTGATTTGAAGCGCATTTAACAAGTGACATCAATAAGGGATCGTAGCTTTAACCAGTATTCACCCAGTCAGTCTATGTGGAAAGAGTATAATGTTCAGAATGTGTTGTACACAGTGTATTGATTATATCTGTCTGGTACTTGGATGTCTACATTAGAAGCTAGGGGTTTCTGAACTAGGCCTGCTTTTACACACTGATACTCACAGGTTTCTAAACACAGACACTATGCTATCAAAACTCTCACCTTCTAATCAGACCACACTCTGTTCAAGGAGTTGCTCAAACTCTCACACGTTATTTGCGCAACCCACACCATGAACATACAGTACACGCTTTCTCTGCGTTGCCGTGGTGACAGGCAGTCTTTAGAGAAGGAGACTTATTATGTGTGAAAAGTGTGTGTCCTATGTGTGTCTATGCCAGGTGGGTATTGGGTATGCTCTCACATGACACCCTCCTCTTCGTGCATCCACCCTCCCTCCCTCTCTCTCTCTCCTCTCGCTCTCTCCCTCCTCTCTTTCTCCCCTGAGATGAACTCATTCTACAAGCCTTATTCAATCAAGCCTGCTTGTCAAAAGCATCATTCATCGTTATTGAATAGGCCTTTGGTCCCCATCTCACTCAGACCGAGTGAGAGATGTCTTGGCTGCTACTGTCGGCTGTCAACACCGAATGGCATTTGTGATATTGATCTCTTTACCCTTTACCCCTTGGTTTGCATCAGTGTAATTGTTTAAAGCTGAAAGAATTGTGAAAGCTCTTGTGTTCTCTTCCTGTAGTTTGGTAGGTAACTTTTCTCAATATGCTGATCTTCTTGTAGAGAATGAAGTGAAACAAGGCGGCAGGTAGCCTTAGCATTTAAGAGCTTCGGGCCAGTAACTGAAAGGTCGCTGGTTTCGAATCCCCAAACTGACTAGATTGCCCGCGCAAACAGAGTTCTGTGATCATGTGTGAGTGATGGGAACAGGAAGTGTTTAGAAAAGGAGTCAGGTGTGTGTGCGTATGTGCATGCCAGAGCAAGATGAGGAAAGACAAATGCAAGTGAGGAAAGCTAAATGGAGAGGCGCAGTACGAATGAAAGGGAGAGTAAAAGAGAGGAAGCGGAAGAAGAGGGAGCATGAAAACTTTTCCATTAGCAGGGAAGAGTGAGGAAATGAGAACATTTAATTGGCCAGCCCCTGCTGGGTGGGTACAGGATTACTGTAGGAGAAGCTGACTCATACTCTACAATACAGCAGTGGTATTCTGCTGTGCACTAATCAGACAGGGGTAAACTCATTAGGCTGGTTAGTGTTATTGGTTGTTAAGACAAGTTATCAGTGCTTGAGACAGACAGACAGACAGACAGACAGACAGACAGACAGACAGACAGACAGACAGACAGACAGACAGACAGACAGACAGACAGACAGACAGACAGACAGACAGACAGACAGACAGACAGACAGACAGACAGACAGACAGACAGACAGACAGACAGACAGACAGACAGACAGACATTCCTCCCTATTTCAATTTTCTGTTTTTCTCTCTCTCTCTCTTTTGCTGAGGTTTGCATTAGAGGTCAACCGATTAATCGGAATGGCCGATTTAATTAGGGCCGATTTTCAAGTTTTCATAACAATCGGTGATCTGCATTTTTGGACACCGATCATGGCTGATTACATTGCACTCCACGAGGAGACTGCGTGGCAGGCTTGACTATCTGTTATGCGAGTGCAGAAAGGAGCCAAGGTAAGGTGCTAGCTAGCAATACACATATCTTATAAAAAACAATCAATCTTAACACAATCACTAGTTAACTACACATAGTGGATGATATAACTAGTTTATCTAGCTTGTCCATAGCTTGTCCTGCATTGCATATAATCGATGCGGTAACTGTTAATTTATCATTGAATCACAGCCTACTTCGCCAAACAGGTGATTTAACAAGCGCATTCGCGAAAAAGCGAATTGCACCAATGTGTACCTAACCATAAACATCAATGCCTTTCTTAAAATCAATACACAAGTATATGTTTTTAAACCTGCATATTTAGTTAATATTGCCTGCTAACATGAATTTCTTTTAACAAGGGAAATTGTGTCACTTCTCTTGCGTTCTGTGCAACAGAGTCAGGGTATATGCAGCAGTACACGGAAGTATATATTTTTAAACCTGCATATTTCGTTAAAAGAAATTCATGTTAGCAGGCAATATTAAACTAGGGAAATTGTGTCACTTCTCTTGCGTTCATTGCACGCAGAGTCAGGTTATATGCAGCAGTTTGGGCCGCCTGGCTCGTTGCTAACTAATTTGCCAGAATTTTACGTGATTATGACATAAGATTGAAGGTTGTGCAATGTAACAGGAATATTTAGACTTATTGATGCCACCCGTTAGATAAAATACGGAACGGTTCCGTATTTCACTGAAAGAATAAACGTTTTATTTTCTAAATGATAGTTTCCGGATTTGACCATTTTAATGACCTAAGGCTTGTATTTCTGTGTGTTATTACGTTATAATTAAGTCTATGATTTGATAGAAATCAAATCAAATTGTATTTGTCGCATACACGTGGTTAGTAGATGTTAATGCGAATGTAACGAAATGCTTGTGCTTTTAGTTCCGACAATGCATTAATAACCAACGAGTAATCTAACCTAACAATTCTACAACTACTACCTTATACACACAAGTGTAAAACGATAAAGAATATGTACATATATGTACATATATGAATGAGTGATGGTACAGAACGGCATTTGTTGCCAAGCCAAATTTCTTCAGCCTCCTGAGGTTGAAGAGGCACTGCTGCGCCGCCTTCACAATGCTGTCTGTGTGGGTGGACCGATTCAGTTTGTCCTTGATGTATACGCCGAGGAACTTAACTTACTACCCTCACCACTACTGTCCCGTCGATGTGGATAGGGGGGTGCTCCCTCTGCTGTTTCCTGAAGTCCACGATCATCTCCTTTGTTTTGTTGATGTTGAGTGTGAGGTTATCTTCCTGACACCACACTCCGAGGGCCCTCACCTCCTCCCTGTAGGCCGTCTCGTCGTTGTTGGTAATCAAGCCTACCACTGTAGTGTCGTCCGCAAACTTGATGATTGAGTTCGAGGCGTGCATGGCCACGCAGTCGTGGGTGAACAGGGAGTATAGGAGAGGGCTCAGAACGCACACTTGTGGGGCCCCAGTGTTGAGGATCAGCGGGGTGGAGATGTTGTTGGCGGCCCGTCAGGAAGTCCAGTACCCAGGTGCACAGGGCGGGGTCGAGACCCAGGGTCTCGAGCTTGATGACGAGTTTGGAGGGTACTATGGTGTTAAATGCTGAGCTGTAGTCGTTGAACAGCATTCTCACATAGGTATTCCTCTTGTCCAGATGGGTTAGGGCAGTGTGCAGTGTGCAGTGTGGTTGCGATTGCGTCGTCTCTGGACCTATTGGGGTGGGTCTAGGGTGTCAGGTAGGATGGAGGTGATATGGTCCTTGACTAGTCTCTCAAAGCACTTCATGATGACGGAGGTGAATGCTACGGGGTGGTAGTCATTTAGCTCAGTTACCTTAGCTTTCTTGGGAACAGGAACAATGGTGGCCCTCTTGAAGCATGTGGGAACAACAGACTGGGATAAGGATTGATAGAATATGTCCGTAAACACACCAGCCAGCTGGTCTGCGCATGCTCTGAGGACGCGGCTGGGGATGCCGTCTGGGCCTGCAGCCTTGCGAGGGTTAACACGTTTAAATGTTTTACTCGGCTGCAGTAAAGAAGAGTCCGCAGGTTTTGGTAGCGGGCCGTGTCAGTGGCACTGTATTGTCCTCAAATTGAGCAAAGAAGTTATTTAGTCTGTCTGGGAGCAAGACATCCTGGTCCGCGACAGGGCTGGTTTTCTTTTTGTAATCCGTGATTGACTGTAGACCCTGCCACATACCTCTTGTGTCTGAGCCGTTGAATTGCAACTCTACTTTGTCTCCATACTGACGCTTTTCTTGTTTGATTGCCTTGCGGAGGGAGTAGCTACACTGTTTGTATTCGGTCATGTTTCCGGTCAGCTTGCCCTGGTTAAAGGCAGTGGTTCACGCTTTCAGTTTTGCGTGAATGCTGCCATCAATCCACGGTTTCTGGTTTGGGAATGTTTTAATAGTTGCTTTGGGTACGACATCGCGGATGCACTTTCTAATGAACTCGCTCACCGAATCAGCGTATTCGTCAATGTTGTTGTTGGAAGCAATGCGGAACATATCCCAATCCATGTGATCGAAGCAGTCTTGAAGCGTGGAATCAGATTGATCGGACCAGTGTTGAACAGACCTGAGCGCGGGAGCTTCTTTTTTTAGTTTCTGTCTGTAAGCTGGAAGCAACAAAATGGAGTCGTGGTCAGCTTTTCCGAAAGCAGGGCGGGGGAGGGCTTTATATGCGTCGCAGAAGTTAGAATAACAAGGATCCAGGGTTATACCAGCCCTGGTTGCACAATCGATATGCTGATAGAATTTAGGGAGTCTTGTTTTCAGATTTGCCTTGTTAAAATCCCCAGCTACAATGAATGCAGCCTCAGGATATGTGGTTTCCAGTTTACATAGAGTCAAATAAAGTTTGTTCAGGGCCATTGATGTGTCTGCTTGGGGGGGAATATATACAGCTGTGATTATAATCTAAGAGAATTCCCTTGGTAGATAATGCAGTCGACATTTGATTGTGAGGAATTCTAAGTCAGGTGAACAGAAGGACTTGAGTTCCTGTATGTTGTTATGATCACACCACATCTCATTAATCATAAGGCATACCCCCCTCTTCTTACCAGAAAGATGCTTGTTTCTGTCGGCGCGATGCGTGAAGAAACCAGCTGGCTGCACCGACTCCGATAGCGTCTCTCGAGTGAGCAATGTTTCCGTGAAGCAAAGAACGTTAGTCTCTGATGTCTGTCTGGAATGCTACCCTTGCTCGGATTTCATCTACCATGTTGTCAAGAGACTGGACATTGGCGAGTGGTATGCTAGGGAGTGGTGCGCGATGTGCCCGTCTCCGGAGCCTGACCAGAAGACTTTGTTTGCCCCTATTACGGCGACAATGTTTAGGTTTCGCCGGCTGGGATCCGATCCATTGTGGTGGGCAAAACACAGGAGCCGCTTCGGGAAAGTCATATTCCTGGTCATATTCCTAATGATGGTGAGTTGATGTTGCTCTTATATTCAGTCGTTCCTCCCGGCTGTATGTAATGAAACCTAAGATTACCTGGGGACCAATGTAAGAAATAACACGTAAAAAAACAAAATACTGCATAGTTTCCTAGGAATGCGAAGCAGCCATCTCTGTCGGCACCGGGTGTAGGGGAGAAGGGTCTGACTGAGCGGTGGTAGGCAGCAGCAGGCTCGTAAGCATTCATTCAAACAGCACTTTCATGCGTTTGCCAGCAGCTCTTCGCAATGCTTTAAGCATTGCGCTGTTTATGACTTTAAGCTTATCAACTCCCGAGATTAGGCTGGTGTAACCGATGTGAAGTGGCTAGCTAGTTAGTGGGGTGCGCGCCAATAGCATTTCAAACGTCACTCACTCTGAGACTTGGAGTAGTTGTTCCCCTTGCTCTGCAAGGGCCGCGGCTTTTGTGGAGCGATTGGTAACGATGCTTCGAGGGTGGCTGTTGTCAATGTGTTCCTGGTTCAAGCCCAGGTAGGGGCGAGGAGAGGGACAGAAGCTATACTGTTACACTGGCAATACTAAAGTGCCTATAAGAACATCCAATAGTCAAAGGTATATGAAATACAAATGGTATAGAGAGAAATAGTCCTATAATTCCTATAATAACCTCAACCTAAAACTTCTTACCTGGGAATATTGAAGACTCTAATTAAAGGAACCACCAGCTTTCATATGTTCTTATGTTCTGAGCAAGGAACTTAAACGTTAGCTTTTTTACATGGCACATATTGCACTTTTACTTTCTTCTCCAACAAATTGAACATGTTTCATTATTTACTTGAGGCTAAATTGATTTGATTGATGTATTATATTAAGTTAAAAAAATGTTAATTCAGTATTGTCGTAATTGTCCGATTTAATCGGTATCAGCTTTTTTTGGTCCTCCAATAATCGGTATCGGTATCAGTGTTGAAAAATCATAATCGTGCAACATGGTCAATGTCATAGAATTAGAATGACCACTTCCAGGTTCGGTGACTTCCTGATTTCTATCCCTTACCATTGACACAGGTGGTGTGGGGGGTCAGTACATCATCAGCAAAGGCATACAGTATAGCAAACTCATGGAACCAACAGCTGGCTGAGAGGAACAAGTACGTGAGAGGGCAGGGAAAGCCTGAGAGGAACAAGTACAAGAGAGGGCAGGGAAAGCCTGAAAGGAACAAGTATGTGAGAGGGCAGGGAAAGCCTGAGAGGAACAAGTACGTGAGAGGGCAGGGAAAGCCTGAGAGGAACAAGTACATGAGAGGGCAGGGAAAGCCTGAGAGGAACAAGTACGTGAGAGGGCAGGGAAAGTCTGAGAGGAACAAGTACGTGAGAGGGCAGGGAAAGCCTGAGAGGAACAAGTATGTGAGAAGCCAGGGAAAGCCTGAGAGGAACAAGTACGTGAGAGGGCAGGGAAAGCCTGAGAGGAACAAGTACGTGAGAAGGCAGGGAAAGCCTGAGAGGAACAAGTACGTGAGAGGGCAGGGAAAGCCTGAGAAGAACAAGTACGTGAGAGGGCAGAGAAAGCCTGAGAGGAACAAGTACATGAGAGGGCAGGGAAAGCCTGAGAGGAACAAGTACATGAGAGGGCAGGGAAAGCCTGAGAGGAACAAGTACATGAGAGGGCAGGGAAAGCCTGAGAGGAACAAGTACATGAGAGGGCAGGGAAAGCCTGAGAGGAACAAGTACGTGAGAGGGCAGAGAAAGCCTGAGAGGAACAAGTACGTGAGAGGGCAGGGAAAGCCTGAGAGGAACAAGTACGTGAGAGGGCAGGGAAAGCCTGAGAGGAACAAGTACGTGAGAGGGCAGGGAAAGCCTGAGAGGAACAAGTACGTGAGAGGGCAGGGAAAGCTTGAGAGGAACAAGTATGTGAGAGGGCAAGGAAAGCTTGAGAGGAACAAGTACGTGAGAGGGCAGGGAAAGCCTGAGAGGAACAAGTACGTGACAAGGCAGGGAAAGCCTGAGAGGAACAAGTACGTGAGAGGGCAGGGAAAGCCTGAGAAGAACAAGTACGTGAGAGGGCAGAGAAAGCCTGAGAGGAACAAGTACATGAGAGGGCAGGGAAAGCCTGAGAGGAACAAGTACATGAGAGGGCAGGGAAAGCCTGAGAGGAACAAGTACATGAGAGGGCAGGGAAAGCCTGAGAGGAACAAGTACATGAGAGGGCAGGGAAAGCCTGAGAGGAACAAGTACGTGAGAGGGCAGAGAAAGCCTGAGAGGAACAAGTACGTGAGAGGGCAGGGAAAGCCTGAGAGGAACAAGTACGTGAGAGGGCAGGGAAAGCCTGAGAGGAACAAGTACGTGAGAGGGCAGGGAAAGCCTGAGAGGAACAAGTACATGAGAGGGCAGGGAAAGCCTGAGAGGAACAAGTACATGAGAGGGCAGGGAAAGCCTGAGAGGAACAAGTACATGAGAGGGCAGGGAAAGCCTGAGAGGAACAAGTACATGAGAGGGCAGGGAAAGCCTGAGAGGAACAAGTACATGAGAGGGCAGGGAAAGCCTGAGAGGAACAAGTACGTGAGAGGGCAGAGAAAGCCTGAGAGGAACAAGTACGTGAGAGGGCAGGGAAAGCCTGAGAGGAACAAGTACGTGAGAGGGCAGGGAAAGCCTGAGAGGAACAAGTACATGAGAGGGCAGGGAAAGCCTGAGAGGAACAAGTACATGAGAGGGCAGGGAAAGCCTGAGAGGAACAAGTACGTGAGAGGGCAGGGAAAGCCTGAGAGGAACAAGTACGTGAGAGGGCAGGGAAAGCCTGAGAGGAACAAGTACGTGAGAGGGCAGGGAAAGCCTGAGAGGAACAAGTACGTGAGAGGGCAGGGAAAGACAACTCCTTACAGTGGAGTGTGTTTGTTGGTTTATTTGCTCTATTTACTGTTCGAAATGATGGGTCGGATCCCATTTTGTGTGTGTGTGTCAAATCAAAATGTATTGGTCACATACACATGGTTAGCAGATGTTATTGCGAGGTTAGGGAAATTCTTGTGCTTCTCGATCCGACAGTGCAGCAGGATCTAACAAGTCATATCAACAATTCCACAACAAAACCTTATACACACAATCTAGTAAAGGAATGGCATGAGAATATGGAAGTATAAAACATATGGATGAGCAGTGACAGAGCGGCTAAGATGCAATAGTATAGCATACATAGTGTAGGATACAGTATATACATATGAGATGAGGATTGTGATATATGTAAACATTATTAAAGTGTCTTTCTTAAAGTGACTAGTGTTCCATGTATTAAAGTGGCCAATGATATCAAGTCTGTAGATAGGCAGCCGCCTCTCTGTGCAGGTGGTGGCTGTTTAACAATCTGATGGCCTTGACATAGAAGCTGTTTTTCAATCTCTCTGTCCCGGCTTTGATGCACCTGTACTGACCTTGTCTTCTGGATGATAGCGGGGTGAACAGAGTGGCTCGGGTGGTTGTTGTCCTTGATGATCTTTTTGGCCTTCCGGTGACATTGGGTGGTGTAGGAGGGCAGGTAGTTTGCCCCCGGTGATGCGTACAGACCGCACCACCCTCTGGAGATCCCTGCGGTTGTGGGCGGTGCAGTTGCTGTACCAGGCGGTGATACAGCCCGACAGGATGCTCTCAATTGTGCACCTGTAAAAGCTAGTGATTGTTTTCGAGGGAGACAAGACTCCTGCTGTCCCTCCAATGTGGATTGGGGGGGGGTTCCTGTTTCCTGAAGTCCACGATCATCTCTTTTGTTTTGCTGACATTGAGTGATAGAGTGTGGTGTCAGGAAAATAACCTGAGGGCCCTCACCTCCTCCCTGGAGGCCGTCTCGTCGTTGTTTCTAATCAAGCCTACCACTGTTGTGTCGTCTGCAAACTTGATGATTGAGTTGGAGGCGTGCATGGCCCCGCAGTCGTGGGTGAACGGAGTACAGGAGAGTGTACTATGGTGTTAAATGCTGAGCTGTAGTCCATCAACGGCATTCTTACTTAGGTATTCCTCTTGTCCAGATGGGATGGAGTAGTGTGATGGCGATTGCATCGTGTGTGCGTGCACATGTACTCGCGTGCATGTGTGTGTGTGTGTCTGTGTGTGTGTGTGTGTGTGTACTGCCTAGCCATCTGTTGGCCTGGCAAGGCTGGTGAGTGTGTGTGTGTGGACTGGGACATATGTCAGTCAGCCAGTTCTGAAGGGTTCTAATGGGATGGACTAACGGTTGTGAGTCCAGAACTAGAGGGGTCTGATCTGGGAGGAATGCCTTGCTGCTGACCACCCAGTATAGTCATCTGGAGCACTGGGCTGTAAGCACAGAATATTCCTCTACACCAGGGGTTGGGAGATGAGGAGAGAGGAAAGGAGGGATGGTGGAAAGGGAAGAAAAGAGGAGAA
This sequence comes from Oncorhynchus gorbuscha, assembly GCF_021184085.1. Taxonomy (NCBI): domain Eukaryota; kingdom Metazoa; phylum Chordata; class Actinopteri; order Salmoniformes; family Salmonidae; genus Oncorhynchus; species Oncorhynchus gorbuscha. Next base: position 11,362,911 of record NC_060197.1, on the reverse strand, counting down.
GAGGAGAGTGAAAAGAGAGGAGGAGTAGACTGACGGGGGGAAACTAGAGGACATTTAGAATGGAAAGGAAAGAGTTAGAGTAGAGGACTGAGGAGATGAGTGGTAAAGATATGGAGAGATTGACAGGGCGAAAGAACCAGAGAGGAGATGAACAGATGATAGAGAGGATGAGGAGGATGGAGGGAGAAAGGTGTGCAAGGTTAAAGCAGCTGTATTGTGACAGACGTTGTACAGGCGCCTGCTGCCGTCTCCATGGTAACGGAGAAGCAGTTGAGACATTGCTCTCGTCTACAGCAGAGTTGAGATGTACAGGGAGAATAGGAAGAAGAAGAAGAGGAGGAGGAGGAGTGAGAGTGCGAGAGAGATTTTGTGTGTGCAAGAGAGAGAGAGAGTCCCCTGACGGGCTGTGTTGGAATGACATACAGGGAACCAATGACACATGGGGAGAGACAACCTCCCGCACCCATTCACTGGTCCACTCCACTGCCTAGTGTATGGGATCACACTGTTTAGAGCAGCACGGTTGAGTGGGGGAGAGTGTGTGTGCATGTGTTAATTACTGTGTGATCCTATCTATGGCATAATATCTAGCCCCCAGTCTGTGTGCTTCCATGCGTGTGTGTCTGTAGTCGACTAGTGTGTGATCCTATCTATGGCATAATATCTAGCCCCCAGTCTGTGTGCTTCCATGTGTGTGTGTCTGTAGTCGACTAGTGTGTGATCCTATCTATGGCATAATATCTAGCCCCCAGTCTGTGTGCTTCCATGCGTGTGTGTCTGTAGTCGACTAGTGTGTGATCCTATCTATGTCATAATATCTAGCCCCCAGTCTGTGTGCTTCCATGCGTGTGTGTCTGTAGTCGACTAATGTGTGATCCTATCTATGGCATAATATCTAGCCCCCAGTCTGTGTGCTTCCATGCGTGTGTGTCTGTAGTCGACTAGTGTGTGATCCTATCTATGGCATAATATCTAGCCCCCAGTCTGTGTGCTTCCATGCGTGTGTGTCTGTAGTCGACTAGTGTGTGATCCTATCTATGTCATAATATCTAGCCCCCAGTCTGTGTGCTTCCATGCGTGTGTGTCTGTAGTCGACTAGTGTGTGATCCTATCTATGTCATAATATCTAGCCCCCAGTCTGTGTGCTTCCATGCGTGTGTGTCTGTAGTCGACTAGTGTGTGATCCTATCTATGTCATAATATCTAGCCCCCAGTCTGTGTGCTTCTATGCGTGTGTGTCTGTAGTCGACTAGTGTGTGATCCTATCTATGTCCGCATGCTGTACGTCCCGCAGTGTGATTAGGCTTGTTGACAAGAGAATGGGGCGTGGATTGGACCGGCGGCTTAATTAAGACACCGCGGCTTTGTAACTGTAATTTAACGAGGGAATCAACGCCATTACTGAGGGCACAGTCATTAGACCAATTAGCTTCTGTTTGTTCTAACAACTACGCCAGCTATGTTCAGAATGGAAAAATACAGAGGGGGCTTTTCACTCTTATTAAAAATGAATCGGTTCGACGCAGCGTAGATTTCAAATGAATGAACTGTTTTTAATGATCTACTCAATCGGCGTCAGTCAGATATGCTCAGTAACTAAGTGTGGCATGTATAACGAATATGCCATTGATCTATTTCCACTGCTGTTTGAAGTGGGCCTGCTTACATGCACATCATGTATTCAAACACTGGTCAGTATGCGTGCTACTGCATACAACATGAAGGCCACAGGCGAAACGATTAAATGTGGGAATTTTAAGCTCTGTTTTTCCTATGGATGTGCTAACCTCTCACACTTTCTCTCGCTCCCCCCCCCCCCTTCTGTAGAGGTTGGAGAATAGGGAGGTGTTGCTGGGGGTGTTGTTCCTGGTCTTTCCCTTCATCCCTGCCAGTAACCTCTTCTTCAGGGTGGGCTTCGTGGTGGCAGAGAGGGTCCTCTACATGCCCAGGTGGGTTGTGTGTGTGTGTTATTGTAGGTAATGTTTGTGTTTCCCCACCTCTAAACCTCTCTGAGTTAGGATGGTTTTTAATTAGATAGCTGGTGTAATTCTCCGGTGTGCAGTAGTGTGTAGACTAGCTTGGTTGCCCTTAATGCATTTGTGTGTGCTTTAGGGCTGACTCCATTTAGTCAACTGGTCGATTGTTTGCAAAGGCCAGAAACAGTGAGCAGCAGGAGGACCAGGTTTTCCCCCCTTCTGTTTAGGCAATATTGATCTCTGGCTCCTTCTTTTTTTTAGTAATTTGTGTGTCTTCATTTTTATCCTACATCTACTGTGGTTGATTTATTTAACAATACACTTTTTTTTAAAATTCAACCAAGAACAGACGACTCTTGGTCGACCAATATATGTTTTTGTTGGGGACAGCCCTAGTGTGTTTATCTGTGCGGGAGTTTACAAGAGTGTGTACGAGTGAGTGAGTGATTGAACATATGGAGAGCGTGTCACACATGCACGCGCACATACACACACACACACACACACACACACACACACACACACACACACACACACACACACACACACACACACACACACACACACACACACACACACACACACACACACACACACACACATGGTTATTTTCTGCTGTGCTTCACACTTCAGTCAAGGGCCTCTCTGGTACGTCCTTGTAGTGGATTCCTATGAAGTGCTCTCTCTCTCCTCCCTCTCTCCTTTACTCTCTGTCCTCCCTCTCTCCTTTACTCTCTCCTCCCTCTCTCCTTTACTCTCTGTCCTCCCTCTCTCCTTTACTCTCTCCTCCCTCTCTCCTTTACTCTCTGTCCTCCCTCTCTCCTTTACTCTCTCTCCTCCCTCTCTCCTTTACTCTCTCTCCTCCCTCTCTCCTTTACTCTCTGTCCTCCCTCTCTCCTTTACTCTCTGTCCTCCCTCTCTCCTCCCTCTGTCCTTTACTCTCTGTCCTCCCTCTCTCCTTTACTCTCTCCTCCCTCTCTCCTTTACTCTCTGTCCTCCCTCTCTCCTTTACTCTCTCCTCCCTCTCTCCTCCCTCTCTCCTTTACTCTCTCTCCTCCCTCTCTCCTTTACTTTCTCTCCTCCCTCTCTCCTTTACTCTCTCCTTTACTTTCTCTCCTCCCTCTCTCCTTTACTCTCTCTCCTCCCTCTCTCCTTTACTCTCTCCTCCCCTCTCTCCTTACTTTACTCTCTCTCCTCCCTCTCTCCTTTACTCTCTCTCCTCCCTTTACTCTCTGTCCTCCCTCTCTCCTTTACTCTCTGTCCTCCCTCTCTCCTCTCCCTCTCTCTCCTTTACTCTCTGTCCTCCCTCTCTCCTTTACTCTCTGTCCTCCCTCTCCTTTACTCTCTCTCCTCTCCTTTACTCTCTGTCCTCCCTCTCCTCTCCTCCCTCCTACTCTCTCCTCCTCCCTCTCTCCTTTACTCTCCCTCCTCTCCCTCTCTCCTTTACTCTCTCCTCCCTCTCTCCTTTACTCTCTGTCCTCCCTCTCTCCTCCCTCTCTTTACTCTCTCTCCTCCTCTCTCCTCCTTTACTCTCTCTCCTCTTACTCCCTCTCTCCTTTACTCTCTCTCCTCCCTCTCTCCTCTCCTCCCTCTCTCCTTTACTCTCTGTCCCCTCTCTCCTTTACTCTCTCTCCTCCCTCTCTCCTTTTACTCTCTCTCTCCTCCCTCTCTCCTCCCTCTCTCCTTTACTCTCTCTCTCTCCCTCTCTCCTTTTCTCTCTCCTCCTCTCTCCTTTACTCTCTCTCCTCCCTCTCTCCTTTACTCTCTCTCCTCCCTCTCTCCTTTACTCTCTCCCTCTCTCTCCTCTCTCCTCTCTCCTCCTCTCCTCTCTCCTCCCTCTCTCTCTCCTTTACTCTCTCTCTCTCTCTCCTCTCTCTCCTTTCTCTCTCCTCCCTCTCTCCTTTACTCTCTCCTCCCTCTCCTTTACTCTCTCCTCCCTCTCTTTCTCTCTCCCCTCTCTCCTTTACTCTCTCCTCCCTCTCTCCTCCCTCTCTCCTTTCTCTCTCCTCCCTCTCTCTCTCCTCCCTCTCTCCTTTACTCTCTCTCCTCCCTCTCTCCTTTCTCTCTTCCTCTCTCCTTTACTCTCTCTCTCTCTCCTCCCTCTCTCCTTTACTCTCTCTCCTCCCTCTCTCCTCTCTCTCCTTTCTCCTCCCTCTCTCCTTTACTCTCCTCCCTCCCTCTCTCCTTTACTCTCTCCTCCCTCTCTCCTTTCTCCTCTCTCCTTTACTCTCTCCTCCCTCTCTCCTTTACTCTCTCTCCTCCCTCTCCTTTACTCCTTTACTCTCTCTCCTCCCTCTCTCTCTCTCTCTCTCCTCTCTCTCCCTTTCCTTTACTCTCTCTCCTCCCTCTCTCCTTTACTCTCTCTCCCCTCTCTCCTTTACTCTCTCTCCTCCCTCTCTCCTCTCTCTCCTCCCTCTCTCCTTTCTCCTCCCTCTCTCCTCCCTCTCTCCTTTACTCTCTCTCCTCCCTCTCTCCTTTACTCTCTCTCCTCCTCTCTCCTTTCTCTCTCCCCTCTCTCCTTTACTCTCTCCCCCTCTCTCCTTTCCTCTCTCTCCTCCCTCTCTCCTTTACTCTCTCTCCTCCCTCTCTCTCTCTCTCCTCCCTCTCCCTTTACTCTCTCCCCCTCTCTCCTCCCTCTCTCCTTTACTCTCTCTCCTCCCTCTCTCCTTTACTCTCTCTCCTCCCTCTCTCCTTTACTCTCTCTCCTCCCTCTCTCCTTTACTCTCTCTCTCCCTCTCTCTCCTCTCCTCTCCTCTCCTTTACTCTCTCTCCTCCCTCTCTCCTTTACTCTCTCTCCTCCCTCTCTCCTTTACTCTCTCTCCTCCCTCTCTCCTTTACTCTCTCTCCTCCCTCTCTCTCTCCTCCCTCTCTCCTTTACTCTCTCTCCTCCCTCTCTCCTTTACTCTCTCTCTCTCTCTCCTCCCTCTCTCCTTTACTCTCTCTCTCTCTCCTCCATCTCTCCTTTACTCTCTCTCCTCCCTCTCTCCTTTTACTCTCTCTCCTCCCTCTCTCCTTTACTTTCTCTCTCTCCTCCCTCTCTCCTTTACTCTCTCTCCCTCTCTCCTTTACTCTCTCCTCCTCCTCTCTCCTTTACTCTCTCCTCTCTCCCTCTCCTCCTCTCCTTTACTTTACTCTCTCTCCTCCTCTCTCCTTTACTCTCTCTACTCTCTCCCTCTCTCTCCCCTCTTTCCTTTACTCTCTCCCCTTTCCTTTACTCTCTCTCCTCCCTCTCTCCTTTACTCTCTCCTCCCTCTCTCTCTTTACTCTCTTTCCTACTCCTGTCCCCCTCTTTCCTTCTCTCTCTCCTCCCCTCTCCCTCCTTTACTCTCTCTCTCCTCCCTCCTTTACTCTCTCTCCTCCCTCTCTCCTCTTCCTCTCTCTCCCTCCCTCTCCTTTACTCTCTCTCCTCCCTCTCCTCCTCTCTCTCTCCTCTCTCCTTTACAACTCTCTCTCCCTCCCTCTCTCCTCCCTCTCTCCTTTATTCTCTCCTCCCTCTCTCCTTTACTCCTCCCTCTCTCCTCCCCCTCTCTTTCCTTTACTCTCCTCTCCTCCCTCTCTCTTTCCTTTACTCCTCCTCTCTCCTCTCCTCCCTCTCTCCTTTACTCTCCCCCCTCTCTCCTTTACTCTCTCTCCTCCCTCTCTCCTTTACTTTCTCTCCTCCCTCTCTCCTTTACTCTCTCTCCTCCCTCTCTCCTTTACTCTCTGTCCTCCCTCTCTCTTTCTCTCCTCCCTCTCTCCTTTACTCCTCTCTCTCCCCCTCCCCTCTCTCATTTACTCTCTCTTTCTCCTCTCTCCTCCCTCTCTCCTTTACTCTCTCTCCTCCCTCTCTCTCCTCCCTCTCTCCTTTACTTTCTCTCCTCCCTCTCTCCTTTACTCTCTCCTCCCTCTCTCCCTCTCTCTCCTCCCTCTCTCCTTTACTCTCTCTCCTCCCTCTCTCCTTTACTTTCTCTCCTCCCTCTCTCCTTTACTCCTCCCTCTCTCCTTTACTCTCTCCCCCTCTCTCTTTTACTCTCTCTCCTCCCTCTCTCCTTTACTCTCCTTTACTCTCTCTCCTCCCTCTCTCCTTTACTCTCTCTCCTCCCTCTCTCCTTTCTTTCTCTCCTCCCTCTCTCTCCTCCCTCTCTCCTTTACTCTCTCTCCTCCCTCTCTCTCTCTCTCCCTCTCTCCTTTACTCTCTCTCCTCCCTCTCTCCTTTACTCTCTCTCCTCCCTCTCTCCTTTACTCTCTCTCCTCCCTCTCTCCTTTACTCTCTCCCCTCCCTCTCTCCTTTACTTTCTCTCCTCCCTCTCTCCTTTACTTTCTCTCCTTTACTCTCTCTCCTCCCTCTCTAGTCCCTCTCTCCTTTACTCTCTCTCCTCTCTCCTCTCCTCTCTCCTTTACTCCTCTCTCTCTCTCTCCTCCCTCTCTCCTTTACCCTCTCTCCTCCCTCTCTCCTTTACTCTCTCTCCTTTACTCTCTCTCCTCCTCTCTCCTTTCTCTTTCCTCCTCTCTCCTCTCTCCTCCCTCTCTCCTTTACTCTCTCCTCCCTCTCTCCTTTACTCTCTCTCCTCCCTCCCTCTCCTCCCTCCTTTACTCTCTCCTCTCTCTCCCCTCTCCTCCCTCTCTCCTTTACTCTCTCTCCTCCCCTCTCCTTTACTCTCTCCTTTACTCTCTCTCTCCTTTACTTTCTCTCCTTTACTCTCTCTCCTCTCTCCCTCTCTCTCTCTCCTTTACTCTCTCTCCTCCCTCTCTCCTTTACTCTCTCTCTCCTCCCTCTCTCCTTTACTCTCTGTCCTCCCTCTCTCCTTTCTCTCTCCTCCCTCTCTCCTTTACTCTCTCTCCTCCCTCTCTCCTTTACTCTCTCCTCCCTCTCTCCTTTACTGTCTCTCCTCCCTCTCTCCTTTACTCTCTCCTCCCTCTCTCCTTTACTCTCTCCTCCCTCTCTCTCTCCTCCCTCTCTCCTTTACTCTCTGTCCTTCCTCTCTCCTTTACTCTCTGTCCTCCCTCTCTCCTCCCTCTCTCCTTTACTCTCTGTCCTCCCTCTCTCCTTTACTCTCTGTCCTCCCTCTCTCCTTTACTCTCTGTCCTCCCTCTCTCCTTTACTCTCTCCTCCCTCTCTCCTTTACTCTCTCCTCCCTCTCTCCTCCCTCTCTCCTTTACTCTCTCTCCTCCCTCTCTCCTTTACTTTCTCTCCTCCCTCTCTCCTTTACTCTCTCTGCTCCCTCTCTCCTTTACTCTCTCTGCTCCCTCTGTCCTTTACTCTCTCTGCTCCCTCTCTCCTTTACTCTCTCTCCTCCCTCTCTCCTTTACTCTCTGTCCTCCCTCTCTCCTTTACTCTCTCATTTACTCTCTCTCCTCCCTCTCTCCTTTACTCTCTGTCCTCCCTCTCTCCTTTACTCTCTCTCCTCCCTCTCTCCTTTACTCTCTCTCCTCCCTCTCTCCTTTACTCTCTCTCCCCCCTCTCTCCTTTACTCTCTGTCCTCCCTCTCTCCTTTACTCTCTCTCCTCCCTCTCCTTTACTGTCTGTCCTCCCTCTCTCCTTTACTCTCTCTCCTCCCTCTCTCCTTTACTCTCTCTCCTCCCTCTCTCCTTTACTCTCTCTGCTCCCTCTCTCCTTTACTCTCTCTGCTCCCTCTCTCCTTTACTTTCTGCTCTCTCCATCTGTCTGTTCTCTTCCGCTGCCTTGCGTCACTCTAAGGGCTCCTTTGTCCTTCAGTGCTTTCAAGGGCTTTCCAGATAAAAGTTTTCTATTTATTTTTCCTGATGCTGATATCTTATAAGAAAAGCTAATTCTGTTTTGTCTGTCAATGCTGTGTCTCTCTTCTTCTCTCTCTCTTGCGACTTTCTATTTTCCTGTCTCACGGCCTTCCCCCATCTCTTTCTGCTAATCCGGTCCCGGTGTTTGTATGTACGTGTGTGTGTAGGATTATCATGGCTGTAGGGGCCCGGAGCCCTGATCAGGCTCAGATGGGCCCTTGGGGGCCTCTGCCCTTTAAACACACATGCATGCCCGCGCGCACACAGACACACACATTCACTCCTGCAGGTTGAGAGTTTAGAGTGTATAGTCTGAAGGAAGCTGTGTGTGTGTGTGTGTGTGTGTGTGTGTGTGTGTGTGTGTGTGGGGGGGGGGGCTGTGTAAAATCCGCTCACTTCATCTCTCTCCACTCTAAAAATGTCAACAGACGCTTCTCCAATATGTAAATGATCCCCCTCAAAAGCAGTTCCCACTGCTGTAATAGGAGGAGTAATGGAATGGGACTCCTCCTCCTCCTGTACTGTGGGGGAGTTGATCAAACAGAGAACATGCAACTGTTTTCCACTGTGTATGTGTTGTATCGTCTCAGGCAGTATGTACAGTATGTGTGTTATTACAGCCACAGAGTAACTAACCAGCGCAGTGGGATACTTGTCAACGAGGCAGAGGGCATGCTGGGATTGATTTAATGTGAAGGGAACATGAGACGGTGCTAAAGAGAGACCTCTCATCTCTGCCTGCAGTGTGTTACCTGTTAGGCTAAATGTAGTCCAGACACATGTCTGGGCACAGGGTTTACACTTCCATCTAAATGTAGTCCAGACACATGTCTGGGCACAGGGTTTACACTTCCATCTAAATGTAGTCCAGACACATTACATTTACATTTAAGTCATTTAGCAGACGCTCTTATCCAGAGCGACTTACAAATTGGTGCATTCACCTTATGACATCCAGTGGGACAGTCACTTAACAATAGTGCATCTAAAACTTAAGGGGGGGGGTGAGAGGGATTACTTATCCTATCCTAGGTATTCCTTAAAGAGGTGGGGTTTCAGGTGTCTCCGGAAGGTGGTGATTGACTCCGCTGTCCTGGCGTCGTGAGGGAGTTTGTTCCACCATTGGGGGGCCAGGGCAGCGAACAGTTTTGACTGGGCTGAGCGGGAGCTGTACTTCCTCAGTGGTAGGGAGGCGAGCAGGCCAGAGGTGGATGAACGCAGTGCCCTTGTTTGGGTGTAGGGCCTGATCAGAGCCTGGAGGTACTGAGGTGCCGTTCCCCTCACAGCTCCGTAGGCAAGCACCATGGTCTTGTAGCGGATGCGAGCTTCAACTGGAAGCCAGTGGAGAGAACGGAGGAGCGGGGTGACGTGAGAGAACTTGGGAAGGTTGAACACCAGACGGGCTGCGGCGCTCTGGATGAGTTGAAGGGGTTTAATGGCACAGGCAGGGAGCCCAGCCAACAGCGAGTTGCAGTAATCCAGACAGGAGATGACAAGTGCCTGGATTAGGACCTGCGCCGCTTCCTGTGTGAGGCAGGGTCGTACTCTGCGGATGTTGTAGAGCATGAACCTACAGGAACGGGCCACCGCCTTGATGTTGGTTGAGAACGACAGGGTGTTGTCCAGGATCACGCCAAGGTTCTTGGCGCTCTGGGAGGAGGACACAATGGAGTTGTCAACCGTGATGGCGAGATCATGGAACGGGCAGTCCTTCCCCGGGAGGAAGAGCAGCTCCGTCTTGCCGAGGTTCAGCTTGAGGTGGTGATCCGTCATCCACACTGATATGTCTGCCAGACATGTAGAGATGCGATTCGCCACCTGGTCATCAGAAGGGGGAAAGGAGAAGATTAATTGTGTGTCGTCTGCATAGCAATGATAAGAGAGACCATGTGAGGTTATGACAGAGCCAAGTGACTTGGTGTATAGCGAGAATAGGAGAGGGCCAAGAACAGAGCCCTGGGGGACACCAGTGGTGAGAGCGCGTGGTGAGGAGACAGATTCTCGCCACGCCACCTGGTAGGAGCGACCTGTCAGGTAGGACGCAATCCAAGCGTGGGCCGCGCCGGAGATGCCCAACTCGGAGAGGGTGGAGGGTTTACACTTCCATCTAAAGGACACATGTCTGGGCACAGGGTTTACACTTCCATCTAAATGTAGTCCAGAACATGTCTGGGCACAGGGTTTACACTTCCATCTAAATGTCTGGGCACAGGGTTTACACTTCCATCTAAATGTAGTCCAGACACATGTCTGGGCACAGGGTTTACACTTCCATCTAAATGTAGTCCAGAACATGTCTGGGCACAGGGTTTACACTTCCATCTAAATGTAGTCCAGACACATGTCTGTGCACAGGGTTTACACTTCCATCTAAATGTAGTCCAGACACATGTCTGTGCACAGGGTTTACACTTCCATCTAAATGTAGTCCAGACACATGTCTGGGCACAGGGTTTACACTTCCATCTAAATGTAGTCCAGACACATGTCTGGGCACAGGGTTTCCACTTCCATCTAAATGTAGTCCAGACACATGTCTGGGCACAGGGTTTACACTACCATCTAAATGTACAGACACATGTCTGGGCACATTACCCCATCTCCAGACACTGTCTCTACACTTCCCTCCAGACCCTCAACAGGGTTTCCCTTCCATCTCGCCTCCTCCCTCTAACTATTAATTCTGCTAATCTTTCCTTGCTCGGGTCTGCAGGGAACTTTCACTTATACTCCCTGAGTCATCTGCGTAGCTGAGCGCAGGATTAGTAGTGATTTCCATGCAGACAGGTTCCCCATCCCAGGGTTTAATATCGCCCACTCACTGCTCGACACTGGGCCGCTAAATGAATTCCACCCCAGCCTGTGGTATTAGAGATGCATCACTAGCCCGCTACAAATGCAAAAGGGGACCGAGACTTATACTCCCTGAGTGTGCGCAGGATTGTGTGTGTTCCCCATCCCAGGGTGTGTCGACACTCGGCCGCTAAAATGTGTGTGTGTGTGTGTGTAGAGATGCATGTAGTGTACAAATGCAAAAGGTGTGAGTGTGTGTGTGTGTGTGTGTGTGTGTGTGTGTGTGTGTGTGTGTGTGTGTGTGTGTGTGTGTGTGTGTGTGTGTGTGTGTGTGTGTGTGTGTGAGAGACAGAGAGCGATTGCAATTATGCGAGCTTGCGTTTGAGTGTGTGTGTGTCAGTGTGAGTGTTTGCATGAGAGAGAGAGATTTGCGATTGCCGCTAGAGAGAGAGAATGTGGATGTGTGTGGGTGTATGAGAATGTATTGGAATGTT